>NC_091717.1:1200000-1800000 GCF_000512605.2 Kwoniella pini CBS 10737 | reverse complement strand
CTTGATCATCCAGAATAACTTGAACTAGTGATATCCGCTCCTTCCGCTTCCAAAGTCACATAGTAAAGTTTGGTTTCTGCGCAAATCACCAATCTACCTTTACCAGCAAATTGGAAATTTGCAGATGTTTCTCCTAACCAAATTTTACCTAATAGCAAACCAGTCGGATCCCAAACGTGAATACCGTCTCCTACACCAGCATAAACGTTTCCTTTATTGTCACAATGAACTCCTATCAACAGAATCATCATAAGCCGCATAAGCTTATATTGCTTCACAAGTAATTCATATCAAGTGGCAAAACTTACCATCTGGTACACCAGCATCGATGTAGGCAAAAGTTTGTCGATTACCGAAAGTGCCATCATCATTCACATTGAATCGGTATCTGTATTCACATACAATACTCCGATCAGTCAGACTATGAAACTGGAATCACAGGGAAGATACAGCCCTACTCACAAAGTTGCAGGTTTAGTATAATTGAAACCCCAGAAACCCTATATAACAACGTTAGCAACAATCCAAACTCAAAAGTCTAAAACTTATCACTTACAGCGTTGGCACCGGTATCAGCGACATAAGCAAATTGACCATCAGGAGAGAAAGTGAGACCTGATCGCGTGCATCAGAACAACGCGACATCACTTATATTGATGGAATTTTACTCACCATTAGGTAAATTGAATCCATCCGCAACTACACCTAAAGCACCAGTATCTACATTAAATTTGTAAACTTGATTTGGTAATACAGGAGCAGGTCTGAAATCTTGTAAATATCCATATGTCACATCTGTAAAGTACAATTGCTTGTTTCTTGGATTAACAGCAACATCGTTGAGTGAGCTGAATTGTCGTCCATAGTAATTGTTCAAGATTACTAGAAAGAACTGCGTCAGCTTAAGTTGACAATTTGTCGACTTGACTCACCAGTTGTATTGTATGGTTCATTTGGATCAACCCAGTATAGAGCAGGAGGTACATTGTCACCTTGACCTTCACCTGTGAAAACGATTTTTCCTCGGAAATTTGTCGCGCCTAAACCATAATATTGTTAAATCAGCATAGACATTCCCATTGACTTAAGTGAGATATCTTAAAAACTCACCATTAGGATTAGTCACCTCGGAGGTAGTATTAACAGTGATGACATCAACAAAACCCGTTCCATTGCCTTGAGAAGCAATATTTGCAGCTTGTGATAGACTAATCTTTTGAATTATAGCTGATTTATCCAATCCAGTACCTGCAGCTGGAGCTCCAGCATTCTGGACGAAGAAAACTTCATCTGTAGGAGGGTACCATACTGTTGCTTCGTGAAAAAGTGGATTTGAACCTCCGTCAGCTACAAGTGTAAGGGTGGGGTTGGTACCGATTATGTCATAAAATGCATCATCGTAAATTAGGAAAGGTTTTTCTTTTAGCGATTCTGCACTTGTACCAGGTGGATAAAATAGCTAAATATTGGACAATCAGTATTTGAAGGTAGATATCGAAACGGCATTTTATATCAATCAGCAAGGATGATCGTACTTACAGTAGTGAAGTTGTGCTCGGTTGGCGAAGGTACACTATCTAATACTGCGAAACTACTTGGTCTAATGATTTGAGCATATTTTGGTAAAGCATTATCCCATCTCTTGATGTGCGATGTTCCACCTTTCACAGATTGTATGTAAGCTGCTAAACCTAATACTGTAATTGAAAGTATCCCAACCATAATGTATTTCGGTATTTTACGATTAACTACCTTCTTCTTTTTCTTTGATTTAGGTTTAATGGCAGAGTAAGAAGTTTGGGTTTGAGTGAATTCATACTGAGCGACATTTGATTCATTGGTTCTTATAGTTTCTTTGTC
Source organism: Kwoniella pini CBS 10737 (assembly GCF_000512605.2). NCBI lineage: Eukaryota > Fungi > Basidiomycota > Tremellomycetes > Tremellales > Cryptococcaceae > Kwoniella > Kwoniella pini. Next base: position 1,798,140 of record NC_091717.1, on the reverse strand, counting down.
CTTCTTTTGAAGTGACTCGTTTGTACCCGCTTTCCTGTTCTTGACCATTCTTCCAAAGAACCTAGAATCAGCAGAATGATGACTTGATCATGTGACTAAACCAAAAGGGGTGATCTTTTTAATCCGGAGACCTCGCTAATTGATATCAGCTGATCATGAGATCCCCTCTTCGCTTAGGTACGAGTACTGATTCGGACTGGGTGGTACTACTGAACAGAAGTTAAAGTTGTATGAAGAGTATGTAACCCCTCACCCCTCCTCCTCTCTTCCCGTAAATCACTATATCATTTTAGCGCTAAGAGGTATTATTTCATTTTCCGAAAACATTATATTTATCCGGTTCGGTATCGGAATGAACCGAGTGATTGTCACGTGATTATTCGTAGGTTCGACGTCATAAACGTTAAGACTTAAGAGTGACACCGAACTGTACATGGAAGTGGTCGTCAAGTGTCGATAAACCGGACAATATTCGGCAGATACAATGTACCTTCAGTTGAGTGTGGATTTGGACTCCCACATCGGTTCCTAAATACCCAGATCATAGTGGATATTCGTATCATTTCAGTATTGCATGCGGAGTATCCTTCTCTCCCACAATTCACAGCCCTCACGCTTGATAGTATCCCGTCAGGCTTCTAGCTGTGATGCTCGTAATAAGAATGGGTATCTCGGTCATGGTCATGATCCATCAAGCTAGCGCAAGAAAACCGAGATAAACTTAATTACCACTCACCGGATACACTCGGTCAAAGCCTATTTTCATCGGTGGTAGGGTTTTGATGAACGGTTTGATCAAAAGCAGATCACATACAAATTTGATCACTTGTCTGGTATAATCCATTTCCTGAAAGTGTTCCTTTAACGGGATTAACGGATCAAATTTGAAGTCAGTAGAAAAGTACCAATCAACGCAATTTGATACATCATGTTGAAATGTCGTTGAATATCTACGCTAGTCTTTGTGTATTATCACTTACAATAGTACTAGTTTTCAGATCTGTAAATTCGAAAAACTGTATGGCATACATACTAATTGGGATGACTTTGACAACAAATTCGCAAAGTACACAGCATGATCAGATCTGTTCCAAAAGGAGTCTTTCGTCGACTGATCGTACCAAGCTTCAGTGATTTCGGCTAAGAAAAAAGGATAATCCAATTTAACACAGACCATGTGTGTAAAGGCGTTCCCGCTTTTTACAATTAGAGGTATCTGTGTGTATGTGTTAAAGGATGGCTGTCTAGCTTATTTTACCTGATTGATGATGAAATAACGGAATGATGGTAGTCATGCATATAATATGGGTATATAACTTGATTTCTCCCATAAGACCTAACGATTTTCATTATCCACCCAACTCCACACCTTTTGATAGTAACACAATATTTCCAAGTGGTTGCTGATCGATTTACTGATATTGGAGTATTCGATACTTTTCTGCATTCGATAACATGTGTCACGAATCACCTTCTGCTCAAATCCTAGGAGCTCTAGCAACCATCTTAGGTGATATTTTTGTGTTGTGGCATTTATGGAAATATGACAAGTTTCGTTGTATGCTATATACTAAAAGAAACGCTTTTCGATTCAGTAAGTACTTAATTACTTATAATTGATATCATGCAATCACTGTACAACGCTGACGGGTATTGTTTACCTACGTAGTCATCGTAGTGAGTATCAGCTCGAATTGAAAGGTCAACTTTGAACTGAAAGTGCTGTCTGCACCTCTGCAGTGGATGTTCATAATCTCGTCTGCATTAGTGAGTTTCCATTAGCCGTCCATCGCGCATGGTGTATTGACCAAAGCGTTTGAAAATAGTTCACAGCATGGAATGTGATCTTAGTATGGGTGAAATATACAGAATATTATGCGGTTGTACCTATTTCCCAAACGGAAAGTGAGATCATGCCAGTCCCTTTTCAGCTGGTTAGTAGAGAGTTTCCTTCAAATCACGTTGAAGCGTATACTGATGATTTGTGGAATATACTAAGTGGAGTGACAGGAAACGAGACTTGGTTCGATTCTCGTATCAATTATTAGGCGTGGCATGGGGAATAGTCCTAGCTATTCATTCTGAGGAAACCCTTTATTGGGCTTACTTGATTAATGCTATTAGGAAGAGAGATAGTAAGAATTGGTTCAGAAGTATCTGGTTCAAAATATGGGTTTTTATCAGTATTACCGTAAGTTAGGCGATCCTATATTGGCAAGGGGATTCTGGAATTAACAATAACCTGATAGGTAATTACGGTTATACCTGCTGTTGGAAATATGGAAACCACAAATTTGATTAAGATGGAAGCTAACATCTTTATGGCTGGGTAAGTCATCAATATTCGCAACAAGATAGATGTTCATAAACTGAGTTCTCCTAATCAGATCTGTTCTTGCAACTCTACTTTTCTTTATGAGTTTATGGTTATACATCGTTTTCCCAGGATTCGTTGCTGAATCGGTGAGCCAAGATTCTGGCTGAATCCGTGCCGCATTTTTGGCTGAAAAACTATCGCAGGGCCGCCAAGGAGCCAACGCAGAAGTTATGACTCGACTGGAGTACTTCAAGGTGATTATTCTGCTATTTTAGTCTTGTCGCTTAAACTAATTTTCAACTTTCTATGATAGGAACTGAATGGCATTCGTACCCTGTTCAGATTCTTATATGCCTTCTGTATCTTGACCCTTTCTATTGACGGTCAGACCAAGCACAAACATGTCAATACTACACCGTATGTCCTCAATCTCCGGCCAGATGGTATAGCATACTAAGCTAAGTGGGATGGCTGTAGATTCTGGCTTGATCTCTTCTTCGTTTGTGGACTGTTCTTTGTCTTCACTTCTAATGGCCTGTCACTCATGGTAAGTATCCATAGTCAAATAACACACTGTTATAAGTTCCTGACCTGGATTCATAGATCCTTTTACCTCGAAACAACTCTTCGCAAGATACTTCTCGCTCACCCAACTTATTCATTCGACCACCTCGTTCAACTCATCGGAGAGACATGCAAATTTTGCCTTCAACATCCACCATCAATTCTCACAAGTACGATGAGAATGATGGAAATGGTTATCATCGAGATATAGAGCGAGCTCAACGAAGATCAAATCCATGGGGAGCATTAGGAGAAAGGTTGAATATTGAGAAAACTCGTTTGAGTGGATTAGACGAAATGGAAAGTGGTGGCGTAGTTGCGATCGCACTTGAAAGTGATATGCACCGAGATAGAAATAGAACGATGGAGAGTTTAAATTCTAGAGGCGATGCACCATTTGCTCCTACAGGGGGAGAGAGGATGCTGAGACCAGGTGAAGGTGTTGATGATTCTCCAGAAGCCGTAAGTCATATACTTCACCTGATTTGTCGGAGGTTGTTGACATTGACATTATCCTTATAGTTCGACAACTTCATATCACCCGGTGATATCCCTCGACGTGTTAGACCCACTGAAGTCAATATTGTTGTCAGGACAGAACAAGTCATTGAAAAGGCATAGTCTAATGTGTTTGACGACGGGTTATTGTCATTAATCTCGCTGAGCGAGAAGAGTTTAGCTCAGAGAGCGGATCTAGTATACGATTGAGGGCGCATGTTTATATGGATACTGAGGTCAACTGGTGGAACTACTCTGTTTTGTTGATATTCCCATTGGTAGCTATACCATGCAGCAGTCCATACGGAACGGGAATCACATATTGCTCTTTCCACACGTAAGGATTGGAAAATATCGACCAAAGATGATCACGTCCCGCCCGGGCCGACAATATCCCGCATAAACACGGCCTCTGTAAAATGATTCCGCATGTTGTCACACAAGTCGCGCTCGTCATTAACCGTATGATATGAGATTATGATGCATGACAGCTGTAGCTGTAGTATGGTGGTGGGTGTCACCGATGGAAAACCGAATGGATGTGGGGGATGTCATGTGGGGCTACGATTTCATTTCAATCATTAATCATTTTACGGATGGGCACGGCTCGGAACTTTGTTTGATAGTCCTTAATCAATCGATCTTTTCTTACGGTTACGGGAAAAGTCGTATTGGTTTTCAGCATCATTATTGTAGATCATATCACTTTTGCGAGATCTCCCATTGGCAGAATTTAGCATCACCAACCTTTCGTTTCGACATAAGACGACTTTTTCCCAAAGTCTCATCGATCATTCTCTAAATCAAATTGAGGTCACAGATCTGTACGATGTCGTTCCGAACAGCTTTCTTACCCTCCTTGAGGAGTAATCTCGCTGGACCCTCACGTCAAGTGATTAGAGGTCGATCACAATTCGGCTCAAAAGGATTCTCAACCGCATCTCATGCTCACGGAGGACGAGGTCATGATCATGCTCATGCTGAGTACATACCTAAGCAACGTACTGGTCCCGGAGCATTCAGGAGATGGGCTACAAGATTTGGTAAGTTTGCCTTGCTCCACTGCCAGTATTCCTTCATTTCAAGTGAGTATCCTGGACTGAAATGTTGTCCATCTCATACAGCCCTCGCTTTAGCTTTCCCAGCGGTATATGTAGCAGGAGCAGCCTTTCCACCACAATTAGTACTTTTCATCTTCCCTAGATATGCACCACCGCCTCCTCATAAAGATAGTCCAAGGGGAAAGAGCCATATGAGCGATATGGAACAATGTATACACGAGTTAGACATCGTCGAGGAAATGAGGAAAAAGGTCGGAGAGGGGAAATGGTACGAAACTAGTGAGTAGCTTCTCACATCAACTCCTAAGGGGAACAGACTCGCTGATCGAGTCACTATATAGGGCCATACCAAAATTACGATCCAAACAAGGTCCATAATTCTCTGACAGCTGGCTCATTGAGAGGACCAGGGATGTTAGCTATCGCACCTGTATTATTCGCCAAAACAGATGAATCGGAAGCTATAGGTCAGTTCATCTCTCCTGGTCTCAACATCATTCATGGCTGACTTGGCTGATCAATGCTTCACACAATGCAGCTGTCATCCACCTTGGTAGAGCTTTGTGCGGACATGATGGAATCATTCATGGTGGTCTATTGGCTACGGTCTTTGACGAGACTTTAGCGAGGAACGTGAGTTTTACCTTAATCAGTCTACTTTGCTCGGACTTCCCACACGGACGGGGATGACAGCTGATAGATCGATGTTGCATATTAGGCTTTACTCAATCTTCCATCTAATATAGGTGTAACCGCCAATCTCAATATCAATTATAGATCCCCTTGTATGGCTGATCAGGTGAATTATCGAGCCAAATCACAGCTCTCCTCCATCTTCATTGCCTCGCTCCGCTTTTCGCTATCGTTACCGTCCTTCACCTTCCACCTCCCTGTTTCTTACCTTCTCCCTTCTGAAGTGCAGCTCATTTTCGCCCTGTCCTGTCCTATATATCCTCCACCCCGCTCCGACCTAACTTCTGCATGCCCATTACGCCTTGCTGTCCGTGCGTCTCAGCTGACATGACTTTTCGGACTTTCAGTTCGTTATCGTAAAGACCAAGCTCGATACCGTCAAAGGAAGGAAAAGCGTTGTTACTGGGTATATGGAAACTACAAGTGGAGAGAGGATAGCCGACGCTACGTAAGTGCAACCATCACATTGAACTTTCATTTCCTTCCCGGATTGACGTCCTATTTCAAACCGCTACTCCACCATTCAATCTATTGTGCTTCCTGAGCTGACTATGTATTTTGAATAGCGGTATCTTCATTGAACCGAAATGGGCTCAGTTCCTAGCTTCGAGCGGTGTAACAGAAGCTATGGGTACCCGTAAAATACCTGATCCATCCAAATCACCAATTTTGTTAGACGATCAAACGGAACATATCATCTAATCGCCATTAAATCTGTAAAAAAATGATCCATTGTATTTCAGGTGGAGAAGAAAAGCAATAGTGAATATCATAGCAATGTCGCTTCAACGCAGGTAAACGTTACTAGCGGCTGGAAGGGGGTCGTGCCACTAGAAAGATATATGATTATATACTATGCGACTTCCGTTTATCTGTCTACTACATATCTGGGGTATATGGGAGTACGATCTTTAGCTATCAAGTTGATAGACCATGGAAGAGAATCGATATGATGCAGGTATAGTATACGAAATAAAAATTAAGGTAGTATAGGTTCATGAGCGACAAATAAACAAAAACACGGGTGTCAAAAGGTCGAAAAGATTGAGAAATAGTCGAAGAATTCCAAATCAGATATAATTGACTATTAAACAGCTTGACCGAAAGAAATAGTTCGACTGGACAAAGTTGACGTAGCTGATAACCTTTTACCATTTTCTTCATTTTCTGATTCATCCATATACATCATTTTCAAATTAGACTTTTTACCTGCATGAGCAGTATGATCTGAAGCGTCTGCGTCACTATCACCTGAAGGAGGAGTGATATTCCTATTTTTTCTCGAAGTGGATTTTTGTGATTTTCGACTTCGGGGAGTCATGATTATTGGATCAGACATTTTAGATTGTTTCGAGATTATTTTAGATGATGATCTAGTATTTTCAAGTTGAGTGGTTGATTTTTAGAAGGAGATAAATGTTCATCTGCAGATAAGAACTCTTCACTTCCACCTGAATTTCTACTATTTCCATTGCATTTAGCATGAGAGGATGGTATAGGTAGGACAGCCTCTAATTTTGAATCAATTACCATATCGGCATGAGAAGGTCTTCTGGATGCTGTGGGAGTTGCAATATTTCCATCTCCTTTAACGGTCTCCAAACCTCCTTTTGTTATGTTAGTTTGATCTGAAGTGTAATTCTTAATAATTGCTGTGTTATTACCTTCTGTATCTGAGTCACCGCTTAATTCTGATTGAGCTTCTGTCTCAACTTCGGAATCCGTTGTGGGTATGGATGATGAAGTCATTACGCTTGCTGATCTTTGAGCAGAAACAACGTTCAACGCAAGTTCGAGCTATCAGATATACAAATATCAGCATGATAACGGTTTTCACTAAATTGTTCATCTGCACTCACCTTGGCTTGAATACTGGCAATCCGTTGAGCAATCGCATCTCCACCACTTGTCGATCCACCAGGTAATCCCAGCCCAACCCCACGCTCAGTTTCGTTAGTAGTGCCAGTAACGAGTGATGCGCGTTTGTTTAATCTACTCTCGCTTCGAACCTGCCCTAAAACGCTGAGTGGTTTGGATCGACTAGAAATCATTGAATTGGCAATAGTAGGTCTCGATCTAATCGAAACTCTTGATCTTATTGAAGCTGTATCACCAGGTGTACCTGGTCTGGAAGATGTATCTGAGCCATTTACAGGATGAATGGAGCTAGGTAAGCCTGCTAAAGCCCCGTTGATTTGATCTTCAAGTGAATTCATGATCTCTTCTCGCTCTCGTTCAAGATCTTGGATCCTATTATGAAGAGAACGTCGAGATTAGCTTTTCGCGGGGAGTTATTCTAATAATTCAGTACGACTTACGATTGATGCATGTCAGATAATTGTCTCATCGCTTCAGCTCTAGCATCCTCAGTGTTCTTGAGTTTCTCTTCCAGATCTGCATTCTGCTTAGTTTGCTCATTTGCCACTAAAACCAAAAGCATCAACCCACAGTTCACGTGCACAATTGAAACCAGTGAAATTTGAAATCCAAGACTTACGATTTGATAGTCTTCTTGCTTCTCTTCGTTCTCTGTCAATCTTAGTCTTCAGCTCATTCGCTTCTACCGTCAAGCGATCGGCATATTTCTCAAAGATTTCGAATTGCTTTTTCCACTATGAAAGCAACATCAGTCAGTAGTCAGACACGCGAGCCCAATCATAGTCCGACTTACGTGATCACCTTCTTGAATTAGCTTGAGTAATCTTCGATTTATCTTTGCCACCTTGAGCTCCAGATCATCTCGAGTCTCGACATAATGCACTGTTTACATGAATGAGAGAATTAGCTAATTATCGGTCCGCCAGATAACATGATAATCGAGACACTCACAAGCTCGTCTTCTCATCATAGCCTTGGCAATTTGTTCACCAACCGATAATTGAGCTTGAGGTCTCGCAATTCCAGATTTCATAAGTCTCTGAATCAATGTAGGCTTTTTGTGCTTGTCGGCTAATATCTTATCAAAGACCGAAATAATAGCTTCATGTCTCCACCAACTAGGTGGTTTCAATCGTTCTCCCAGATAATGGGGCCTGTCTCCTTTATAAGTGAATTTATTGAGATTTCGAAAATTACCCTTAGGATAAGATACTTTGAACTCCATAGGGATACTTCGGTCCATTGCTAGAGTCAATTATGAGCTCGCCTGTATATAATACGATGCGACTGAACATACGATACGAATGACCCAAAGCAGCCAGTATTTTCTGCTTGATTTTCTCTCGCTTTGGTCGAGGGGTAATCACACCAAAAGGAGGCGATTTGCACGAAAGAGAACTATATATCAGTTCCATACAGACTGATTGCAAAACTCACTTGGTATCGATATCAATGATGACTACTTCAGGTGGGGGTGCAAGGAGGTATCGACATTCAGTTGGCATACCCTTTTAAGAGATGTTGTCAGTCAATATGGAGAATCCCAGAATTAAGTTGTCTCACAATAATGTATGGTCCAGGATCCTCAATGATAAAGGTGGTGTCTCGCTTGATCAATCAATTAGCACCCAAGTCCACTCTTTCACACGCAACTAAGCCGAACTCACAGCGTGTATCATTGGCATACTGATACCGTCCCAGCCTCTGAGCTCGACTACGTACTTGAGGGTACTGACTGCTGCATTGAGCATAGCAGGATGCTTGGAGCAAAAGATAATCCTTCCAGAATTTGACAAAGCCACCTGTTCACAAATTTGGCGAATTAGCCTATTTTCGTCATTATGACTATGAGATCAGGATGGGGATTTACCTCTGCAGCAGTTACTATATGATCTAAGTCGACAGCCTGGAATAATGGCCATAATTGGAAATCCACCTTCATCAATCCTTGATCGAAATTCATTAATCCTCCAGGCATATGACCCTCGATGATCACTTCATCTTCTGCTTTTTCCCTTACAGCCAACTTGAAAGATTCTCCAGGTCTAGGTGGATCAAAATTGAGTAATTGATTGATTTGGATCATGTGTATTTTAGCATTCTTAGAGAATCTAGCCCACTAATAATGAAAGCGAGATGGAATAAGCTGCAGCTTTGACAGAGGATCGTAATAAGCGGTAGGCAAACTTACACTCAGTCGAAGATAATCTTGTAAGAAATCGTAAATGGGGAATCGAGACACTAGTTTCGCGTATTGATAGATAAGCTTGATTTTTATTTCCGCAGCATAAGCTGACTTACCCATGGTAATAGCATAAGGCATCCAGAAAATATCACTCGCTTCGTCATAAGCAGCAGCGGCATCTTCAGGAACACTATCTACTGTTGACAATCTATCACCTTGAATAGTATTTCTAATTCCTCTTCTTCCAAGTGGACCTTCTAAATCCGAATCACTCATACCAGTTTCAGTCTCACTTGTTCCAGTCACATCACCTTCTGATTGATTTTTCCCCATCATATAATGTAATGATCCTCTTTTGGTTCCTTTCTTTCCACTTTCACTTGGAGCAGTTGAGCCATTTCGTCTCTGTTGAACTAATGGATTAATTGAGTTTAAAGATCCTTGACCTAATTTAGCACGTTCAGCACGCATTTTGATAGACTTCAATTGTACTGCGCGATCTCGATCCGCATGAGTCCAAACTGTCAAGGTCACTCCGTAAAAAGTAAGTTCAGTTGCAGAAGCTGTATTTCTGACATTGGGATTTCCACGAGCTTGTAAGTGTAATGAAGGATCGAGATTACCCTGTTCGTCTATTGCTGAGAGCATCGAATAGGTGTTGATATTACCAGATACAGCACTATCAAGTCGAGTACGAGCAATAGCAGCAAGAGTATCATGTCGAGGTATAGTAAATTTGAATGCGTGACAAGTAGTAGGAGGGGACAGGGTCGAATTAATTACTTCCACTGAACACATGAACACGAGTATGTTAGCCTTTCCTCCTGTCTGATAATCAACTGTAGACGAGTACTGACCGTCTCGAGGATGAGCAAACTTCATAGTCTTACTGACTAATCTTTGAGGACCATCCGGACCAGCATCAGGAACGTATTTTCCCCTTATATCTTTAGATAAACCATTGGTGAAAGTACTTGATTTGGAATCCTTTCGAGAACGAGTGGTGTCTTCTATTTTTTCACCGCTGAATGAACTTCCTAACATTTCAGGTCGCCAGAACAGACCAATCGAATCTTCAAGAGGCTGCACTCCACGGGAAGAGTCGCAATCGGCAAACGACCATTGAGAGGCGGACTGTAGTCGTGAAAGTGTAATGAGTCCGCTGATGTTTACAAGGTAGCAAATGATACAACTTACCTTCCCAAGACCGGAAACCAGATATAACGAAGCCAATTTTGCATTTGAATCAATACCCAGCACCTTGTCAGCTTTCGCCCTAGATCCAACACTTGTAGTACTTTGATTGAAAGTCTGGTTGAAACCACTGAGTATATGAGGCACGGAATCGTTCCTCAACCCTTTCAACTCGTCTAACTCTTCCATCTTTTCCAACATCCCAGGCGAGACATTATGTTTAAGCTTCTCCGAAGTTTTACTTTCACCTCGACGAATATTGGATCCTAGAGCTGAATTTCTTGTCATACTCGGTAAATGCTTTGAAGGGATCTTAGATGCGTAGCTAGTAGTGACGTTCGATTCTTGCGATAAGATTGAAGGTGGAATTAAAGGCGAAGGTGGAGCAGATTGATCTGCGAATGAAGATGCTCGACTTGGTATAGGTCTTTCAAATGAGACTGTAGGTGTTGGCGAAAGAGGTTGATTAAGCAGATCAGGGTTGTTTTTGTATTCGGTACGAAGTCTAGTAGAAGATTGTTCGGTTTTGTCAGGCTTGATGTAATCTGCTAATATATCAACTACCTGTCTATCTAATGAAAATTCAGAATCTTGTCTTTTATGTCTATGTTCTTTATCTCTTTCCGAAGATTGCCTTTCCGTATAACCATTGAATATTGGAGAAGTAGAAGTGAATGAATTGTATATTGCAGAGTGTTGTAAACCGTCATTTCTCGCAAAAGGATCCCTTTTTATCGATAAATTATCTTCTAACGGGATTTTAGATTGCAAATATGGGGTTTGAGGGAAATGTGTAGGTTTTTTAGGTACAGCCGGATGATGAGAGCGATTATAAGAATCTTCAGCGCGAATACTTTTACCTGATGTCCTGCCGAGAGACAGGTTAAGGCCCACCATTTTTGATGAAATTTAGAATGCCCTCAATCCTTGAGGAAATTGGCTGACAAGCTACTTCCTTGCTAGGGACTGGTAGGAATCCTTCGTTACCGGTTTCGCGTTGTAGAAAGCCAGGCAAATGGGAGGTTTGATGGCCGTGAGCAGAACAAGCGGGCAAAAGAAGCAACAATACCTTGATTTGAAAACCTATACGATGGAATTGCAGATGCTAAAATTGTTTTGATATGAATTGAAGGTTTTTCATCCGCATACTCGATAGATATACCCCAGATCCTATTGTTAGCGTAGCAGTGCATGTAGAGTGAAGCAATCTGAATCGTTGAAGTAGCATGTTGCAGAGAAAATCTTCGGGCTTACATTTTCCTTGATCTCCGCACGGATCCGCAAGCCAATACCCTCCAACGCCATTATCTAGTCAGACCAGGACCAGGGGGTATTAGAAAAATGGAAGAGGGCCCGTTAGTGGGAAATCACGTCAGATCAGTGAGCACGAGCCGTTTCATGCTCTGAATACTCTAGACGATGGTCAAAAGCGCTAACGATTTTTGATGCTTTTGGTAGCTGCGTATGTTATCGAGACTTGTATAGACGATCAAAAATAGTCTCATACCGAATCGCTTGTGCTTCTCGGTGCTTGGGATGGTGACTTGGCAGACTGCCCTTCAAGATCCGGAGTCAATAAGGATTGCTGGATCATCAGATTGACGGTCGTCGGACGTGAGTAATCGCGTTGTGATGACCGAGGGTCAATGGCAAATTCCAAACAGCCACATACTGGCCATTGCGTCGTTTCATCACCTTACTAAATAAGCGTGCTTTGAAGCAATTGAGGGGGTATCCGAGCGTCCGATGACATTGGCTCGGTGCTTTCACTAATTCGGAATCTGGTTGATCGAGCGGCGACACTGCATAATGGCGGGCCGGCTTTAGCATCTCCACCATAATACTCCTGACCGGCGAAAACTTCCGATCAAAGTTCGGGACTATCTCTGATTTGATCGTCGATCATTTTTGACTCCTCGGGCTTGATCAGAGTCTAATTGCGCGCAGCGTGGACTTTTTGGAATATCTTACGAGTAATGGTGAGTAGCGAACTATTCTTCGATGAACGGCCGAGTGATCCCAATGTTCATAAGCCGGTGACGCGAAGGTGAGTGGAGGCAATTAAGGGCACGCGTGGAAAGCCGCAAAAGGGTATTTTCATATTTTCGCACTCAGAGATAAGGATTCACTCGCAAATAGCCAATCAAGTTTGACAGATAAGCTCGATCTTGGCATGGTATGTTACTTTAACGGCATTTTCTATTCTGAATTTATGAAAATACTATATTGGGTGCACAGACCTTTTAAGGGGGCAGGACTTCAAGGGAAAGTAAGGATGTTTGAACCGAGACTTTTCCTCTTGTCGTCCGTTACCTCTGACGATTTCATTCATTCCATAAATTACCAATAAGAAAGTATCCGGGAAAAAGAAAGAGTTTGAAAGATAAGGATTTAACCAATCACATTTTCATGAGAGTACTGAATACTGAGTCGCTTGATTATGAAATCCTTCCTTGTCTTACCGTATAACCTGAGTCTGTACGGTATAATGCTATCCAAAACTATAGAGGAGGATTGTCCGAATAAGCCCGTTCCTTTTCGTACCGAATATTATTTTACACACGAGGCGGTGACCCCTCCCTTTCTTATCTCTCTAGGAGAAAAACACGACTATAGTAGTCACATATATACAAGTATACAGTCACAGATCTCCTTTCTACTTTGTTTCTTTTCTTCTTTTTCTTTTTTCTCAAGCTTACTTATAATATCAAAGCTACGCTAGAAGCATAGCTTAAAAAGCTCGATTGATCACATTTTCATCGAATAAGCGTTGTATCTCGATATTTATCAGCCAACAGCGCAACGATAATTAGCCACTTTCTGCTTATCTCTCACCACAGATAAGACTTTTTTCTCTTACTAAAAAGATACTGCTTGGCTGTTTAACAAAATGGTCAACGCTACATACGTAGAGTCATCGCAAGATCTCCTTTATTACGCCGATGATGGAACTCCATACATATATAACCTTGGTGATATGGCATGGGGTGAGTAGGCAAAGCCCTGTTTATTCAGCGAGTTCAGGGACATAGTTGACGGAACACTTTGCTTTGATAGTTCTCGCATCTACGGCTTTAGTATGGTTAATGGTTCCCGGTGTTGGATTATTCTACTCGGGTCTTTTGAGACGAAAGAATGCCTTGTCCATGATCTTCTTGAGTGTTGCCGGTGTGGCTGTCGGTTCTTTCCAATGGTTCTTCTGGGGTGAGCACCTCCTTTGTACCTTTCAAAACAAAATGCTTATAAATCGCTTTTACTCAACTACAGGTTACTCTTTGGCTTTCTCTGACACTGGTTCCAAGTTCATTGGAGATCTTCGATACTTTTGTCTTAAAGGTGTTCTTGCCGACCCATCCGCCGGTTCGAGCAGAATTCCAGCTATTCTTTTCTGTGTCTACCAATGCATGTTCTGTGTAAGTTCTGCCTTTCTTTGTAAGCCTGACCTAGCTTACTAATTAAACATTTTACAGGTTATTACCGGTGTCCTCGCTGTTGGTGGTTTCGCTGAACGATCCAAGATTGGACCAGTCATGGTCTTCTTGTTCGCTTGGTTAACCTTGGTCTACTGCCCAATCGCCAACTGGACTTGGAACCCGAATGGATGGTCATTCATCATGGGTGGTTTAGACTTCGCTGGAGGTACACCTGTACACATTTCATCCGGTACTGCGTCAATGGCCATCGCTATTTACCTCGGTAAAAGAAGAGGATACGGTACTGAAAGATTAGCCTACAAACCTCACAACACTGCTTTCATCATTCTCGGTACCGTTTTCCTTTGGTTCGGTTGGTTTGGATTCAACGGTGGATCTGCTCTTTCCGCCAACCTCAGAGCCGTTCAAGCTTGTATCGTTACCAACCTTGCCGCTTCAGTTGGAGGTATCACCTGGATGCTTCTAGATTGGAGACTTGAAAGAAAATACTCCGCAGTCGGTTTCTGTTCAGGTGCCATTTCTGGTCTTGTCGGTATTACTCCTGCTGCTGGTTTCGTCGGTTCTCCAGCTGCTGTAGCTATTGGATTCGTTACTGCCTTCGCTTGTAACTTCGCTACCAAAATCAAGTTCCTCCTCCGAGTTGACGAAACATTGGATATCTTCGCTTCTCACGCTATCGGTGGTATGGTCGGTAACATCTTGACTGGTCTCTTCGCTCAAGCTTCCGTAGCTGGCTTCGACGGTATCACAGAGATCCCTGGTGGCTGGTTTGACCACCATTATATACAATTAGGTTATCAAGTTGGTGAGCAGGTTTTGTGATTTCTATCGTTGGAGAGAGAGAGAGAGAGAGAGAAGGAAGATTGGAGCTGATTTTTTGAAATTTTTGAAATCTTTTTTCCCCGCATAAATAGCCGATCTTTCTGCCGGTTTCGCCTATTCGCTCGTGATGACTACCATCATCTGCTGGATCATGCACTTCATCCCTGGACTTCGATTGAGGGCTTCTGAGGAAGCCGAGATCGTCGGTATCGATGATGCCTACCTTGGTGAATTCGCTTATGACTACGTTGGGACCGACCCTGAACTTCGATTACACCGAGTTGAATCCAAGCCAATCATGTCTTCTGGAGATGTCATTGCTGAGTCTCCAATGTCACCTGGATCTCAAGATGGTGATTCATCGCAAGAGAAAGTTCCTCATGGAGCTAAAGGCAACGCAGCTGTGGGAGGAGGAAGGGTTGATGTTTAAACAGTGATCAAGCAGAATTGAAGTAGTAGATATAGAACATTGTTAAGAGTTGAGAGTGTGTAATTGATAAGCTCATAGATTGTGATCTTACAAAACAACATGAATTGGTTTTTTCCTTTGTAAAAGAGTATATATATGGGAACAATCTCCATCATAACTTATAATTTTCGTTTTTTATAGTTCATTTCGTTCATAGATATGATTTGGTATTCATGCCCCTTTTTATAATATGAGAAGGCTGAGCATGTAATGCACCTTCATCTATGACATTGAGACTCTATGCAAGTTAGACGAAAATGACAGCAATTCATAACTGACCGTCGAAATGTATTTGTACTGTATTGCGCTCTGCGACGCGGTGAAGTGTTTGCGAGAAAATGCCACATTGAAAGAGGTACGGTGAGGTGACCCGTATAATTGCCCCGTGGGCGGCTAGTCACTTGACTTTTTGCTTGGCATCAATCAAAAAATCTGCAAAATGGATCTGTAGTCGTGTATGAAGGTAGTCACATCCATCAACAATTAACATATGGTCGATCAAATCAAGTATATCAAAAATAGATAAAAATAGTCATAAATCATATCATACACAACAATCATACCCACAGAAATAAAGCCAATCATGGAAAGACGTCCAAGTGAAACTACCTCGGTTGGGTCTTCTTCTACACTATCAACATTTAGAGAAAAGATGGCTAGGGCTTTCAGTCCAAACAGGGACGCTCATTCAAGTAATAATGTTAGATTGACAGGAGAGAGGAGACAGAGTTTTGGAAGTATTGGTACAGGTTAGTTTACACCTCTCTCTTCGTAAGCTTTGATTTTCCCTTTAGACGTGAGAGATTGTTATTTGGTTGAATATTACAAAGGACGAAAAAGCCGTGGCGTGGTTTAAATTACTTTTTCGGAACCTTTACGAGATCTACCTAAGTTCCTCATCTGTCTTTGACCGCATGTGAAGAATGAGGAAAAGGCGATTTCCTTATCTTTGAACCTCTAGTGTCATTAGATTATTGGTGGACGTCGCCTTGACCAACCAAAATGCTTTTTGCCTTTTACGTTACGATGCTCTCCTTCTTACCCTTCATTTCAAGATAAGAGATCGCGCGTGAGATCGCTATGGATTCTAATCTGAAAAAGTAGTGATGCGATAAGTGTGCTTGGCATTTTATCATATGCATGGGGAGTACGAAGTGATATGACAGGGTCTAATTGGTTGGAATTTCATGCATGAACTCGAACGATTTGAGTAAGAAACCAAAGGAAGGAAAAAACCAATTTTTGTTTACATATAACGTCATTTTTACCATTTTTAACCGGTCGTTATCATCCTCATTAATTACTCACTCAATTACACCCTGTTTGAACATTATCATTGCCACCCCCTTTGTATCATCAACATTCGTTTTCATATTCATTTTGCTTCCACTTCAACTTTGATTATACTTTCAGCGAACATATATCATCCCAAACACAAGATTAAACGCTGATTAGAACTCAATTGGTAATAGCTAGCATGTCGATGGCTGATGAGAGACCCGGAAGGGCTATTGTGAGTTCCGCTTCATCCATTCCTGGTTTTGCCCTTCACCCAGCTTTCAGTCCGATCTTGGCAATATGTAAGCTAAAGAGCTAATTTACGTCCTGTACAGTACTCTACCGGTCGAGGAGGTGCCGGAAACTTGATGAAATCACCTACAAGAGGACAAGACTTGGAGGCTCAACCTGGAGTTGAAAGAGGAAGGGAATTGTCTCCTCATCCCGTTGGAGAGCTGGTGAGTATTTACTTAGATATATCAACATTTGAAAACATAGCAACAGGGGAGAAACACTCATCCAAATGGGCAAAATGTGCTGACTGGTCATCTATCGCTTCTAGGTAACCCACTCTGGCCGAGGTGGAGCAGGAAATATACACAGATCAGCATCTCGTTCTAGAACCAGAGAACAAATCAACAAAGATGAAAAAGAGGCAGCTGAAGAAGCTATACTTCAAGAAAAGCTTGTAGCTGAAAGAAGAGGTAGACAAGCTGTTGAAGGTGGATTTTCAACTGGGAGAGGTGGTGCAGGTAATATTGAAAGATCAAAATCTAGATCAAGATCTGCCATTCGAAATCCCCTCGGAGGAAGTGTTGCTGGTAAAGATGATTATTCAAGTTTGGCACCCACGGTCAGTCATACACCTACAAGCAACACTCAACATACTATCGGACATTCTGGTAGAGGTGGATTTGGAAACATCCAAGAAGAACGAGGTGATTCAATTGACCTTGAAAAGGTATGTACCTCTTTCACACATGAGGCTGTGACAGAATGAGAAGCTAACACAGAGGTTCGTACGCGAATGTAGGAACAAGCTAGACAGAGATACGAAAGAGAGGTCATTGCTAAACACCAAGCTGAAGAAGCTAATCAACCGTGAGTCAAGTTCTTTTTCAGTCACGTAAATCTCGCTCAAAATTCATTACTGTCTGGTAATATTGCTGACAACGGTTCGTTTAATTAGCTTCACAAGCGGCATGGGTGGAGCAGGCAATTTGCACACGCACGAT
This sequence comes from Kwoniella pini CBS 10737, assembly GCF_000512605.2. Taxonomy (NCBI): domain Eukaryota; kingdom Fungi; phylum Basidiomycota; class Tremellomycetes; order Tremellales; family Cryptococcaceae; genus Kwoniella; species Kwoniella pini. The sequence continues at coordinate 1,780,512 of NC_091717.1, read as the reverse complement.
ACGAATCACCCGGACTTTGCGAACTTGTCGTTAGAGGAAAGGGAAGCACATGCAAAGGTACATGCTCATGACGGGGAGCATTATGTTAATACTGGAAGGGGGTAAGTCGATTAACAAATCACCATGACATGGAAATTAACCTTGCTTGTGTCTTCGTGCAGCGGCGCTGGAAATATGAAACCTCCCTCTAAAGAACATTCACCAGCACCTGATGTGGATAGGGGGCGAGGACGTAGCTCAGATGGGCACAAAGGTGGAGTATTCGGTAATGTTTTGAGAAGTATCAGTAGAGCTACAGGTAGAGAGAAGAGTGTAGATGGAAGAAGAAACGATTAGTTCCAAATATCTTTCTTGTGGATAATTACATTCAGATTAATGGGAGGTGGTGAAGAACTGTGCTTAGAAACGATCCTGTAGTAGATTATATTATATTTTTAAAGCGTTGAATATGTATTCGTGCCTATAACTTCTGGTTGATTGTAAATCAGAATGCACTAGACTGACCATTCTCGTCTTATTCAGATACAAGACGGCGTTGTATGTACATTTTGTTTTCCATTTATGATGAGTGCACTCATAGACCCAAAATAACAATAAAATACGATACGTATACAATGATTGCTCCTCTCAACTATTATTTTGAGATTTCAATTTCATCTCAACAGCAGAGCGACCTTCAAATACCCTTGTCTACTTTTTCCATTTTGATAACGTCTATACCGCGAATTCATATTTACTAATAGATGCCAAAACCTAGTTCTCATACAATTCTTTCCATCGCGCAGAAACGCATCCACACACATACACACTTTCCCATAAATTATAAAATTATACATTTTTGTTTCTTTTTTTTAGCTATACCACCATATACAGCATGTGGATAATCTTGATTATTATTTAGATTTTGTGAAGGTAAACGTTTTGAAACTTTTATTTGACGTACTAAAGATTTAAAAGAATTTTCAACATTATTGTTTGTTTTAGCAGAAGTTTCAAAAAAATGACAATTTAATGATTTTGATAATTGAATTCCTTCTTCAGTTGAAACTTCTCTTGAATGATATTGATCTTTTTTATTTCCAACTATAACTATTGGAATTTTATTTAATGATCTTGTAGGATTTATTGTAGAAGATTGTGAAGATGAATAATTATAATGATTTTGATAAATTCCATAAGTTGAATTATTATTATTATTATTTAAAGAATTTTCATCTTTTACTCTAATTACTCTTTCTACTATTCTTTCAACTCTTTCAAAAGTTGCACGTGAAGTTATTGAATATACTATTAAGAAACCTTCACCGTCGCTATAATTAAATAAATGGTAAAATAGTCAGTTTAAAGTTTAAAATAAATTTATTCAGAACAAATACTTTTATTCACCGTATCCATTGATCACGCAATGCTGTGTACTCTTCTATTTTACCCAAAACATAATTCAGCTTGAGTAGCCCACTCTTGAGTAGAATTGAGGATGGCTCATAAATCGTCAAAACGAAATTACACACCTTGTCCTGCCGTATCTAGAACTTCCAGTAAACACGGTTGATCATCCACTACCCATTGTTTTCTATAACAGTCTTCTATCGTGGGATCATAAGTCTAAACATATAAACATTTAGCGCGAATGATAAGGTAAACTTTGTGAACAAAGTATGAAATCTGTTCTTAGACTCACTTCCACAAATGAGGACATTGTGAACTTGATAGATAAATATGATTAATACTTGACAATTTTGGGTTTTGGTTTTTGGTAGAATTCCACACTCACTTGTACTGTTAACGCTGTTTTACCCACACCTCCATCACCTAAAACCGTTATTTTGAACAACATACGAGGTGCTGGCCCCTATAACGCGTTCAAATATTAGTACAATTCATCTACCCAAATTCATCCAGAGCAAATACTACCTTTAAAATTAAAAATTAAAATGAAAAATGTATAACAACTTACCATCTTGCCCAAAGATATTGAGTATAGAATATGACCTCTTAAGATAGAATAAACTCGATATTCACTTGATTCACTCCTTATTCAATAATCGTATATAGCTTTCGATTTAATTTAAATTCGCCTTGACAATTATTGAATCTGAATGTTAAGGAATATTGAATTGATATTTCGTCGTCAAGTCCAATCTTGATCTTCTCGAATCGTGATTTTATGTTTCCCTTATACTTAGATACTTTACTATGAAGCTTTGACGAATCTTATATAGACTAAAAAATAGGTAAAGTCAAGGATTTTAGGGAAGAAGGGCGTAAATAATTTATTGTTGATAATTGAGTAATTGAGTAAAGCTCTAGTTGTTTTCAATTAGTTTTCCGATATATATTAGTCCTCCGTAATGAAGTAGCAATCAATGGTCTTAATTATAAGTTATCAAGGTTGTTGAATCTTTAGAAAACTTGAAACTTTCAAATATCTTTCAATCCAGTGATTTAATTATAATGAGTTGAATTGTTCCGGACTAGCGCGCGTTGTTTAATAGGGTAAATTAAACCAAAGTGACGTGATTTTAATCGATTCCCATTACCAAAAATAAGTAAAAATGTAATGTTCACTTTTCAACGTGTTGAATTGGTCTACTAAAATCATTGAGGATATTGTATGCAGAATAAATGACTGTACATTTGGTACAAACAGATTCGAATGGCTCTGTGTTTACCAGCAATATTAAAAATCTCAAGTCTATTCGTCTTTAAGCTGGAAACCCAAAAAGATGAGGTGTGCTAAATGTGCCTTGAACTTCTATAAAATCATTTTCATTTCTCATTCTCACTTTCACTTTCAATCACCCTTACAAAGTATTTAGTAGTCAGCAACGGCACTGTGCTTATGAATTTACCAGAACATTACTCCGCTGGTAATGCTAGCAGCGATTTACACGACACAACAATAACAGATAACATGTCTACTCGCTGCGCAGTATAGGGAAACAGAACGCTTGGATACCGTGCCCGTCTATCTTTCATCAAAGCTCATCCCGCATAGCTCGGAGCTAGTTCACGAATTACAGAACATTGAGAATAGCAAGGAGCTTGAACGCGTTAACAAGAAACAGGCAGTAACTTCTAATTACAAAATGCTGGAACGACCTGATGTTATATCGTTGTCTCGATATAGACAAGAGAGATTTAAGCAATTCGTCCTCTATTCTTGAATACGACATTTTGAAGCTTGACGACGAGAAATGACGTACATAATCGATGGACATCTCAATAATTTAATTGAATCTATACTTTACTCGTACAGGTAGAAATGGTATAATAATAAACAGAGATACGATTGTACAAATTTGAACGAATATAAAGTGACAACGAGGGTATTAAGTGAATTAGCAAGTACAGGCGGACGGCGTAGTGCTCTCTTCCTGTTCGTTCGCTACTTTCACTCCTCTTGGGCCTGTTTGAGTGGATCTAGTTGGCGGTGGAGCGAGTGGTAGTTTCTTGGCTAATATATTGTGTATCGTGCATCAGCTTTGTAGGTGGGAGAATATACCCCTGTCAAAAGAAAAGGATGGGATGCAAAACCCAAACTCACCGATGTCCATGAACAAACCCTCTACTCCATCGCCTGACTTTGCACTAGCCTCGGCAAATAGCAATCCCTCTTCTTGAGCAAACCTCTCCCCCATCTCCCTCGGCGTCTTCCGTTGTGATTCTAGATCTAGCTTGTTTCCGACGAGCATAATGACTATAGATGGATCTGCTTGACGCTGTAATTCTCGGACCCATGATCTCGCTTTTTCAAAGGAAGCCTGGATCATTCAGAAAGATCAGCTACCTATGATAGAATGTTTGATACCGTGGGACCTACTTCTGGAGCCTGTAGTGAATGACTTGGTCAGCTGGACGTGACCCCTAGGATCAGAAGCCTGGAATTAGCTCACCTGTGTTATGTCGTAAACTATGACAGCAGCATTAGAATTTCTGAAATAGATAGGCGCAAGTGATTTATAGCCTGCCATACAACGTGATGAGCTTCCTAGCAGTTGTGAGAATATTGGACTGGTACTTACGTTCCTGTCCAGCCTAAGGGACCACACGTTGGGAGTCAGTCAAGGTGACATGTCCAGCGCCAAGACTGAAGACTCACTGTGTCCCATATCTCGAATTTGATGGAGGTGCTATCATCTAAAGATACGGTCTGAGTTAAGAAGGCAGCTATGGATTTTGAAATGGTCAGCATGAATAAAGAGTTGAGGAAAATTGCTAGACTTACCACCTAAAGGATGAATTAGAACAAAGGGTATAATCGTTAATACAAATACCTTAATGATAAGGAACAAAACGAGATATTTCGTTGGAACATACCAATAGTTGATTCTCTACAGGTGGATCATGTCAGCTGGATTCCACTCCGAGTGGGAATGTAGGGAGGTAGCTGACCTGAAATCCGAAAATTCGTTCCTAACCTATTTCATCCAAATCAACCGTTAGCCAGCCTTCACTTGAAGTGATCCAAAAAAAACTCCGACACTGAACTAACAAATCGTAAGACCAATGATGATTTCCCTACTGCTGATTCTCCTGTGAGATTGAAGAGAAACAATTAGCCATGTGTCCCGTCATTCTTGAAAGTTCGCGGGGATAATTCACCTAGAAGCACTAATTTGAATGAGGTAGTTCTTGACATATCGATTGATTCGAATATCCTTCGTACACTATATGTTCTTTCGTCAATTCAAGGTTATTTGAATGGTGCAGTCGATATTATTACTCTCTTCCAGATGAGAAATCAAAGTCTAAAATTGAAATGAAATCACAGATTCAGATAACTTGCGCACAGCAACAACAATTCAAAAGTGACGCCATTCCCCAATATTTTGCCACTCAATCAGTGACATTACAAATTAACGTAATCTCAAATCAAACTCTCAATTACATTAGAAATCGTAATTGTATTATCGGGGAATTACACTTGGCATTACCATTTCAGGGTTACCGTCAATTCATAAAAAGACGAATAATTCCACTCAGTCCTTGTCAAATTGAGATTCTTATATTCCTTCTTTTTCTGTTCCTTTCCTATCTCATAGATATTCTACAACAATCTGTAAATTGTCATCCGCACTTCGATTCAGTGTACACGCCAGTCTTCGGAAATCATCGCCAGCGTGGACCTTTCCGCCCGTTTCATCGTGTCAAGCAAACAAGACCCAGCGTTTTGAGGTGATCACTGGTTCTCCTAATTCATTCTGTTTTCGAAGACTCCTTTCTCCTCTTTCACGATCAAATACGACGGGCATCGTCATTCTCTCTCTAAGAACACATTCTACGCAAGCTTTAGTCACGAACCATCAAATCTTCGTCAAGTTACGAGTATATGAGTGATCGATTGTTTCGGTTTCTCGTCATAAACGTGTAGATCAAACTATAGCAAAAGCTCTTCTGTCGTTTTATTGTTCGATCAATTCTACGTTCAGCGTCACTTGAGGAAGTCAATTTTCAGTAACTCAAAATGAGTCACATACCTCCTCCCCCTCCATTCCTTCCCGCTCCACCGACATTCAATGCATTCAGCGATCATGGAGGATCTTCAGCGAGTGGGGGATATGATCCTAATCAGTCTGCACCAAGCAATGACGGACCACCAAGAGATATGTATGCGGACCGAAGTAACAACGATAGGCGAGGTAGAGGAGGCGGTGGTGGACGTGGTCGAGGAAGCGATAGAGGTGGAAGAGGCGGTAGACGAGATGGTCCAGGTAGAGATAGGGAGAGAAGTCCAAGTGAGTAAATCTTTCTGAAAATCGATTGTTTTTGTAATTTGTTGAGACGCTTCGGATCTCACTTCTTTCATTGAGTCAGAACTATGCTTTCTGTGAGGAGATCACTACTTTCACTCGCTTCTTGATTTACCTTTTCCTCCCGTTCCCGGAGTTATTGCTTTCAACCAAGATGTGGTTCAGGAGGACAATTAGTTTTGGCCGTGGACAGTCATGAAAAGTCTAATTTCATGAGTCTTCTAAGCTGTGATGAAAGGCCTGAGTTGAGCGTTGTCTCCTGAGCGCCCTGAAATGAGAGCTTGAGAAGCTGGAGATATTTCCGAGTTTCAGGGTGTTGTCTTGAGATCGATAGAAAGAGTCTTCTCCAACCGTGTCCGAAAATTTTATTACTTCCATTTTTTCAGCGATCTTTCAATTGTCCTTGAGCTCCAACGTGGGAATCACCCATTTCACGTTTTGTATAATGAAGGAGAGAAAACTTTTTGATGATTGTAGGGAATGAATTTGAGCGATCAAGCTGACTTCATGTGATTCTTTCTTCTTTCTCCAATGTTCTAATTTGATAGCTCGAGGTGGTCAAAGTCGAAGAGAAAACCGTTCTGTAGAAGATCGAATTCAAGCCGAACGAGTTTGTCGAACATTATTTGTTAGGAACGTATCGGTATGTCCAGTGTTTTAGTGTTTAAGCATTATCAAAAGGCTTGCATTGCTATTTTAGCGGTTTAGAATACGAAACTAACTCGTAAGAATTGGTTTTGAATAGTATGAAGCTGATTCAGCGGCATTACAAAATTCTTTTTCAACTTACGGAGAAGTGAAAACTTGGTACGATAGGATCAAAGAAAGAGGTATAATCTTCGTTACTTATGTGAGCGTTGTTAATGAAATGTCCATTTATGATTAAAGCTGACCATTATGATTCTTCAGTTTGATCTTCGTGCTGCACAGAAAGCTAGAGATGCAATGCATGGTCTAAAAGCTGGTGATAGATCTGTGAGTTTAATTGCATCATGACCTCGGGATTGAATTTTACTGAGACTTTTATAATACGATGATGTTAGATCGATGTTCATTATAGTTTACCAAGAGATAAAGACTTGATTGGAGATTGCGATCGCGAGAAAAATCAAGTAAGCCTGAAGAAGAAATGCATGACAATTTGACAAAGCACCGCTAAAATCCGCCCGTTGTCTAGGGTTCAATCTTGATATTCGTTCATCCGCCTAGAGTAGTTAGTGAATATGAGCTAGGAAGAACGTGCGAACAATTTGGTGATGTCAAGTCGATAAAACCTGGAAGAGAGCCTGCGTAAGTACCTTCGTACCAGCGAGAAATTAGCCCACCGAGTATTTCTTATTGATCATTTTGGACTCCTTTCAGAGAGAAGATCGTTGAATATTATGACTCAAGAGGTTCGGCATTGTTCTTTGATAGAATGTCCAATCAGCCCTTTCAAGGTGGTACATTAGAATTGAAATTCATTTGGGATGAGAAAGAGGATGCTCTACCACCTCCACCGTATGTGCACAATATTTTGTCCACTTGGTTTAAGTCCGAGCTAATATTTGTGGATAATGTGCAGGCTACTTGAGAGAGCTAAGACCCAAGGGCATAGAAGTGGTGAAGGACCGGGATATGGCGAAGTGCGAGGCAGTCGGAATTCGGGACCACCACCTCCTCCACCTTTCAATGGCCCAGGCGGCTATGGGGGGTCTGGTAGTAGAGATCCTAGAGCTCGATCGCCTGTTAGAGGTGACAGACGTGGTTCTTACAACAGTAATCCACCTAGTCAAGGAAGATACGGAAGTGTGCCACCTTCTATCCCTGTAAGTGACCACCGGTTTTTACTGCCCCGATCAAAGCTGATCAGATTTTTCGATAGCCTGGAGAAGATCGATTGGAACAAGCTAGGAAAGTGCAACAGGTAAGTCCATTGCTCGTGTCCACTATATACTTGACCGTGCTGATAAAAGATTCTAGCTTTTGGCCAATCTGGGTGGTCCACCAACACACTCTGCTGCTGCTCCTCCTCCTAACAGCGCTCATGCTCTTCCACCTCGAAATATGCCGCCACCACACAACCTGAATGGTCCTCCTCCCACTCTCAGTGGCCCACCATCTTCGATGTACCCACCTCGAGATACGGGCTATAATCCTGGCCCAGCTCCTGGACCTCCCAGCAATTATAGATCGTCTGTACCTCCGCCAGCCGGTAATTTCCCGCCTTATCCGCCCGCTAGCAATACTGGTCCACCACCCCCTGCACCACCTACTCAAGGATATAACCCGGCTTCTAATTATCCCCCTCCAGGTAATAGTTACAACACTCCTACTCCAAATTCTTACGGCGGGGCTCCTTCTCAAGGTGGATATAATCCCCCTCAATCATCGCAAGGAGGATACATTCCACCTCAATCATATAACGCACCACCACCTAATCAAAGTCCGTATAACCCCTCTACACCTGCTCCAATTCAACCACCTCCACAATCTTATCCACTTTACCCACCTGCTGCAGGAGGTGGACCTCCTCCACCGTCTAGTTCTTATATGCCACCACCTCAAGGTTATGGACAAAGTGCAAATTCAGGTGGATATGGATATCCACCTCAACCTTCTCAAGGAAATACGAATCAAGGAAACAATAATAACAATTCAAGAACTGGTCAAGCCAAGGATGTTGGAAGTTTATTAGCTATGCTGGTGAGTTTCTGTCGTCTACTGATTAATCAGACACAATGATAGCTAATGGTTTTCTGTTCACTTAACTCAGAGTAATCGTTAAATTGCGCGATGCGGTTTATCAATGAGGGCAACGAAATTGAGAAGAGCAGGTCGCTCTGGATCGATACACTCATGCATGGCATCACATATCCCTTCATCTGAATATCTGACTGAGGGACAAGCTTTCCTCATATAGCCTCAATATGCATCAATCTCATTTTATCATCTTTATCTTTGTATGTATTTGAGCAAGTTAATTTGACCCCTCCTTTAATGTGTTGTGCGATTGTGCCTGAATAATATCCGGTTGTCTCAACATGTTGGTTGGAATTTCGTGAACAATCATCTTCATCTTCCTGTCAACACCTTCCAAAACCAATCTGTCCTCCTACATCTTGTAGACTAGCAGGACAGGTGTTCACGCGCAACTCAATTATTGAGTCACTTCCTTTCCTGATTCTGTATGATCAGATTCTGTTGTCAACACGCTACCTACGCAAATCAATAAGATGAGGTTCGCATTGGAAAATTCTTCAGATGATGAATCCATATCATCACTGGATTATTCCATCTCTTCAGATGACGAAGTCAGTCTTACGCCCTCGTCAGTATTGCTTTTTTTGCCAGAATACATTACTATCAACCTTTCTTCTGTTACCTTGAGGCTTACCTGTGGTCTCAGGTGGATAATGGAATTGAGCTGACGAGATTCCATTTTAGACGCAATCCTCGTTCGACTTTAGGTAGAAATATATTGACTGCATACGACACGTCTGATGAGTCTGCTCTGGATTCTGAAGATGAAGTTAACCTAGGATTGGATGACTCTTGGGATGTGGTCAAGACAAAATCCAGTGGAGGGTCGAGTCACAGGGAAAAGAAGGATTCTCCGTGCGTAGGCGTTCTTATGTCCCAATGCTTAGTCTTTGTACCCCGAAGGATAGTGGATTGACTCTAAGGCCCATCAGTTCGAAGATAGATATCAAGGGCAAGGGAAAAGCGAAACTTGTTTCCTCTTTGGCTTATAGGTTTATTGTCCCTAGAAAAGCTATATCTGCCAAAGCGGAACATACGCTGGACGAAAGGGAGAATCAATTTGACGCATGGATAAAGTCATCTGATCAGGAAGCTTGGGTAAGTCATTGATCTCCTTGTTCTTCTCGTCTAGAGCTGAGAATATGTATATAGAGAGATGGCCAAAAACAAGCGACTCAACGCAGAGGTGAACTCCGCAATATAGCTTCAAATGCTAGGGCAAGATTGCAATCTCAGGAAGACCTTCGCTTGGAGCGAGAAGCTAATGAACTTCATAAAATGCTGGAGGGTATGACGATGAAAAATGAACAGGAGCAGAAGGAGCTCGAGAGGAAATTTAAAGAGAGAGAACAGAAGTTGTGGAGTGTGAGTACAGCTTGTCCCCATAGAGTCAAGCTATATTCGCGTGGTGCTGAAATACCTTTTTTAGGATATTGAGTCTGCTATCAAGGATGTCGAGCGACGAGAGGCCGAGAACGCAGCGAAGATTGTCGCTGCTGCTCAGCAGCTCAAAGCGGAGGAAGCGGCTGAAGAGGCTGCAGCTGACAAAGTCGCTCAGCAAGCTGCAGATGAGAAGAAGGCGCAAGTTGAGCATTGGGAAAGGGAGAAAGCAGAAAAAGACAGGAAGATAGCACAACAGGCCGAGGAAGCGGTTAGAAGAGAAGCTGCCAAACGTGCAGAAGAGGACGCGACGGCGAAAGCTGAACAAGACAAAGATCAATCCGGTAGCGAATGGAAGAAATGGGTTGATAAGCAAAAATGGATGAAAGAGCATGTCATAAACCCTGTCAAAGCTGATAGGCCGACGAAAACCGCTTTGAGAGGTGGAATGAGATTGATGACGAGAGGTTTAGGACAAGTGGTCAACACCAAAGAGGGTATCATCAGAGTTGTGAGTGTGAAGAGGCAGTGTCAATGACAGAATAGCTGATTAGACTTTCGCAGACCAACGATCTTCATGCAATCTTATGCGAACAGCTCCCGTCGCCACCATCCCCGTCATCGCCTGTCACTTTGAACAACGACATTCCGAAAACCTACGCTTACCTGCTTTCACATCTTGCCAAGGCTCTCATCAAACAAGCAGAGAATGAGGTCAGTGCCAAGCCAGATGCTGCTTTCCCCCTGGCCAGGATCGTACTGGGCTTGCTTTTTCGAGGTCATTCTGCTTTGGGTGAGATAGTCTACACAAGGTTTGTCAAGAAATGCCCATGGGTGGTTCCATATTATCCTACGAGGCAAACCGTAAGTTTCCGTATCATGTTGTCTTTATTGTGTAGCTAATATGAGCGACTGTGACAGAATCAGTCTCGAGATGAGTATGAGAAATCTACCGGTCGAGGGCCCGACGAATCAATAGCAGAGTACATCTCTAGAATGGCAGGTATCTGTACTCTGTACTTTGCAATCCTTCAAACACCCCTATCATCTATTGTACCAACAATTGCCGATTCACCACCAACACCTTCTCAATTGGAAAGCCTGATCATCCCAGCACTTCGGTTCCCCGCCTCATGGACATGGATGGCCCTCGCTCTTAAAGAACCTGTACCGTCGTACCCTCCTACCGCTCACTTGTTATCTTCGTGGATTGACATCGTTGCTCATGAAGCAGTACGAGTATTTGGTCGAGGGCAAATGAGTAAGATCTGGGAGGTAATTGAGCGAGAAGGATTAGGAGAAGGATTGATTAAGGGGGATAGTGAGGCTGCAAGACAGAAATTGAGGTTGACGCTCGAAAAATGGCGCCAAGGGCAATTTGAGGTGCCCAAAGGGCGAGTTTGGGAGTAGATTTGTCGAAGTCTGCTATGGGTCAAGACGGGATGTCCCGTATCTCATCTGTATTATCATATCATAGTATTCTATATCATTTCGTTACTTGCATAAAAAAATGGACGAAAACACAAAGCAAACACACTGTGAACCTTGCATTCATGCAAGGTTAAGTAGTAGACAATTTCATGATGTAATTATGGTATTCCATGTATAGACGACATCGACGTGCCTGAATTTAGCCTATAAACAATTTCAGCTGATTCGAATTGTGGACACTTTCTCATTTTCTCTTTCAAGTTGACTTGTATCATATTCGATCAGTACCTTGATTATATATAAACCCCACTGTCTAATTGGAAACCCAATGGTGAACCGATAATACCCAGCGTTGGGCCCGACTTCATGACTTCTGAAGCATCAAGATGTCTGAAGCATATCCCATCACCCCATCTATCGATACGACAGCACCATCCTCATTCTCAATCTCACCTCAGCCTCATACATCACAGCATATATATCGCCAACCTATCGATCATCATATGTTTGCTATGTCCCACACTACCTCGTTGAGTCGAAATAGGTCGACAAGACATTCTGAACTCCGATCGGAATCAACAATGTCAGAAGATCCGGAAATACCTCGTCCACCTCGACCTGAGTCTCCTGATCCGCCTGAAGATAATGCGCCACCTCCTGAAGAGGAAGTAACTTGGTTGAGACTTGGAGCTCATTATGGAGGCTTGGTACTTGCTAGTATGCTTGGATGTTTGATAAGATTAGGGTTAAATGGATTGGGTACATGTGAGTTAATTACGATTTCTTCACATGTTATCGTCAATTTTGGGATCGTCTATAACTCTCAATAGCTGCTGACTTTCGATATGTCGACGAATCAGACGACGGTGCAGTCATATATCCTTTAGCATGGTCACAAGGTGTCGGAAGTGGAATCATGGGATTATCTTTGGCAAGAAAGAATGAAATCATATCAATGTGAGTAGAAGGCATTCTATCAACACATGAAACATTATTGCGTTGCTCAGAAGCTGATGTAAAATATTCAAACCTGTCTATCTCTGTTGTAGATACCCGCCAATATACACCTTCTTGACTACCGGTATAGCAGGGTCCGTTACCACCTTTTCTTCTTGGATGCTTGAGGGATATCTATCATTTAGCAATTTCGATAAATACAATAGAAAGGGATTACACGACGTGAGCGACTGTTCTCGTCTCGTCGATTTGTGATTAACGCTAATGTTGGTCTATAATGCCTAATGATATATTCAGACTGTAGACGGTGTTGTCTATTCTCTTTCCACTTTCGCAATTGCCATAGCATCATTACGATTTGGAGAACACTTTTCAACCCTCTTACCCTCTTTAACTCTTTTGCGAAGAGTATATCATACACCTCGACAAGACCGAATACCTTCAAAACTACCCAACGGTAACCAGAGAGGAGAATCTTCTTCAAATTCTTCAGACCAGAATGATAATCCTAATCAACCTAATCACAATTCTGATCATGAAAAAGTAAAACAAAATTCAAATTTAAACAATAATAAAAGTTTAATTAGATTATCTCAAACTCCAATATTAGATTTAATTTGGATCTCAACAGCTTTTTTATCATACTTAATAATTTTATTACTTTACTTTTTAGGTCCAACAAATTGGAAACATAATATTATTTTTCCAATGTTATTAAGTCCACCTGGAACTATAATTCGTTTTTACCTTTCAAAATTAAATACAAAATCAATTTTTTTAAATAAATTTCCTTTAGGTACTTTTTTAGCTAATATATTTTCTACAATAATAATTTCAATTACATTTTCTCAACAACGTAAATTTAATTCAATAAATTCTTCTTCTTTAATTTGTAATGGATTATATTCAATTCAACAAGGTTTTTGTGGTTGTTTATCAACTGTTTCTACTTTTGTTGTTGAAGCTAGAACAATTAAAGGAAAATTTAAATGGATTTATTTAGGATCAAGTATTGTTTTAGGTCATTTAATTGTTTTAGCTATTGTAGGTGGTACGGGATGGGGTTCAGGTGGATATCAAAATGTTTGTACAGGTTAACTGAATATCATGGTTTGTACAATTAAGTTATAGATGGCTTTGTAATTCATGACATTCCGTTGTATAATTATACATCTATGTATAGATGATTGAAGAGATACTTTGACCAAGATCTATGCTACAGATTATTCCGACGTCTATTCCTCGCAAATGTCCATTAAACCATACATGTGTAATGAAGTCTACGCCGCCAAAGCAGCTTTCTTGAAATCGTCCATTGCTTTACTTTGTGTTCGACTGCAACAAAACATCAGCAAAGCACCACATCACGTTTAAATGGAGACTAACGCTATATGCATTATGACACCTATCCGGCTCATCTCCTTAATTAAGATATCGACATCGTCTTCGATTGATTTCGAAGCTATACGCAGATTCGACAGAATTAGCAAATCGATCGGACTCTAATCTACCGGTGACATTTGAAAGTGACTAACCTGATTGATCGCCAAGCTTGGTACATCTTCTCAATTCCTTGATTAACAATTTGATAATCATACACCATACCAATATGACCTGTGCATCGACTTCTTGTGGAGGCTACAGGATACTCTGGTTTAGTCTGATTCTTTCTCGATGATACCATTGATGAGTAATACGGGATCTTCACTCACGATAGGCGGAAGAGCTCTTATCAATTCAGCCGATCTCCTACCTGCAGAAACGGCAACTTCATTCTCAGTGTCTAACGAGTTGATGTCATGCATCAACATTTCAGCAGCAATGGTCTCATGGTGCTAGAAGCATAATCGATTTATCAGCTTCGATACTCGCGGTTCAGCGGGCAGAAGTAAGTAAGTCTTACAAGCAATATCGTGTGACTTTTAATGACCGGTTCTACCGACCCTTCTTGTTCGGCCATCTTCCTCCTCTCAACAGGCGATATCCCTTCAACTCCAAGACTATCGATATAATGTGTAAGGGCTCTTGAACAATCATCATAATCTTTAGAATTTCTATATTTTGGCTGATTGAGCCATCCTGGAGGTAGCTTTGGGGGAGGTGAGCCGGTCGATGAGGATGTGCCAAGTGCACTTGCATAAGCCGTCCACGCTTGAGTATACTCGGAATCGTCTGTCGGAGTAAGGAAAGCTAGTTTCGACGCTCGTTCAAGGATTGTCACCTGTACCGTATGGTAAGCTAAGAAATGATACCCGCCAATATACAATCAACGTACAGCTTTTATCCAACGAATGCTGCGGAGGACGGCCTATCAGCAAGATTCAATGCGCAAGAGTATATCCGTGCTGAATTACTCACTAGGGCGAATCTCCATCTGGATGAGGAAAGGCCGTGCCTCTGTACAGATCTCGAATTGTTACATCATCTTGCAGTGTGACAGATTGCTAAAGGGTTTCGAATGCGATTTTAGTCAATGAATTCAACACTTTGATCATCGCCTATATGTACTCACCGAAGCAATCTGATCCAGTGGTCGGCCAAATGGCGTGGCAATATCTTCATCTCGCAATGAAGACGGGAACCCTGTTGCGAATGCGCCGCATTTCTCAATGGCATAAACGCACCAGCTGATGACGAGTTTATCAGCTAATTATGACAGCATCTAGGTTAGACATTAGACCTACAACGCATGAACCCTTTCTGCCAATTCCACCGCATCTTCCGGAGGTGGCAAGAGATGCACTCGATTCCGTAAAAATGGATTGTCCGCATGAGCTGGTCGAAATGTTAATGAAGGTATTTGGTGGAGTCCTGTGGATGAGACCAATCGAACGGCTAGACCAGCAATGAGCCAGCCCTGTATCTGGATCATCAGCGCTCGTTCTCGTCTATGAAGCATGATACTTAGAACTGACCTCATGATGCCTTCCGTTGGTGTATGAGTAAGCACAAAGCAACATTGCGGCCTTGACAGCGTCTATTAAGCGGTCACTATTCGGTCCAGCAGAGTCGAGATGTCTACAGGCCTCGGCAAAGAAATGAGCTTCCATAGCTGACAGATTGGGAGAAGCTGTCATCCTTGTTGCCCAGAGATACTGTATATAGCAAGATTAGGTTGGGATTCTCCATGCCATGCACAAATTGATGCGGACGGGATAGGGCAGGACGTACCATTGCGTTCAGCAACGCCAGACTTGGTCTTGTCCGATCATTGAAAGACATCCTATATCTAAATCGAGGTATACTCATCTCGAAGAATAACCGAGAATGTCCGAAGAAAACCTCCAGTCTGTCCGCCTATCAGCAATTACACCTGATGGAGATGACTGAAAATGCTACTCACAGCTTGTCCCGATCTTCATCCCTCAAGCCGTCCGTCTCGATCCTGCTTCTAAACAAGGAGGTTCTATTCGGTCCATCAGGTCTTGTCGAGCTACTTTTCGCCCACTGTCCACTCTGCACCTTGCCCGTCCTTCGTTTCTTCGTTGTGTCTACTGCGTCATCAAAGTCATCTTTGCCCAATTGACCGGACGTATCGGTTGGACTGAACAAGAATTCGCCCAATCGTTCAGTTATTTTATCAACAGGATCTCCACTATCAGCTAATTCGGCTGTGTAACGAAGACTCGCAAGACTCGCTGCTTCAGCATAAATGGTTTGAGGACCTGGAGGAGCGTGTATTGAGCCTGATGTACTAGCACTTCCGCTTGGCGTATTGGCGGTCTGTCCATTAGATGTTGAAGACTCGGAAGTGATGGACAGCTGATGGGTAAGGAGCGCAGCTGGTCGTGCAGGATATTGCGCATGCGAGGTTGACAAGGGTAAATTTTGGGATGGAAGGGATGGCATCGAGTGGGTTTGGGGATAAGAATAATTGATTGGGATAGAGCCATCTTGGTTCCCGCTATTGAAGGTCGCCTTCGGCAGGGGCGATGAGGAGGGATGAGAATTGTATATTGGGTAAGATGGAGGTACCGCTATCTCTTGAAGAGTGTTAGCTTGAGAAGTATTGGTAGCGAATTGAACATTCTCGGGGATCAGGGGGTATGCATATTGATTGTGTGGACCAGGTTGAGGGAATGCCATATTGATAGCTGTTTGGGATGTAGCAGCATCTGCGTACGCATTGAAAGCTTGGCCGTTCATATTTACGTTTGGCGTAAAAGTTGATGAGTTGGAACTATCCCCGGTGAGAGGTAGAGTGTAGTTGAGATAAGGAGTTTGATCTTGACTGTCATTGTGATAGGAACCTCCATATACAGGTTGTTGAAGGGCGTTTTCATCATACGTCAAAGGTTGAGAGCTGAATGCTGGCGGGATATTCGGAACTGAGCCTTGGTTGATGATATCTGATAGTTCAGCTGCACCATTTGTCAGTATGCCTGAGGATGTGGAAGAGAAATCGTTGGGACAATAGAGTTGCTCACCGACACGTGATTCCAATGCTTGAACTTTCTGAGCTTTTGCAGGTGGCTGATATTCGCACTCTTGCTTGTACTTTACGCAACTTGAACATGCTGGTCTTTCACCAGAACAGCGCTATTTCCACGGAGTGAGCACATTTTCGATCACATCCCGGATTCTCGATGAAACTCACCAACTTGCGCCGTCGACAGAATTTACATGCCCTATCCATTTGTTAGATTTGATTGATCACATCGCGGTCTCTTGTGATCTCGAACTTACATTCCTCGTCGCAGAGAAGTGCCGGAAGGTGCGATATGGTCTATTGAGGCTATTCCAGATGGACCGGAATCTGTATTTTGGTCAGAACGACAATTTTGTCAAGTACTTGGGGGAACTCACAAGAAGAACCCTGCTCCTGATAAGAATGACCCTGGCCTGCTTGCTGAGATCTGTCATATTCGTTAGCCTTGATAGAGGTTTTACAATAAATGAACATGAGGACTCACCCTTCCGACATCATTCCATTCAGATCACCTAATGATCTTAATCAGATACGATCCTTCAAAGACTTGACATGATGACTACTTACCAGAGGAAGAAGAGCTGGAAGTAGGTGCATTGAGTAAAGCGAATCTATTCATACTCGACGTGTCTGATCCGCCAGCTTCCGGCGACACCGATTCTTTCTCCCCTAGACTAGGTACTCCTGACATCCGCCTCGGTTCGTGGATAGTACTTCCGAAATCCTGCTGATATACTGGATTACTGGATCCCGAAGGTTGGTCATATCGTGATGCGTCGAGCTGTTGTGGCTGAAAATGAGTCCACTCATCGCTGGAGTATTCGCTAGGATACCAATTAGTGAATTGCGATGTGTCATCCTGTTGGACCTGCCAGTCACTCTGCACCAGCGGCCGTTGCTGCATATCTCTGGGTATTTATAGTGTTGTTATGGATTCGCAAGATTTCTGTTTTCGTAAATGACTTTGATGACAATGCGTTGAGTGTTATGAGTTTGAATATTATTCAATTAGACAGGGTCTATTTTACCAGAAATACAAAAATGTCCCCTGTCCTGGTCTATCTATTCATACCCTGACTCCGGGTTATTTTAGTGCTGGAATACTAAACCACTGAACTGTTGGTCGATCTTTGGTATAAATTCATGTATTTTAGTCATACTTAAGTTTCTTTTGGTGAGTAGGTGAAAACCCAATTAGACCGAAAATCCAGAAAGCTTAAAGTCTACCAAAAATCCTATTTAATCATAATCGTAGTTGAAAAGGGGCAATTTGATCATAAGGGAAAATTACAAAATAAATGACGAGATTTTACAGAAGAGAAAACTATAAAGAAAGATTTATCAAATTCCCTCAATTGCTATTACCCTCAGATATTGACCATGAGATCGACTGTTTTGTATACTGCGGATTTATCGAGATAGAACGCCAATCCCACTGTCTTGGGATTGATCATGACCCATGTGATCGGACATTCTTGTACGCTACCTTATATCCTGTAAGCCAAGTTACCAGATTTTACAACCCATCAACTGCGTATGCTTGGTATTTCTCTTGCTGTCCTGATCTGGCACTCCTTCATATTCTGCCCTTGAGAAGCTTAGGGATGCATAAAGACTTCTTCTCGTCCATTACTCTACATGTGAGATTACTGGCCTCTTGCGATGAGGGATTTATTTAATTTTTTAAGTACTCCACTGTGCCTAGAGCGGTGCCTCGAAAGATAGGTCAAGTTTTTAGAAGACGATCGTACCAGAAAAGTGGGGCAACTGATGAATGGGGGGGATCATCAAACTTCCTATCATAATGGTTTCAGGTGTTGGCATAAAAGTATTCTTCCTTGAAAGCCGATTTGATGACAATGATCACCTCTCCGAATGAAGAGCTCTGCACCACGAGAGCTCTGCACCACGATGCTCAAAAGGAAACTTGTTTTGATCTATCTGTCTATCCGAATGGTGTGGAGCTCTCGTGGTCTCCAGTTATGACGATCTGAAAGTCGACCTCTTACGATGTAATCCACGAAATAAACCGACAAAGGTGTTTAACACAATTCCGCCATTGCACCACAGCTTGGCAGACCTTATTGGCTGCAAACTCGTACACTCCCACCAGCTTCATAACCTCATCATGACATCCAACGATAGACCCGGCTCACGTTAACCATCTGACACTGATTCGCCGTCTGGTATTGTCAGGGGAAAGAAGTAACATAGTTGAGCAACTTCGAAAGATACATCAAATGACGATAATACGGTGAATATCATTATATATGTCCGAACGAAATACAAAGTCTAACATAACGCGATACAAAATTGTTACCAAGTGTGAAAGGGATGCAAAGTATGATTATTATACAATAGATATTTTTAGTTTTTGATAGACCACATGATGATCGAGTGAAATTTAGGGATAAGAAATGGCTACAAGTATATTGTGAAATGTGTTTCCGAGACCTTCTATTCATCATCATCTGAACCAAGTTCAAATTCTTCTCCAGCTGTCACTCTTTGCCAACCCTTTTGTTTCTTTTCCTTTCGATCTTTTGGTTTATTCGGCTTTATTGGAGAAGGCGTATTAAGCAATGCACGATTCTCTTCTAGATGACCACTAATCCCCGCGGACCCCTGACGAGGTAGAATAATCTTCACAGCGGTGATAGGGAATATCAATCCCATTATTCTACTAAGTAATAGCCAACTTCCAACCCATGAAAGAGTTACGACTGTTATACCTAATTGACATAATGGGAAAGGATCAACAGTATAGTCTTCTCCTGGAGCTGGCATTGCAGATGAAGAAGGATTCGAGCATGGTTGATAGGGTGTCGGAGGTGACAAGGTGTAAAGTATAGCGGAAACTACGTAAAAATTGAGGTCAGCGTGTGTATATGTATGCCATCTCCACGCCTGCAGTTCCAAAAACTTACTAGGCCAGACAATGAATAGCATCGCCGCTAGACCCACTTCCAGCACTCTATCTTTCCGTAATCTGCCATGATCCCTATAAGTAGTATGTTCCATATCCAATTCAGCTTTCTTCTGCGCAAAGTGCGTGATCAGGCTATGTTGGGCATCCGTATAGATTAGTGACAAAGGAATCTGGAATTGCAATCTGACATTGACTCACCATCCGAGAGACAGGAATATGCCAAAGAAAGAGACTACCATGACGAAGATACCACTCGACGCTAAACATTCAGGAGTTAGGAACATGTGATGTCCGGTAGATACGCGTTGCACACTCACTAAATTCTCCTACTCTGATAGAAGCGAACGATGCACAGGCCACGAGCAGGGAGCAAAGGTTCAGTGGGATATAGGTCCACAATCTACCCCGCGAAAATTTATCTCTAGCTTGAACTAAACTTTCGTTTTCATCATGCGATGAAGATGATAAATCCGATTCAGGGATATGCTCCTCGACTTGTATTATAGCTGGGTTCGCTGTGGAGGTTGTTGCAGTAGAGCCATATCCCATTGAGCTTGATGATAGAGGTTCAACATCATGTCGTCGTAATGTTCTAGGTTGAAGAGTTGGTGAAGATGGATTTGAATTTATAGCTAATTCCCACATTATAAATCCGTCACCTGAGGACCCATTTTTATTGATCTTGTCTTCATCCTCATGACTTGTGAGAGCGATTGATAAGTAGTTTAGTACTTGACAAAATGTAATCGTTGATAGGATGTGTAAAAATGTCAAGTCGAAAGTGAGTATCGGACAAGTAGGTAAATCGAATTCGAAATCTGTTGTAGAGTATTGGCAAAGGGAAGAATCTATCGTGTACAGTGTGAAAGACATAGTCGCAGCTACAGTCAACAGCATACCACGACATCAGCCTCATGATACTCCTGAATGATATGGGGTGATTATAGTCGGCTGATTACGAGCAAATGATTGCTCACATGTCCAGCAGATCCACATCAACGCTACGAAAGTGAAACCCAGTCTGTCCAGATAGTGTGCCCATATATGGGGTAAGATCATTGTAAACAACCGCCTATGGGCATGAAATCAGCTTAATAATTCGAAATAAGTGAGGTAGTGCCAGGACGTTACTCACAGCAAGCACATTACACAAGTCCCTATCAAGCCTGCTGATGCTTGAGCAACGATAAGTCCCCTTACATCCCCGGGCATACCAGTATACATGTCTTCCTCTAGGTCAAATGCAGATCTCATCAGCTTTAGTAGCATTTGGCCCCGTGACCAGAGACTTTGGAAAATGATTGAAGGCAGTCTTGTCAAGTTCCGGGTCTGTGTACTCACTACTCATTGAAGGTGGGGCAGATACAGCAATCGATACCACACACAGCGTTATGACCAATATATCCAATGCCCATCTAGTTTGATGAGAGGAAGGTAACGACGATATCATCTTGTTTTGACTTTGGCTTTGGGCTTAACGTTAATCAAAAGGTAAATTTATCCTTGAAATTATATCCGAGTCATTGATTCTGAAATTCTTCGCCACCAGCTGATCATTGATTCGTTGCTATCGAAAGATGAGTCGAAATTAAGATTGGTGGTTGTTCGAGAGCGAAGGAACGCTGACACTCAAACCGCTCCGAATGCTTTAGAAAAGGTTGGATATTTGATATGATGATCAATCAGATTGGCTGTTCAATGTTGGTGTGAGACGTAAATAGCATAATCACTTGTCTCACTACTATGCCAAGAAGGGATCAGCAGCCTGTTTAATCGAGCGGACATATCCGATACTCGATTTGCCCTATCCTTAATTTAATTGCGATTAATTAAAGGACTAACATTTCATAGACAAGAGAATGATAAGAAATACACAATAAAACATGCATGTGCCTATGACTTGAAGGACTTTGGATTTGACATCGATAATGGTTGTGTTTGAATCTATTTATTTTGTACTCTAGCTTGCTTCGAACATTCTACAACTATAAATTAATCCGTGTTTTACCCAAACCTCCTTGTTCTACAAATTGCCATATTGATTTAGATCAAACTCTTAGACTCTATTGACCCCATAATCTCATCCCAAAAAGCCGCCAAAGTTGGATTCAAGAGTTTCATAAATAGCGAAAATCATTGCTGAACTAGGAGCACTTTTAGCTATTGTTGTTCCACATCCAGCATATAATCCTTTTATACCTCTTGATTTATATATAATTTTAGCCATTTGAGCAAAAGATGGTGAAATTTTATTAGGATTTAATTCAGCTTGAGTTTGAATAGCTGATTTAATAGAATCTGCAGGAAATAAAGAAACAGTATATGCTATACCTGCCATAGCACCTGAAATCATTAATTCAATTTTACTTAAATCACCTTTTGTTATTTTTTTGTCTGAATCAATTTTATCTTGTTTTAATTGATGTTTAGCTATGAATATTCTAGCTGAATATTCAAATGTAGCAAACCATGCTGCTGATCCACCTGTTTCTCTAAATAAAGTTCCAGTTTGACCTAACCATAATCCCTTAAATCCATGTCTTTTTATTACATCCCCTACTAAAGTTATTGGTCCTTGTAATTTCCTTGAAGATGCTATTGCCGCACTACCAGAAGCGATATGAGGTGTAGTTGCGAATGGATGTGATCCAATTTCAGGTGAAGCTTTCAAAGGTGAGATTGATGATGATACTGTTCCTTCAATTGCCAAGCGTTGTACTTGCATTCGGCATTTGATCAATTCGATAGGTGTGCTACGGAAATGCATAGATTAGCGATACTGTTCACTCGGTCTCTATCTTTCTTGACGAAACGTGCTTAGGGGATTTATCAATATCGATCACTCACAGAACGAAACTCGCCATGAAACCTGCTCCTCCACCTGCAATAGCTAATTCCGCCGTTGTCAATTCCCTTGCTTTTCCTTTTCCTTTCCGTGTATCTGATCCAGGTAGTTCCGGACGGACAGACAGTATAAGTTCTTTCCATTTATTATAACACAAAAACAGTGTAGCGTTCTCGCAAGCTGCTCCAACTAAAGGTGCTGTAAGACCCTAAAAACCCTTTCACTTCAGCATAATCTCTCGGGAATACCGTATACGGCTTAGAAGTAACATACTCTGTATAAACCGAAGAATCCTTCTTTTTGCCTTGTCTGACTAAAACAATCCCAGGGTCCTTTGAAAGTAGCTGGTCTATCGGTAGGTTGAGATTGTAATCGAACTTTGACTACGGTTTGACCTTGTCTATTAGCTACTCAATATAATTTGACATACGGCTCCTTAGCTTACCAAGATCGAAAGGATGTTCGAATACTTTCGCTACCATCCCCGCTACCTGTGCATGATTTGCGATCGTGATCAATACATGATGCAGTCAGGTCTGACATGATCTCGACTTACACTTCCAAAGGTGATATCCTCCAAGGCGTTTGAAGGTCCTTCATCTGCTCCCATTTTTTATGATATTCAGGAATTATCAGTGGTATTATCGAGACATAAGACTCAGTAGCTATAGGTGAGAAGCTTGATTGATGCAACAAAATATGATTACCATAACTGTACTTAAGGCGTCAAAAATCATTTTACAGGAGTTGCGGCTACGCCTGTAATTATTAACGCTATTTTTGTAAATATGAGTTCTCCAGGCACCAGCTTGAGAAAACGTGGTATGATGCGGTTTATGCGGAAAATCAATCGGCGCTTATAAGGACAAATATGGCGTTAAGCCTGCATGAAAAATCAGTTGTCGAGTTAAGTAATAGCAACAGCATGACGAAACAGTTGTATACAACAAATGATCACGAATACAACACATTGCTGCCGATGACGATAGATCAAACTAAACTAATCCAGCTCTGAGCATGATTCCGCCAAAATCTTCAAAAGATAATCCTCGTTGTTCATGTTGCGTGGAGAAAAGGGTAACCATTTCCTTGATCTGAAAGAAGTCTCATTAGTACTTCCTTTATATGATTCTTGGTCCACGATAGCGAGAGAGTACATACCTCGTCTTCATTCCACATCTCGCCAAGCTCTCTAACCCATTTCTTCACTTCATCTCTACCTAATATACCTACCCAATCTCCTCTTTTGCTTGATTGAGAACCAGAAGAAGGAGGTTTGAGCATCTCCCAAGTATCTTTAGCCAATTCCTTTTGTCTACTATTCAATCTTACTTTCCCGCTTGAATCGATATCTAAATTCTTCTTTCCGCGCCTACGAGATGGAGCGGGTGTAGAAGAATCGGTTTCTGCGAAATCTTTTGACTTGACGTCGGAGGTTCTATTCTTTCCTTTCCTTGTCATGGACGCCGAAGGCTCTTGACCATATTCTGATCCTGATAATGAAGATGATTCTGATTCTTCTTCACTAGGCAATTCGAATGTATCTTCTAAATCATCATCTTCTTCCTCCTCATCATCATTAGGACCATCATCTCCCATCAAAGCGGCGCAGACAGCTCTGAAATCCTTCAATTCTACGCCACCTATATCTTCTTCCTCTTGTCCCCTTTTCTTTCGTGAAGCAGGTTGTTCTTCATCTTCCCATCCCGAAGCTGAAGCTCTAAAAACAGCTAAAACATCTTCATCTGAAGGAAGGCCCAATGAAGTGAGTAAAGAAGGTAAGAGCCGTAAAGGTAAACGCTTGCTGCTTGAAGATACGATGGATACTGCTCTTGAGGGCTGTCTCGATGATTCATCTTCATCTGAAGGTAAAAAGCCTCCTCCTACTTCCGCATCGTCCGTTAAAAAGCCGCCTCCTACTCCATCATCTTCCTGTAAGAATCCCCCTCCTTCTTCATCATCTAACATGAATCCTCCTTCAGCACCACTATCATTATTTAGAAAACCTCCTTCTTCTAGATCACCCTCATCATCCCCTGATAATCCACCTTGATTCTCGCTATATGTCCGATTATCATTTTGTTTCGATTCTTTGTCTTTTCCCCTTGATGTTCTCTCAATCTTTCTTCGCTTGTTTGACCGTCCTTCGTAAATTGCTATACCTCTTTCGAAAACTTTATCTATTCGATTCCGTTTTTTGGCGCTCAAAGCTAAAAATTCAGGATCGACATTTGAGTCTGATACTTCTTGTACACTCGGTTGTGTTGCTACTGCTCGACGAGGACGAGACTATGTCGCCATATTATTTAGTATACTTTCGCGTTTGCTGTTCTCCAAGCTGGACATACCATGATATAGTGATTAGTTAATGAGAAATAGAGATGAATGAAAAAAAGATAAAATATTGTTGTAAACAAATCATTATGTTAATGAATGATGACGTCTAGAAATATGACTTAGATCGACATGGTAAGCTTTCACACGGTGTATCATTCATTCTCATGTCAAAATGGAAAAATACGTAATTAAGTCTCATTGATATGAATACGTATGTGCAGCTTGATTGAATTAGGCTTTTCATGCTCAGTTGAATTTACCTTCTACCTAAAAGCGTCATAATCGTAAAAGTCATTCGACCTTCATCTTAGCGTGCGCCGTAGCTGTTCGTTTCCTCTTTTGATGCCGGCTTAAGATAGCCAGGTACATCCCATTTGTGACCGATGATACCGAAGCATCAAATACACTATGTTTGGTCTCGAATATCTTTGTCTTGCTGTTTTGCGAGAAGTCCGTCCACTATATCAAGTTTCTTTCCTGCCATGCTATCCCAGTACAAAATTTGTCATATAAACCTTTATGTAATATTCTTTCAGGAACACCGAAAAGCCACGAGCAACATCATGGCGCAAGACGTCATGCTTTTACCAGATATATTCAACGCTTCTTTACACTAACAAACAAAGTTTGAAGTATAGGGAAACCCTTTTACAATGATAAGTTTACTTACTCCTTTCGGGATATAGCCAACCTTTAACCTAACAGAGAAAGGAATTTGTTGATCAGGTGAATAAACAATTAATTCACCCCTGATTCTATCATAACTCACAAATACATGTTAAAGCAAGTACGAAAAGGGTTTTTGACGTTGTCTCGGCTGTTAAGCTGATTTAATTTTGGTATGTGGTCAGTAACTCGCGCGAGCCAAAAGTACAAAATGATCGAAACCGGATTCCAAGGGATACCGGACTGATCAACAAATCTAACAGATCTTTTATACATTCCCCAGATCTGCCTGCTATCAGCTTTACAATTTAGGCTGATTGGCATATTACACTTCCGCAGGCTAAGCTAAATCCGAGAATACCTCTTGTTTAATTGTAAAAAGCAGTCTCGCAGTCTTTAGAGATCTTCGGTGCCGTGATTATAGACCTACGTGTGAATCGCTTACGAGATAGGCTAGAAACGTTAATTCATGTCTATCATTGATAATTGCCGTCATCATTTGTGTAAAATTAGAATTACACAAAACATCACCTAAGAGTGAATGTCGTCTCAATTAGTCCATATCTGTCTTGTCATATTCATCAACGAGGCCATTTTTAGCTACGGAACACATCCACAGACGACTGAGGTGCAAGTTCGCTATCTGGGACCCGCGATTATTGACAAAAATTCGTCTACATATCAAGCATTTGCGATAATTTGGATACATCGAACTTCGCTCCTTCAGATAATTAGTATGATATCGACAAGAATGCGCACCTGAACGGGATTGAATATTAGACCTATCACTCCGCTTACTTTCCTTGTTAAAGACATCAATCGTCTAGACCTGAATCAAAAGACTCAAACTTGGTCAAATTGGGACCTAAGTCCTTCGAATGTCGATCGAATCAGAAGAGAAAATGACACAATGGCGAGATGCTCCTTATTTACATTTTCCCAATAGTACATATCTTGATTCTTTATCAAATAATACTGATCCGTATACAATATATTACGGTCAAGCAGCAGTAGTATCATCAACACAACTTACAGGATACGCTATTTTAAATATAATTGGTATAATATCTTTATCATTTTTAGTTGGAACAATATTACTTTCAGGATGTAATTTAATACCAAATTTTATACGAAATCGATTACCACTTTCAAAAGAAACAAAATCTGGTAAACTTCGAAAAAATTTAATAAGAAGAAGAATAATATTAGGAACTAAAATTCAAAGAGATCCATGTTTAATTAATGCATTTATAGTTATAATTTTAGTTAATATTTTAAATTTATTATATTGGATGGCAAATAATGGAAAAATAAGTAGTGAAGAAATAATTTATTTACCTCATCCAAAATTATGTAGAGCTCAAGCTATACTTCAAGCTGGATCTCAATCTGCTCAAATGTCTGTGGTATTATCAGTAGTCCTTCGGGTAAGTCTGATTGACCTCCATAGATCCTAAAGATTCAATTCGCTCATTTGAATTAACTGATTGTTCTCTAGCTATGGTTGAAGACTATCACTTTAACTACACCACGTTTCGATAGATTTCGAGGTAGAACCACTTTACTCATTGTGAGTCGCTCGAACTTTCATTAGGCCTACTATTGAGGGAGCTTATGCAACGCCTTTTCCCGAAAGCTACTGGCATTACCATATCTCTTCGTATTAGGCTTTGTGCCCCGGATGGTGATCGTAGGTCGTTTTCAGATTTGGTAGTACAGAATTGGCGTCGTCATGCTAACTATATCATCTCAATCAAATATAGTTAACTATGGACAGCAAGGCGCCCTTGCTTATCGTGAGTTCCAGCTCCTCAAAGTATCGCTTAGAACATCGCTGACAAAACTGCTTGTGACATCCTTATAGCCTACGCCCTTTTATTGCTCATTGCTCGACTTGAACATGCAAGTCCATCATTTAGTAATTCCACAATCTAATATAGTATACTAACATTTCATTTCCTCTTAGTCGAAAAGCGTATCAAATCTTGACAGGGGTAATAGCAATTATAACATTGATAATGGAGTGTGAGCTGTCCTTATCAATTCAGATAACAAGACTTTTGAGCTAATTAATGAATTCGTTTTTGTTAATGAATGAATTTAGTATGGGTAATATTTTTAATTACAAAACATTTTCGTCAAACATCAAGAACATCAAACCTTGCAAATGCTTCAATGACATCTAAACATGGAATTAAAATTAATTTAACAAAACCACAAAGAATTTTAAAAAGATCATTTTATATTAGAGTTTCATTATTTGTTTTTTGGACAATTGGAATGATAATGGCAACTTTATATCAAGCATTTGATAAAACAATAACAGATTCAAATAGTGATTTTGTTTTTGGTTCAATGGGTTTAATTGCATTTATTTGTTTTGCAAGTCAATCTGATATTTTAAGATCATGGAATATACCTTCAAATTCAGAAGAATTAATTTTTTTTTTAAATAAACATTTTAAATTTATATTAAAAAAGAAAAATCATAAACAAAATGAAAATTATTTACCTAAAAATGATAATGATATTAAAAGAGATAATAATATTATAAATAATAATAATAATAATAAAAGAAGAGAAATTCTTCCTACTACAAGTTTACCTCAAAGTGTAATTAATAACCAACAACAACTTGAATTTAATTTATATGATTTTTTAGGTGATTCTTCTCCAGGTAGAAAAGAAGAAGAAATTGAAGATGAAATTGAAATTCAAAATTTCATTAATACTAATACAACTACTTCAAGAATAACAGGTACAAGTGGTAGTAACATTTCATCATCTTCAAAAAGACCTGAAATATTTTCTTCACAAGGTGATTTAAAAGAAGAAGATGAATATTATGAAGAAAAATTACCAATAGAAAATTTTGATATATCTACATCTTCAAATACTACTACAACTGGATTAGGATTTAATATGGATTTAGATCCTCCTTCTTTATTTGGTTCTAGAGGAATGATAGTTACTTTACAAGAAGGTATGTCTGTTGAAGAAGATTTGAATTTAGTTGTAAGTTTAAATAAAAATGGTACAGGTGAAAATGGTGGAATTGGACAAAGGACAATGGATACTCGAGATATGGTATGATATTTTTAATGAATTGTTCAAGCTTGATTGTATTATGTTGTATAGTCTGATTCGGATATTATGTAAATTTCCATGATAAAGTGGGATAAGTGATATATCCTTATCCTTCGCTAGCAGACCTACTAGCATTGTATACCGATTAATTGTTTGAAGTAAAAGAGTAAATCTCAAATGCATTTGTAATATCGGTCGAATTTATATTGCAATCCTGGGAGCAGCGAAGTTTGTCATAATACAAAGGTGCATAAACTTTATTCAGTACAAATATACTCCATGATTCACACTTTCCAAAATGACTAATTCAAAATCTAATCAAGGATGTGACGTTACTTCTAAGGGGCAACTTTAGTTTCATTCCATTCTCCATTACTTTGTCTTTTATATTGAGTACGTCTATTTGGAATAGGTTTTAATTCTAAAAATTCAACAGCTTCAGGAGCAATAGCAATAATTGCAAAATGATCATAAGCATTTTTGATTACTTTCTGTTCATCAGGTTTATCCTATTCATTGAATAGAGTGAAAAATTAGTATTCAATTTCAAGTGCTTGGTGTTAAGGAAAAAAGAACGAAGCGAAGAAACCTTACAGATTCAGCAGGTATAGTTTCAGGCCAATTTTCACTATTTTCAACTTTATCTAATTCTTTACCTGGAGTTGGACGTCCAAATCCTGCTCTTAAATGTCCACTAACACTTTTCCATAAGTCTTTTCTTTTATTCTCCCACCATTCTTCATTACCTTCTTCTTCTTTACCTTCAGTTCCTAACGTTTCAAAAGCTTTTTTTAGATCTTGAGAAGGATGTATAGTTACTGCTTTTCCAGTTATTCTAAATTGTACATTAGTAGGTTCAATCCACCATGCGATTTCTATTGTTGGTGAATGTGCAATATGTTGAGGTTTTGCCATTCTTGTATCTGTTGTAGTAAGTAATAAAGCATTTGAAGTTACTAAATAGTAGATTATAACATCAATATTATTACTTTAACTGGTGCGTGCATTATGATGTAAAATAACTCACTCCCTCTATGAATTACATATCTGACTTTAGGTTTACCTTCTTCAGATGAAGTCGAAAATGCATAAGCTATCAATATCAAGGCAGAAAGTGAAATTATTAATAGCATGATTAGCTTGTATCACCAAATGATAGCTGTTTAAATACTCACTGGTAGATTTTGGATTTTCTTTGAGCTGTTGCTCGATTAAAGGTAACCAATGTGGTTTTGACATTGTACGACGTAAAAAATTGGTAACGAACAGATTGAAAATTCTTCTCTATACCTTCCTTGATGAAAATTAGTAAAATGATATTGATGAAGGAGTTTTGTAGAACAGATTAATTAATGTGTTTTCTACCCATTTCTTTCTGTTAACGATCGATATGGCGTAGTGAACGATCACCCTCCACTTTGATTTGCGTCACCGCTCTTAACCATATGCCGTCATTTCATCGCGTCCTTGCAAGGTGGAGGAGGATTAAGATCTCATTTATAATTGTCTGAACACACAAGTCCAACACATGCAATACATAGGGTTTGACACTTTGGAAGGTTTCTCAATTATGCATCGAGGGCTAATTGCGCTCACACAATCGAGGCTACATCTGTGTTGACGAATGTACTTATATCCAAAGTCTCAGTCTCAGGTTTAACTACTCCGGCTTGAGCCAAGACCCTAGGTTATCAACAATGTACAAATTAGCTGGTTGTCATTATCTGTCAGCAGGTTTTCGATACTCCGACTTACCTTAGAGTCTCCCTGACAACGTCCTCTTTAACCTCTAATAATTGATCTTCCCATTTAACGCTCTTTAACCATTCTTTCACATCATCTTCATCATGCCCAAAATATGAATGAACGAAATTTATATCTTCCTTTTCACGTGCTTCAGCCGAATTGAAATGTTGTACATAAGGCTGTAAGGATGATAAGAATTTTTTAATGATTTCTGACGATGCTGTTGGAGAAGCTGCAATATGCCAACATGGCCAAGGGGCTATAATTGTAACAACAAATATCAGTATTCTACATTCGCTGTTTTCGGCATATGAAAATCCATAAACTCAAGTTGGAAGGGATGAGCTGTAAACAATAAGACGTACTGTAAACGGAGCCTATAAATCGAACTTCACCGGAATCCACATATGGCTTAGTAGTGAACCATTCCCATAAGAATACGGATGCTGGAACAAACGGTTGCGTCAACTTCAATCGTTGATGCATATTAGTGAACGACCATCAATCAAACTTACTTTCGCCAGAATTTACAGAATCTCGAAGTGGTTTGAATTGACCATTGACTGTATAATGATTCATCAATATGGCTTCGTGACTTTCAATCAAAAAACATACCTTTAAATTTGGGTTGTTCATTCTCTGTCCAACCTTGATTTAACGATAAAACAGAAGCCATCACTTGTGAACCACTATCACATTGGACGTCCAAACTATTAGCTGAGATTCTGTAATACTATTACAGTATAGTCAAGACGAGTACTAACCTTCCTAATCTAGATATACCAAATGTCGTACCTTTCAAATCATCTACCGAGTTATATTTACTTTCTTTACCCGTTATAATAGCCCTGTCATGACCTTATCAATCCATATTTTTACAAATCCGTTTGAGATCGATTGAATTTTGACGAATCAAAAACATACCATCTTAAAGGACTAGCTATATATCTGCCTACAAGTTTATAAGAAGTTTGTCCATTCGCAATTCCAGCAATTAAAGCATCTGTTAAAGCTATATATCTCAATCAGTTATTGAATATTGGTTTATACAGCAAAGTCCTATACATAATACCTTTTAAATTCACTTACCAATACATAAATCTATTTCTCCACTTTTTAACTTTACTTGCATTTCACCTGTTCCACCTGGACATTCAACCAATTCAAAAGTTTCATTTTTATCTTGCGATGCAAATTGTAATAAAGGAGAAAGGAAATGTTCTCTATGCCATCCTACTTTCAATTTTGTCATTTTGTAGGTGTTGCTTATGTCCTACAACACAAGACTGAAATATGTATTTGAATAAGTAGTCAATGGGTAGTAATAATAAGGTGGACATTCCGGTTGTTAAGATGCAGGCAGTCACGGATGATCGCTAAATCTCATTAATCATTAATATCGGATATCGCCGTTATGATGGATTTCCCAATAAACATCATTGTGCGAACAGCAACAGCGCTTGCTCGTGAATAACCCCATCGAGGTACTGGTAGTATGCCTGCTCAGGAAGACAACAAAGAAAACAACACTCGCCGTCGCGAATGCTGAGAGTTGAAAGATAACTTAACGCCCTGCAGATCGTTTTCCCATTCGGCATTGGCAGGTCAGGCACCTTCGGAGCAGTCTATTGGGCGTGGTTCTCGCAAATCATGGTGAATATAGATGGAAGAGGGTGAATACAGTCGAATTAGCTTATTCTTCTTGCAACATATCCCTTGTCATCATATCCACTGTCCGTACTTGGAGTTTTTTAAGCCGAATTTTCAGCCAAAGCATTGTAATTCTGACACGACGTATTATGCGATATCGGAAATGTCATAACACCCCAAAAGAGGTCAACGATCTGTAGCAATTCTACAATAATAATCGTTTGTTTCCCTTTATAAAGCCCTCTCTAAGACTAACCGTCTAAACTTATCTCTTTGATCAAATTTAAGCGGAAGCCTTCTTCTCCTTAACGTAAGCCTTTCTAACTTCTTCACGTCTAGCTTTCTTAGAAAGTTGAATTTGGAATCGGTCAAAGTCAGAAGCGTTCTATGAATTCAAATGTTGAAAGTCAGCTGTATATTCTCATTTCAAAACCTATGACACCGATTGCCCGATATTCTGATGATATTGGTCATATCAGGTCAAGGACTAAATCAAAATACACACCTTTCGTTGTTGTCTAGCAGCTAATTTCTTAGCCCATCCACTAGATTGCCATTTCTCAAGTACACCAGCTTTCTCGAAAGCCTTCTTAACGGCACCGTTACCGGCACCTCGGGGAAGGGAAGCAAGGGTGTAAGGAGTAAGGATGAGGTTTCGGTAAGGGAATTGTTGTCTTGGTACGGAAGTGGTTGGTCCGTCAATGAGAGCCTAATATGACGAATTTCTCGTATCAGCTATGTCTCCACAGTAAAGTCTCATCTATGTAAAAGATAGTTGCTCACTCGGTTGTGGTCAATGATTTCAACGATAACAGCAAGGTTACCAGCTGAGGGACCGTCGTTAACGAGAACAACTCGGCCAACCTCGACGAATCGCTTGAATGTGGATTGCTATGAGGAAAATTTGAAAGTATTAGCTATCATTACTTGATAGATTGTCTTCCCGTCAACAAGCCCGTCCAAACTATCTCCTTAGTCTTGCTTTGGTGTTTAATTCCGCGGCAAGACATTCATCAAGCTCCTAAAGCAAAATGACATGATCCAGAGAGTAGCCTAGGTATCTGTGTCATATCTCTTTGATTTCCCGAATCCATCTACATTGCGTCTCCCAGTATCATACATCTACTGTTCTTTTCGCTTGTCTGGATTGATCCAGAGACGAATCCTTGATGTATTCCACAAAGATATCCATTCCTATATATTTGACTCCCTTTCCACCTTCTGATACTGGAAGACCATCGATTTTCCTATCCTGTCTTTCTTCTTATATCCGCGCCGAATAGATATTCAAACTCACCACCATCTTGTCCAAACTCTAAACGTAAGAAGTCGAGGGTTTTAAAATGTAGTAATGAAGAGACTTGAAGTCTTGAAGGTTGAATAAACTGATCAACGATAATGAGCAGACCTTTACTTTGTACACAATAACAGACTCCGTCAGAGCATCAAGCAAGCAAGCAAGCAATCGGTAACCACCATCCAAGCAACGAACAGCCAGCTAGACCCTAACCAAAGCAAGCAAACGTGTGAGTGAACAACAGTAAAACCCATCAACCGAAGTGGCGCCATCCAACATCTCTAAGATGCTTCTACCGATTGTCGGAGATAGCTTAACACCGATGATCTCGTCAACCGGAAAAGCCGATTGCTGTGTTTGTGGCATATGATGAATAAGCGGTGACGCCATATCCTTTGATGACCAATAAAATCACATATACCACGAGAATTACCATTAATGGTAAAACAATAAGCGCCGTAAATAGGATGTTGAAAAGCTTGTAAAAAAACTTGACCCTGAAATAACTGTAAAGGTCTCGATTCGATTTTATTCCAAATTCCCCTCATCGATTCATTCCAAATTCCAAATTACCCCCTCTGCTAATTTGGAATAAATCATTCTTACTTACTTTATACCTTCATCATCAACAACACTTTGAATAGAAAACTAAAAATAAAAGATCATTAGTAGATCATCGACATCATCGAAGAACACTTGATCACTATCATCATAAAGAGATACATCATCGACCCTCATATACTATAGAATCAAAATAATCGGACTCTCGGCCCTTTTTACCATCAAAACACATTCTTTCAATTGTTAGACTTTAACTACCATCAAAAGAGGATTGAAAACCCCACTTTTGCATCAACCATCAAATTGCGACATCTCATACAAAAGTAGAAAAGACCAATAAGACAGATAAATAGACGGATATCTACCTGAACTGCTTCAATAGAAAGGGAAAGCCATCAAGCTCAATCTTACCTTTGATCATCTTGAATACGTCTCAAGTACAACATCGATCCTTTATATCATTAGAAGTCAGCTTCGTCCTTAATATATCATACATATCGAGCAAGGTACTTGCCTGTTAGATCAGCGGATACATCACCCACTATGTTTCCAGATTTACCAGAACACTTGCAAGCTTTAAATGCTTTACCGGGCAACACACCACCTTCAGCAGCTATGAACCCAGAGCAAGAAGAGGCTTTCTGGGGTTTCTTACATGCCGATGAACTATTCAGAAACTTTGGTAATGCTCCATCACCATCTGAGCAAAATGGACTTCTACAAGAAGATAAGTCAACTTACAACCACAATCAACAAATCATTGCTCCAGCACCAACACCGATCGCTAATACTCCTACTCAATCACAACAAGAAAACAAACCTGGTGCACCAACATTAGAATCTTTCATTGCCGCTTATATTGGCCAATCGTCATCTCACGGTGCTAACACCTCTTCTGCTCATCCTCATGCTTTACCACCCAACTACCTCATCCCTATACCAACACCATACACCCAGAACTCAATTGATACCCCTCAAATGGATACACCAGCAGGCATCAATACTTCTGATGTTCTTCCTGGATCAGCCTCGATATTTGGTGATTCCTTAGTAGAATCTCCTGAGGATCGAATTTCCGGTGCCAAAAGATTAAAGCAATTAGGTGCCCCTCAAGTTGAGATTGAAGAAGAGTAAGTCAACACTTCGGCTGAATAGTTACTTTGTAATATCTTTACTAATGTCTAGTTGGGGTTTTCAGCAAACGACGACGTAATACTGAAGCTTCGGCTCGATTCCGAGCCAAAAAGAAGGAGAGAGAGCAAGCACTTGAAAGACGTGCGAAAGATCTCGAAGCTCAATTAGCTGCTTTACAATCTGAAAACACTTCTTTAGAGAACGAAAATAGATTATTGAAGGCTATAGTATTAAATGGTCCTTCAGGTCAATCTTTACCTGCTTCTATCACTTCTTCTTCAAATGGTAATCCCCCAAGTTTACAAGCTGCCTTAGCTTCTTTAACACAGAAAAGGAAACGAGAGGATTAAGCGTTTTACTTTTAGGTTTATATAGCGATGTTGTCAGAAGTGTACATAAAGAGTAGTTGTCGACGTACTTGGTGGTCTCATATTTTCATATAGATATTTACATTTGATATTGAAACTTTCGGTTTTATCTTTGTCTCTTTTTGGTGAATCGGATATGGGTATTTTGTACGAATAGAATAGAATAAATTGATATGATATGATATGCAGAAGAAACAATTTAAATTGAAATGCAACTTCAGGTTATACTTATCGTAGCAGGTTGAATACGCACTGATTTCTTGATCATCCAAGGGAGGATGTGACGATAAAGTGGGAAGGGAGGTGTCTGAGCGCTTGATAAACGGGATGATATTGTTAGCTCAGATGTAGGTTCAAAACCATTCACTTTATCCTTGACCTTCCTTGGCTTAATTTCTCGGATTCTTCATAATCTACCTATCCCATCAACAATTACAGAATCTGTCTACACTTAACAATATCGATCAATGTTTTTTCTACTAGTACACGATGCCACGAAAAACCAAAAAGGTAACTTTTAGTGAAGTATCAAGTATAATTGATAATGAAAGTTAAGATTTTACCAATTTCCTCATCATAAATTCTCACATCATCATGTTCTCAATTTTATTCAATCAGAAAAAATCAATGAAAAATAAGCAAAGTTGTAGGAAATCGCCCTGAAAGAAGGTGAAGAGAATGTGGCTAATATAATAGCTTTTCATTCATCTATGCGTTTCCTGGGTTTTTTTCTCAAAAATCGATTCTGGAAGCTGTTATCGTTCATCTCAGAATCTTGATAGGAAGAACGATTTAACTGCCGTATACATTAATCATAAACAATAAATGTAAGTCAAACGAACATACAGATCTTCCAATTCCGACGAAAAACATTATTCGAATAATTACTCTATTTCGCATTTTGATTGGTCAATTATTTACAACGACAAGCCGAATTTCAAGAATCGATCCAAATCACTTTGACTAATGTGATTGACATGACTGATAGAAATGATCTTTACATTAAATTGATCGCTTCTCTTGACGAAGAGGATGTGTTGCATTTCAAGATGAATACGAAAATGAAAGTGTATGATCAAGAAGTTGCCAAATTTTGGATAAATCTTGTAAATGATTATCAAGATGTTAATGAGCTTTATAAGAACCTAGTTGAAAACTGTGAGAAAGGCATCGAGGAGAATATTAAAGGTTAGTTCAGTGAAGGAATTTTATTTCGAAGATGCCCTTTTTTTGGTGTCACTGGTTCCTTACCTTTTGATGCAAGATTCCGGGTTTGTCAAAAAAACATTCTTGATTCAGCCGAGTGTTTATAAATGTTCCAATTAGACGGAATCGAGGAGTATGATGATTCTCTAACCTTGCGTAAGGAAGAAACTGATCAGGATGGAAAGCGATAAGATTTTCTCAAAAGGCATTTACGCTGAAATATTGAATCATCTCGTGATGTTGATTTCTCTCTCTTTTCTCTCAATGTATTTATACCTACATTATTATTCTTCCATATTCATTCACATAAGTACAAATATGTATAATAATATTGAACTATATAAGAATTCAATGGAAACCCCTAATGAATCTAATTTCACTTCTGTCCAACTTCTTCTTTTGGCGCATCAGCATCATAAAAAGCAATCCAAATTTCACCTTGTTCATTATCATTTTGTTTTTTCCAAATTGTTTCAGTTCCTGCTCCAATAAAATAACAATTACCTTCTTTTGAAATTTCATTTTGATTTTCATTTATAATCCAATTTCCTTTAATTATAATTGCAATTGCAGGTCCATTAAAAAAATTTAATTCATCATTTGAATTAATTTTTAATATACTAAATTCTTCAAAAGGTACTTTATATACTTTTGTATTTTGATTCAAAGATTTTGATTTTGATTTAAATTCTTTTGAAATTAATTTTAATACTGATGGAGATTTAGATTTATAAGTTACAATTTTCGAAACTAAATTTATATCATCTTTTTCTTCATCTGGTGTAAATCCTACATTTAAAACATTATCTGAAATTGCCATTAATTCGACGATTTCTTTGGAAAAAACAAAAAAGGACAAATCAAATTAGTATATGAGATGAATATTAATTTATTAGGAGACACAGCTAGACTTACCTCCTTCAAGCCAAGCATGAGGACCATCTGCACCTACATATATTCCTTCATCTTTTTTCAATTCAACTAGATTAAGGAAAAATCTAAAAAATTCAAAAAATTTAATCAATAATTAATAAATCAACTTTTTAAAATGTTATGTATGTATACGAAAATGAAAAAAAAAGGAATGAACAAAAACAAAAGAAAAAAACATACAATGTAGAAAATAAACCACTATCACCATTATAATATTTTTTTGAATTTAAAATAGCTTTAACTAAATTTTCTTTTTCTTTTTCATTAAATCCTTCTCCTTTAAAATCTTTAAAAGCTTTAATGCCTTCTTTTTCAATTCTATTTGAAAATTCTTTTACAATATTTTCATTATCACTTAATTTTGAAAAATTTATCCAAACTTTTTGAAGATTATCAGAAGTTGGTTGATTAATAAAATTTTCAATAGTATTTTGAATTTCTAAAGAAAGTGATTTAATTTCTGGAATTTTAGTTAAAAATTGAACAATTTGATTGTATTCTCTAAAATGTGCAAAACCTAAAAAAGAAGAACTTAAACAAACTGCAATTTCAGGTTTATGATTAATGCTTTTTGTTTTGAAAAGAATTGAATTAAATTAGCATTTTCACATTTAGTTTCTCTTCCAACAAAAGAATAGTATTAACTTACTCTGGAAATTTTTCAGGATCTTCTTCATGTAATTTTTTAGCTAATTCTTTATTTGGATGAATTTGTAAAGGTAAAGCTTGTTTACAAGTTAAAACTTTAAATAAAAATGGAATATGTCCTTTAATTTGATTTTCTGAACCTGAACCTTTTTTACCTGTAAAAGGAGTTTGAAAATTTGATTTTGAACTTCCTAAATATTTTGAATTTTCTTCTAAGAATTTCGATAATAAAATTGATTTATCAGAATATAAATATGCTGGATTAGTTGGATGAGTTCCCATCCATAACTACAGGATTCAATTTTTCAGTATATTAATTCACGATTACCTAAAAAAATAAAATAAAAATTAAACATTGACTCACTTCTGCATATGGTTGATCAGGTTTAAATTCGAATTCTGGTTCGCAGGCATTTTTAGTTAACCTTCCTGCTAAACTATCTTCTCCAATTTTACCCCCTAATATCATAACATCAATTCCTGATTAGCAAATTACCTATCTGAAGTTTTTGATTATAGGCCAATCTCACAAGGATAATCATTTGGATGAACTATAAGTCGGATTAAACCTGAAGATTCCGTCATAGTGATTGATGACTTTCTTTTTCTTTTGATAATGTCTACTAAATTGTCGACGTCGAGATAAGCAGATTTCGAAGATACAATTCAGACGTGTTGTGCTTTTAACAACGATGTAAACTCTACTCTCACTGCAACGTTACCAAGTAACTCAATTTGATTCATAAGAAACCAAGATCGTTATACTATTCAAGCGACGTCATTTCACCTGAACGATGTGGTCATTCCAAGTGGAGGTAAAGGGTCGTACTCGATAAAAATACGGTTAAATCAAATTCCAGCAAATTTAGACATTCTTGGCAGACTGATAGCCACGTAATATGGCTGAATACAGTGATCAGACGATAATGAAGTCCAGGTGAGGGCAGAACATATCGTTGAGATGAGATATATGGCATTCGTTATGAAATTGAATGCAAAATACATCTAATTCGGTCATATAGCACTTCGCGAGCCCTAAAATCCTTGTGTTCCTGTACCCCGTTCATTAGCGGAGCCACCTAACTACTGCGCAGAAGAAAGATGTTGATGTCTAGTATTCTTCCTCTTTCGCTATACCTCCTTCGTACTCCTCACCCTGAGGTGCTTCTTCCTCTTCTTGATATTCTCCTTGAGACCACCACGAAGTTACACCTAAACCTGATTCAGCGATTGTTGCCTATCCGAACGAATTCCATCAGTTCTCATCACTCTTTCGTATCTCGTCACGTTTTGTCGTCTTGTACTTACCAGGATCTTGAACCCAGCCCTCTCTATTGGATCTTTCTCTATTTTCGGTGCGTCTGGATCTTGCTCAGCTATCAAGCTCTGAGGTGTCGGTCTAACATCTTGCCATTCAATTGAATCTACTCTGAACCGTATAGGTTCACCTTCATCTATATATAATCGGTCTATATGAAGGTTTGTGATCAGCTTTTTATACGCCTTGTGAACTGCCTAAACGTAGAGCTGACCTGCTACTATACTATTTGCTAATTGTTCTGGAGTCAGAAGAGTACCTTCGTCATCTGGTGATACCCAGAAAAACTTTTTCTGTGTAGGGTCGCTGGATGTAAGGGGATCGCATCAGTCCCATCATACAGGTGCAGGAATCCGAATTTGTGCGTTCAAAACGTCTGGGCAGAGGTAGGACTCCCTTAGGAGGAGGATTTGGATGTGGCTGCAAGTTGCCAAAGTAGTGTAACTCACTATGCGGAATTTGGGGGAAGGAGAGATGGCAAAATGTAGATGTCTTGGAAGAAACCTAAGCTGACTGTATTTATCCGCATAGATCAGCTCCCTGACAGCTTCCGTATTTCAATTCATGATAAATTGCACAACTGACTCCTTATGTAAGATTTGGTAGTCGATAACACTCGTCCCACTATCACTTCTCCAACAAAAGGAGCGAATAGCATCAATCGGAATGAGACTGGTCAAAGCATACGCGTCAGCATCACGGTACGACAACTTGAAAGCTACGAATTCACTCTGCAAGCTCACCTTTGTAGTACATCAAACCATTACCCCAAGTTACCTTTCCATCTTCAGCTGTGAGGATATCGAAAAGAGACAAAGCAAGTCCTTTATCCGGTACAAGCTTATTGGCATACCTGGACACAAGTTATAAGCTGTATCGCACCGAAGGGCATTTCCTAGCTTACTTCTTATTCAAAGCATCCTGTATTGTAATTGCTGGTGGAATGTCGAAAGTCTTTGGGGCAACTGGAACAGTATCCTAGAGATACATACATATCAGCCGAACATCAAGCGAAGAGCGCGGTGAGACGATAAGCATACCCTGACACCGACAAGGACGAACATCCTCCCTTTTAATCAGCAATCTGCTATATCGAGATCATCCAATGCGTTATGTACCGATCTTGAGCTTATGGGGCACTTGATTTTGCTTTGACAGTTATAGCGAAAACAAAAACAAGGAAATCTCGAAAGTTGAACATCCTCCACCTTGAAATCAAAAAGCATCGGCAAAAGTGTGTATACTGGCAGCCCATTTAATGATGACCGAATCCACGTGTTTAGCTATGTGCCTGAATAGGTACAAGAGATTTTTGTGTCCACCTGCAAAATTAGCAAAATAGACATTTAGAAGGGTCATCTGCTTCTTCATCGGTATACATAACCATACCGCAATCCAGTGACTACCATGGCTGACGACGGTATCGAGCTTAATTTCGCTGTGCCACCTTCCGGTGTAGCAGTCAGACAGGTAGCTGCTAAGAAAGGTGGCAGGTGGACCGACAGGTAAGCTTTGACCAGATGTTCCAAATTTAGAAAGATATGTAGCTGATGAATTGTACGAAGGGTCAAAGCAAAGAGAGATGCAAGAGACTCATACAAAAACCTTAAGCAGAACTCTACATCCCTGCCTCCTCCTACACCTGCGCCCGCCGCATCGAAAACCACATCACAACCACCTCTCTCGTCTTTCGTTGCTCCCGTGGACAGGCCGAAGCCATCACAAGGTCCTCAACCTAGAAGTGTCAGCTTGAGTAGCAACGCTGAAGCTGGACCATCAAGGCTTCAACCGTTTCAAAGGTCTACTACAACGTCGGCGCCTAAAGCTCGATCTTCTCTGCCTCATCAGTCGGCTCGACCAACGGCATCTTCTCGACCTGAGGCTGGACCTTCGAGACCCACAGCTGCTTCCACCTCCTCTGCCCCACAACCGAAAACAGCCCAGTTCATATCGTCCCTGTTTTCTGCTGATCCACTACCGAAAGCTTCAGCTCCCTCGACACCTGTTCAACCACTCGGAGCGCCATCAAATGCTCCCTTAGTGAGCGATACATCAACATTTGAGGGACTAGGAATGGACCCATTATTGGTTAGACACTT
Source organism: Kwoniella pini CBS 10737 (assembly GCF_000512605.2). Lineage (NCBI taxonomy): Eukaryota > Fungi > Basidiomycota > Tremellomycetes > Tremellales > Cryptococcaceae > Kwoniella > Kwoniella pini. The sequence goes on along the minus strand of NC_091717.1, from coordinate 1,738,996 downwards.
GAAAACCAAAATGCATGTGGAGAACCCAACTGGAATTCAGAGATCTTGTCTTCCTTATATGCTTTCTTCACCTCTCGATCCGGATCAAACAGAAGACACATCAGCGCCCCTAAGAGACGTATTGATTCAGGCTCAAACCGGTTCAGGTAAAACACTATCATATCTCCTGCCTATCGTTCAAACACTACTCCCATTATCAAAATTGTCATACATCGATCGATCTATCGGTACTTTGGCGATAATCTTAGCACCGACTCGAGAGTTAGCGCAACAGATCTCGAAAGTTGTAGAACAACTAATATCGATGAGTTTATCGTTAGATGAAGAGGACGATAGGCAATTTACAAGATGGCTGGTCTCTGGACTATTGACTGGTGGAACCACTCGAACTCATGAAAAAGCAAGATTGAGGAAAGGTGTACCCATTCTGGTTTCTACCCCAGGTAGACTGTTAGATCACTTGCAAAATACATCATCATTCCAATGCGCCAAAACCATGTTCTTGGTATTGGATGAAGCGGATCGTTTGATGGATCTGGGATTCGAAGAGACCATCAAAGGGATATTGAAAGCATTAGAAGGTAGAAGGAAAAACGAGATCAACGTTGAGAAGGAATTAGATGAGGAAGGTGGTGGTTCCATGAGATGGGGTTTCTGGGGAAGAGGAAGAACGAATATTCTGTGTTCAGCTACTGTTGATGCTAAAGTCGAAAAACTCTCGGGGATGGCTCTACGGGATCCGATCTTATTTAGAGCGGAGAAGGAAATTACTGAAAGCCAAGACAAGGACAAGGACAAGGGTGATGAAGTCAAGAATGCTATTGAAGAAGCTGGAGCAATTGTCATACCTAAAGAATCTGAAGACAAGTTTACACCACCTTCTCAACTTTCTCAAAAATACGTTGTCACCCCTACGAAATTACGTTTAGTTGCCCTAGTAGCTTTACTTCGATCATTGATCGCTTCCGCTACCAAGATTGATACCGAGAAGGGTACTAAGATCATCGTCTTCTTGAGTTCAACGGACTCGGTGGACTTCCATTGGAAATTACTTGGAGGAGTTCAGATGGGCGAAACCCCTGATGGACAGGAAGATGATGAAGAAGAAGATGAGAATGGAATTGAAAGTGCAGATGATGAAAGTGGATCGACTTCAAAAGTTAAGAAGACGAAAACGAAGAAAGCCAAGAAAACATCAGAGTCGGAAATGATCACTCTCACTTCACCTTTATTCCCAAATACCACCTTACATCGATTGCACGGTTCATTACCCCTTCGAACTCGTATGGCATCTCTCAAATCCTTTGCAACTCAATCAAGTCAACCGTCTGTTTTGTTTGCTACCTCAGTAGCGTCTCGAGGATTGGATCTTCCCCTTGTCAGAGCTGTAATACAGTATGATTTACCTACTGAAGGTGGTGCCAATGAGTATGTTCATAGAGTCGGAAGAACGGCAAGAGCAGGAAAAGGTGGTGAAGCATGGGCATTCATTGCTCAGAACGAAATCGAATGGGTTCCGTGGGTAGAGAATAAAATGGGTAATGCTGAAGGTAGTAAGAGTGGAGTCAAATTAAGTCAAGTTGGTGTAGAAGATGTACTTCGGAAAGGATTTGGTGGAAAAGGGTGGGAATTTGAAGGTAGAGCTACAGAAGTTCAGCTAGGATTCGAACGATGGGTTCTTGATGGTGAACAGGTAAGTCATTTTGAAGCTTGATCAATGAAAAATATTGATGATTTATTCGTGAAATGTAGAATGCTGCATTAGCTAGAAGAGCATTTTCATCATTCATAAGAGCATATTCAACTCATCCATTAGAGGAAAAGAAATTCTTTCATATAAAATCAATTCATTTAGGTCATTTAGCAAAATCTTTCGCATTACGTGAAGCTCCAGGTCAATTGACAAATACAACAAATTCATTATCATCATCAAATAATAAAACAAGAGTTACAAGTTCAGCTACTGCACCTGCCAATAAAAAGAGAAAACATATTGAAGGTGATAGTGATAATGATGAAAATGAAAAACTTACAGGAGGAAAAGAATTAACAGCTAGAAATGAAACTGAAAGAAGAATGTACGAGGCAGTACGTAAACAAGGTAGAATGATTAAGAGTGGTGGTAAATTAGGTGAATTTAATGGAACAAATAAGAGAAGGCAAAGTAATTTAGGTTCATCTGGAGGCGCCGGAGGAGGAGAATTTCAAGTTTATGGAACTAGTGAATTGGAAAGAATGGTCAGTGGGAAGAGGTAAAACTTCTCCGATTGTGTCATTGATTATACATGCTGTATGGTATATGTATTATTTACTATATTTGCTAAACTCGTGTCAACTGAAAAGTCTATGTAATTGCCTGTAGTTGGTTCTGATATATTCAATCAGACCGGATGAAACAATCAGATAAAATTGTTATAAAATGTCAACCTATTTTACTGTGTACGAGAACAACACACGTTTAATTCTGAGAATAACATTGGACTACGTTCACAAGCCATTGAAACCAACATCATAAGGGCTTTTCTCGATTGATTGTGTAAATTGTAGTAATATCGTCCTTTCAGTCCGATGATAGATCTACGACAAAGGAAAGAATCACAGCTTAGATGTATTTGATCATGTATCAGTTTTTACAAGTACACGCAGTACAAACATGATACGTTGGTACATCATCTACGATTCTACGCCACAAATTTAGTTCTTCCCATTGGCTATAGTGTAGCGGCAGAGGGCTATGAAATGAAGAATGGATAGTTCACGCGATTGAGGATAAAAGAAGAAAAATAAATTTGATACAACAAAGGTCCGAGCGTTAGAGTTTAATCTATTTGTTTGCTTTACATTCCGGTTTCTCAGCTTGACGAATCGTTATTTGGCGTCAGACCACATAGGAGGGAGAGAGATTTCGTTGACTTTAAACAGTGGCGTTGAAATGACACTAAAATCACTGATTGTATGAACTAATTGTCTGTGTTCATGAAGAAAGTTTGTATTCATGTGTCTTAAGAAAACATACCACTACATTGATTCAGCACTGCTCCCTGCGTATAAGAAGAAGTTTACGACATCAAGTTATTCGGACTCTACATCAGAACAGATGACTTCCCTTTGTTCTGACTTACGAACAACAGCCGCATGACTGATACATCCAGAAGTTGTTTCTCATTGTTTCGGAGTAATTTCGTTATTTGAATCGCATTCAGCGATGAAGTGTAGACAATTAAAACAATTGAAATTTAAGGTGTGGTAATTCCGCCTTTTGACCCTGATAGGGGTTTTAAATATTGATAGTAAAACACAAAAGACAATAAGCATTGATCATCGCGTGTTGTAAAGAAGTGTATAGTTATAACGGCGTACCTAGCTTAAAGCTCGGTTCATGGTTTTGTTTTTCATCTCTTATTTCAGAATTACTTGATCTTTTCCTCTCTTTTACTACTGGTTGTCAAGCAAGAGATAAAAATCAAACGCGATTAATCTCATCCAGTCTGACTCAGCTTCAGATATTCAAGATGAGTCCAAAGTTACGAGATGAAAAAAAGATAAAAGCAGTCGCCAAATTATCGTGTCTTCTGTCTTAAAAAATCTTTCTTTGTCTTTCAATTTGAATCTGATTAACTTACCACTAATTCAAATCTGAATTATAAAGTTTTACTATCCTCAAATTATCTGATCCTGATATCCTAATATCTGACTCGTCAATACATTCCTTTCGTAACCACGATCTTTTTTTAGGTACAACCGTAGTGTACCGCTTCCTCCACATTGACCTATAACTTCATATCATATAATAACCCTGCACTCAACCATCAAAGACCATCTATCAAAATTGTTGATAAGGTAACGTCAAAATTGGATTGATCAACAATTCCCGATCTTTTACGTATATATAACTTCTGATATCCAAAACAAAACAAAAAACAATAAGTTATCCTCTCATTAAATCCTTATTGTTCTTTTTTATTGTTATTTCTTTTTGTTTTTGATTATAAAACGTAGATCCCCCTATTATTCATCAATTCTTCTTCTTTTCCTTTTGTACCTTCTTAATCCGGACATGATTTTTGGGTCGGATTAATCGAATCAAGTGGATTGTACTGTCTATACTTCGGAAAAAGAAGAATAATCGTACCTATTCAATCTTTCATTATAATCTTTATTGTTCTTTATTGTTCAAACTTCTCACCTCGCGTTTCACACGACTTTGTGCATTTTGTTATTGTTATTGTTATCGTCATTGTCAATTCACCTGCATACAAATCTCGATCGGATGGTTACATATATTTATACATACATACATTCATTCTGACTGCTCTCGCTTCATTCCCCACAACTTTGATAAATCAAGTATATATCCTCATTTAAACGGTCAATATCGAAACAAACGAATAAATATCAACAACCCAATGTGAGTACTCCATCTAGGTGAGGACTTGGAAGGACGCAAGTATCTGATTCTAGCTTCTAGTATTTAGCTTCAAACGCTTCGAAGCCGCGAAAGACGAATCTCAGTTTATCGGACTACGGCCAACAAAGTATGAACCAATCTCAACATTGCTTGTTCAGTTTTCAACAACAAAGCGCCACTGCCCTTTCCAACCTATCGATTCCTCACTTCCCTGCTATACCAATCTCTCCACCTGCTCCACATCGTAAAGCACCTAGACCACCTGTCTACTCGCCGAGAAGGATCAGACCCAGACATATCAACATGAAGGAACCCGCTCAACTTGGCTTATTCACAGTCTTAGAGACTGAAGAAGACAGCTACGATCAATGCTTCACTCCTTGCAGCTCAGAGTCAGATATGGAAAGCTCTCCCTCTTTATCGGGGGGCAAGAACATGTACAATCTTCCCTCAGCAGTTGCATCGAGCGAAATCTTCCCTTCACCATCTTGCTCACCTTCGCCACTATCTTCTTCATCGTCTTGTGCTCATAGGAGCTCCCCCATCAACGTGCCAAGAGACATCAATGAAGATATCGAGATGGACGAGAAACTCAGTAGACTATCTTGGTCAAGTAAAGGTAGTCTGGCAAGTAACGCCACAGCTTTCTTAACTGAGGGTGAAACGGAGTCGGAATTTCTGCTTGCTACACCTTCTATGGAGAATGATGATCCATTCGGCTGGTCCACTACTATTACATTTCCGGATGAATTCGAGCCAGATGTAGAAATGGCAGAAGACACGATAGGAGGAAACCTCTATACACCTTCTCATTTAACCAAAAAGCCAACACTCGCCGAATCGATTCGAAGCTCTGTCAAAAGACCGCCTCCACTCAAACTTTCCACTGGATTCCTTACCCCTATAGCTACTCCTACAAGTGCTAAACTTTTCAGCGCCATTTCAAATGCATCTACTGCTGAGTCTGATCTCATCCTTACCCCTCAAACAGCTACTTCGCCTTCTACAGATCTTCTACTCCCTTCGCTACCGATTATTTCATCCATAGAGTGGGAATCTCGAAGATACGCCTCACCAATTCCAGGATTTATTTCTCCTTCAACACCTACACGATCTAGACGAACCTCAACAAAAGTCCTAAAAAGAAAATCGCCAGATGATCCTATAGATTTAGCTATGGCTTTAGAAGATCTCTTAAATTCATGCGGAGAGAATTTGGATAATCCTTCATCTTGTTCAGAATCAGAATTTTCAGGTCCAGCTTCAGTTACTGCTTCTTCGTCAACTTCATCAGATTCAGAATTGGAATTTGAGAGTAAACCATTAAGATTTCCACTTCCACCTAATCGGCTTCCACTCAAAACTCCTTCACCTATCAAAAAATCATTTAGACCTTTAACACCTTATGCACCTAAGAAGGATAGAAGATCATTTAGTAGAATAGCTGATTGTGGAGTCAGCCCAACTTCGTTCAAGGGCGATCATTCATTCTTAATCTCACTTTCTATGGGCAAAGAATCTGTCGGATCCTCCTCGGTTTCTTCTTGTGGAAGCAAATCTTCGAAAAAGAGTCTACCTTCTAGAAGAGGTCTACCAACTGAATGGATCAAATTCTAAACATACTAACTATAGTTGGAATAAATGTACATAAATGTAAAAATTAGTAGAGAATAATCGGAATATTTCTCTTAATTTAATGAAGTGAATACCGAAGGACAATTATGAAATCAGGTTGTCATTTTTAGCATATATTTTAATCTCTTCTTTCTCCTCTCTCTAAATAACGAATTTGTTGACGACTTGTTTATGTTTTTCATGTCTTTAACGAATATGCATATGTTTTTCATAGTACCCCTTATCGCAACGATAATTACATGGAAAGCAACGGCGAAACAGACATTACCATCGATGTCAGATAAAATTTCTTCTTCAAAGTGCTCTGAGTTGGATACTACTAAGTCTACTCATCGGGTGTCACATCAGCGGGTCTTCGTCTGAACTCTGGGAAATTTGGAGAAACAGCTTTCTTTTTGACCTTATCCTGAGTCTGAATTTCAGAAACTTCTGAACTAGATTGAAGATTATCGCTTTGGGTCTGGTTGGAAACATCTTGATTGTCAGTTGATGATTCTCGTTTAATCTTTGATAGAATATGGGTACAGTAGTTGATTATTGTATCATGTATACCACCAATGAAAGAATTCGAACGATCTGAGGCCGGGACTCTAGCTGATTCAGAATCAAGATAACTATTACAAATTGGGCATCTGGTATTCCAGGAATGATTGGTGGAGCTTCTCTCATCTCGAGTGGGTGTATCGTCAACGCCTTCCCCGCTTGTGGTCGCTGCATGAGTAGTGAGCGAGGGCGTTCGGTCGGGCTGAGATACTTTCATTTGAAGCTCTTGATCAGTTGTTTGAGACATTATGTGACAGAAGATGAGATCTACGAATTGTAATTGTGTATCTAGTATCTAGTATCTAGTATCTGGGACGAAATGTATTTGATTGATGTACTTGTTTCTATCACTCCTCAACTTGGTATATAATCATAAGTATGGAATGTCCGCTTACGACGGACTTCTTTGATCCTTTTGCTTCTCCTGAAAAGAGGAGAGGTTTCCTTTCATACTCAACTCTTTTGTTGGAATTACACTGCCACGAGTTGTGGCAGATGGGGCAAGTCAGATACACCTTTGGGTAGCATAGTCCCAAGACCTTGTACCATATCCGTTAACTTGACCTTAAACACCTGCTAGAAAGCTATGCAATGATCCAAAGTAGGAGAGAAATGATATACGTATGCTGTTCTTATAGCTTATGAGGAGACTTTTGCCACTTGCTCTCGCGGCTTAGTAAGCGGACATGACCGCGATACAAACAACGGCCTGCGTAGCGTTATTAGATTCGTTCGTGTTCGTACCTCATTCGATTTTTAATGACCTGAATTTAGAGCTCGTCCGAGTGAGGTTTTGATTACTCCTTTCATCAGAACTGCATTGTTCAAGTACACATAGATTGACTCATTCATTCTCAAAGACTCACCTCATGTACATATAGAAAGCAGCATTAGACTAGAAGACCGTGATTCTGAATTATAGTAGGCGAGATCACATGAACTCCTTCGCCACCTACGAAAACGACATACCTCCACCTCAACATAATAATGATCACAATATAATGTCAACATCGATTGATCTGACTGGAGATGATTCAAGTGAAGATGAAAAAGATGTCCAAGCAACTTCAATCAATCAACGAGGAGACATGAATAATGAAGTTGGCATCGCCTCATCAAATAATAACGCTTTGACCTCTAATATGGATCATCATACATTCACACAACATACAACCGATCATTCGCACGGACCCAATTCATCAATTTTCATAAATCAAAATGAAAATTCACCTTTTGATTCCTCCTCTTATCTATCTCGACATCCTCATCAATCTCATAAAGATAATGATAATGATACAAATGGAATAGTTTTCACTGGATTAAATATGAAATCGCCTACACCTTCCACCTCGACATCAGCTTCAGCAATTGCTGGTCCAAGTCATCTAGGATTCAATCAATTGGCTCCTTCTGCTTCCAACTCAAATTCTTATCAACCAAATCTATCTCGTCACAATTCTAACAGTACAGAGTGGAATCCTTATCGTTCTTCACAATATCCATATAGCTCACATCAGATTAATACGAATGCAATGCATCATACATTACCATCGACAGGTAAAGATGCTTCTTCAGCTATAGATTTAACAAGTCGAAATATACCTTCACCACCACCTCCGCCTGTCAATGATAAGAAACCAATATGTATAGGCTCGTTATGGTCTCAAGCTATTATGCTTTATCCTTGTCCTGCCGTTGTAGTTGGCTCTCACCCTCCGCCAGAGAGTAAAGAACGATATGAAGTTGTGCAATTTAGGAATGGAGAATTACTCAGAGTGAAATTGAAGGTACGTCAGCTGTGTACTTATAGACTTATATGTATATGTCAGCTGACGAGATCGGGACTTCGATGTAGCATCGAGCCGCTGGAACCCCAGCAAGGAAAGGTGAACCTAATAATCTCTTACTAAGGGATACCATACAAGTCATGACTCGTAAGCTCATTCCAAGCAAGGAAATATCAGGAAACTGACAGTCGCTGCCGGTCTTATAGCGTCCCTAATGACTTTCGTGGGAGATCTTGATGCAGGCTTAGCGGACCCATTATCAGGTCTTATGCAAAGGGGTTTAGTCAGGTTGGAAGGGTTCGTGCAAAGAGTACAGCCTGAAGTGGTAAGTCCCTTCATTAACGTTGAGCTGATGTCAAAGCTGACGTTATACTCCAGCACCACTTTGCAGTCAAAATCAACGTCCTTTTGTTCACCTTACCCTCAAATGTCCAATACATCGCCAACCTCTTAGCTACTCTGTCCCAATATCTCGTTGATCCCATACCACCTTATGATCCTTCTCGGCACTCAGAACAACCTCGATACGAAAATGCACATGGCGGAGGAGCTTTTGCTGCTCAAATGGCCGCCATGGCACAGCGGAAAGCAGCAATGGCTAGCGGTGGATACGGGATGGTTTTTGCCGATAAGGAAAGGGACAAGGCTACACAAGTGGAAGTACAGCGAAAACAAGTGGATGAGGTGTTCAAGAGCCTCGATAACGGTGGGGAATTGGAACAGAGTGATCCAGGTAAGTTATGCTCATATGTATGAGATCCTTTCTGACGATATTTCTTTGATAGGCCCATTGATCAAGACCAATCTTTTCCCTCATCAACGGCGAGCTCTAACTTTTTTCCTTCAACGCGAACAAGATTCTTTATCGCTTAAGCAAGCCAAGAAGAATGCAAAGAAAGTGCTCAAAAAGTCAAAGGTAGATTCCAGTGGAGAGTCCACTCCATCTGAGGATGCCGAAAAAAGCAAGGAGAAGGAGAAGGAGAAGGAGAAAGCAGATGATCCAAGATCATTGTGGGAGGGTATTAGGGACGAGAAAGGGAAGATAAGATCGTGGAAAAACAAGATCACGGGAGAGGAGACCAGAGCCAGGAAGGGCGAGAAACCTGATGACAGCAAGGGTACTATTTTAGCGGACGATGTGAGAAATTCGTGCTAAAGATCTCGTCTGTCCACTCAAGCTGACGTGATCTCATAGATGGGTCTTGGTAAAACTCTATCAGTTGTGTCGTTGATTGCAGCCACTCGAAGCTCAGCACACGATTGGGCTAAAAGCAAGATTGAGAACCCCACTCCCACTCCCAGCGAGCCGGAGAAGGATGATACCGATCTCAAATCATCCTTCCAGACCAAAATTTTTGGTATGCCAGACCTAGAAGTGAATGGCGTAGATAGTAAAGGCAAGAAACGGAAACGTGATGTCGACCTTAACAAAGCTCTCTCATCGCGAAGGGCTCGGATAGCAGTCAAGTCTAAAGGTACTTTATTAGTTTGTCCGATGTCAACGATATCCAATTGGGAAGATCAGATCAAGGAACACTGGAACGGACCGGTTGAGATTGTCGGTGGTGCAGCTGGTGTCATGCCACCAAAAGTCGTCGAGCGAAAATGGAAACCGCCAAAAGCTGATGGAGCAGACTCGTCAGAGGATGAATTGGACAATTTCGACGTACTCAAAGTTTATATTTACCATGGACCGAGTCGACGGCCGGACCCTCATTTCATATCCGATTTCGACGTTGTCATTACTTCCTACAACACCCTTGCGAATGAGTTTTCGAAACAAACCGGATTCGAGACCGAGACCAATACTCCTTCGGAGACGGCCGAGAATAGCGGGGACGAAATCGATGTCACCGGTGATACTTCCCTCAATCCTCGACCTACCAAGCCGGAGGTAGAAGCGGAGATCAAAGCAATGGAAGTTGCTGCGTTGATGAAGTCTAAAAAGAAGTCCAAGGGTAAATCTAAGGTGGCCATAACCGAGACAAGTCCATTACAAGCGATTGACTGGTTCCGGGTGGTACTCGACGAGGCTCAGTGAGTACTCGTCATCCACCGTAGCTTTGCCTACAATCTGCTTATTCTATTTTTAGTTACATCAAAACAGCATCAACTGTAGCTTCACAAGCCGCTTGTGCCCTCGAAGCTGACAGGCGAGTGGCCCTTTCCGGTACTCCGATTCAAAACAAGATCGAAGATGTCTGGGCGCTCTTCAAGTTTCTCAGAGTCAGTCCCGTTGATGACAAGGACGTATTTACTCAATATATCTCTTCGCCATGTAAATATGGAGAACAGATTGGTGTCGCCCGACTTCAGCTGGTCATGCGATGCTGTACACTTCGTCGGACTAAAGATTCTACCGCTGAAGACGGTAAGAGGATCCTCAATCTACCACCGAGAAAGGAGGTTCAACTATGGCTCGAACTTCGTGAAGATGAACGTAATGCATATAACGAACGAGCTTCAGCTGCGAAAGATCGGGTCGGTCAAATGAAGGAGAAGAATGAGCTAAGCAAGAACTACGCAAATGTATTGCAAGAAGTCCTGCGACTACGACAAATCTGTAACCATGTGGATCTGGCCATGCTGGGATCCGTGGAAGAAGATTACGATGGAACAGTCATGGACTATCAAGTGGCTGTCAAAGGCATAGAGGCCAACGGGCTCAATCAAGCTCGAGCGGTAGCTGTTTGTTGCTTCCTCAAAGAAGGCGCTGGAGCGCTCTGTACAGGTTGCAATTATGATTATGGAGAATATTTCCCTGATATTGGATTAGGCGGCGTCGAGGATTTCGCTGAGAAGACAAAGCCCAAGAAACTGAATAACAAACCTGTCTTGACTAAATGTCTTCACCTTTACTGTGAGTTTACTGGTGATTGACGACACAGACTTTCGTAGCTGACGGAGTCGAACAGGTCCTGCTTGTTTCAAGAACCAAGTTTACTCCGATTACAACAGACGAGGTAAATCCAATGTAGCTCGAGCGTGTGGAACGTGCAACGTGATGCTCAGGTTACCATCCGATATCATCGAAGTCACGCCACCAGAATGCGAAGCCAATGGAGAGGTGATTGCGGAACAACCCAAACGAGCTGCCAGGAAGAAGTACGTGCGACCGCCTGGAGAAAAGCCGAATCTGTCGACGAAGATGCAATATCTTCATGACGAGCTGTTGACCCTTTCAAAGAAGAATCCGAACTCAATACACTATGACCCATTCGCTATTAGCGATGACGGGGTGGAGGAGCTAGATAGTGATGGCAAACCGTTAGTCACGAAAAGTATCGTATTGTGAGTTCATACTTCAGCTATGACTTGAAGCTCGAAGTCCTGCTGATATAAGCGCATTCTGGTAGCTCACAATGGACGACAATGCTTGACAGAATATCAGATATGCTGGATGAAGCTCAAATCCAATATGCTCGATTGGACGGTACGATGACGCGAGAAGAAAGATCCAGAGCGATCGATGCTTTAAAGTTCAAGAAATCGACCGAAGTCTTGCTCGTATCTACTAGGGCCGGTGGTGTAGGACTGAATCTAACCGTGGCTTCGAGGTGTTACTTGGTTGATCCATACTGGAACCCTTCTGTGGAGAGTCAAGCTATCGATCGTATTGTAAGTACCATCACTCGCGATCTGCTTTGACAGTCATATCGAAATCGGTAGCTGATACTTTTTGCGTTATATAGCATCGAATGGGCCAAACACGACCTGTATTAGCGGTAAAACTCATGATCAAAGATTCGATCGAGGAGAAGTTAGATAAGATTCAGAAGAAAAAGGCCAATCTTGCTCAATTATCGCTTAAGAATATGTCTAGGAAGGAGTTGATGGCTCAAAAGGTTTGTTCCGGCTCTCGACGTGATGCCTAGATTTTAGATATCGCTGATTGTTTTGATTGTGATTCCGTTCAGACCGAAGAACTGGCAGATCTGTTCAGCTGATCATACATGATGGTTTTTGGTATTGTACGATATTCTTTTGGTACATTCCGCAAATGGAAAGATAGACGTAAATTCAGCCGCTTGATCATATAGTTACTATTGTTTTGTCATGTAAGCTTGATCCTGGGAGAATGGGCGAGACGAGGTCTGCAAAAGAATCTTGATGGAAGTGACGACTTCTTGCCTAAGGTGCATAGACAGTGGTCTTCAAATGAGGAGTAATATGCATCGGCGTATACTATTGTGAGGTAACAAATTGACAAGAGCATCATGTACACACTCGCAAAACGTTGCGAAATTACCACTAGTAAAGCAATACAAAATGACACAATAACAAATAATGTACAAGTAGCAGTTTGGCAACATTGCCCTCAAGCGTTCCGAAGACCGGTTTACAATTTAGCTTTCTTCTGCTGGTCATCATGACCTTCTTCGCTTTTCCAATCATCCCATAATCCCTCGACTTCCACGGCTCTTCTTAACGGTCCTTCAACATGCCGTATTTCGTATAATATCCGTTCCGTCATTGATTTTTGCCCTGGAGCATGGAATGGGAAATCAGGAAATTGATCATACCCTATACTGGCTGTTTGAATCAATATCGCCCTTTTAAGAAAACAAAGGTAGTATCAGCACATCGATATTATTGTAAAATTCAAGGTTATGTGGGTTTAAACTTACGCTGTTAAGCCATAAACAGGTTTAACACCTTGTCCTTCACGTCCAGTTAAAAACCTATGCATACGAACTTTACCTTGTCCTTGACTTTCATTATCTTTAAGCTCAGTATTTTCGAAAGATAAATAATTATTGATAGATGAATTTGAAGAAGATAAAGTATTACCCCAAATTATATCTCTAAATCCATAAAATCTACCTTCTTTTCCACCTACTTGACCTTTATCTAATGAATAATTAACAATAGGTGGAGGAGGTATTGAATCAATTACCCAATTAGGTATTGAAGAAATTCTATGAGAAATATTATAATGAAATGAAGGAATTTTAGATGGTCTTGAAAATAAAAATGAATTTAAAGGCATTGAAAATAAACGTTTAACTTCTTCTGGATTTAATAATGGTGTTAATGTATGATCTGTTATTATAAATATTACCCTATAAATTTCGATATTAATAAATTTAACTTTTTATATACAAGATTGATTGAAATAATCGTATCGAATCGTAAAAGAGCTTACGGTGTTACTATTAATGAATTTCCTGTTATGAATTTTTCTAATTCACATAATTTTTTAACTTTTTCATGATCTATAGGTAAACCGATCTATTTTATTTAATTGATCAGCTTCTTATGACATGACTGTTGATGTTTTTATTGATCTCACCTCTTCATAAGCTTCTCTCCTCTGACAATCTCACAGCTCATCAGTATATATTCTTCGTAAATCTTTGTATACAGCTGACTTGACTTACGGCAGTACCTTCAGCATCAATATCACCTTCTTCATATTTTCCTCCAGGTAAAGCAGTGTCATGAGCATATGTACGCATATCTCCCGCACGACTGCGCAGTATCAACTATCAGCATCATTTTTGATTTTCATATTGTGAGGTTTTGCGAGATCAACTTGCGTAGATAGCAAGACGTAAAGGTCTCCTAATCGTCCTACAAATAATCTATCGTTTGCCATATTCAAAATCAGTATAAATGATCGTATGCTGTACTTTTTGATAGTCAAGCTTACACTATAGCTACTGCGGCTGACCTTCTCTTAGGATACCTCCTTTTTTCTATACGGGGCTCATAACGCTGAAATCGGTATATACATCTAAGCAAATTTGTTCGTATTAGCTTTGGGTAGTGGATTATAGTGAAAGCATCTAAGACATACTGAAGAGATTCTGGTTTCAGTGGAGGGAATTGGTATTCTATATTTGGCGGCATTTCTATAACTCATCTCGATACTTTCAGTTCCGAGGAGACTAGCAGGCAGAAGTATATGAACAAGTGAAGAAGGGAGATCATCTCAAGTCAAATCAAAGTCAAACATTCGGTCAGATGTAAGCGGTTGCTGATTGTAAACAAATCGCTTGCTTCCGGCGGAAGTAAACACTGCACTGAAAAGTGTTTTGTTGAACACGATAAGATATGACTTTGTTGATATTAAGGTATATCGGAATTATTTGAAATTGAGTCCAATTATCTAAGTATCACGTCTCGCAAGTAGTCATTGGTAAAGATCAAGGACGATGCTCTGCGGAAAATTCAAAGATTATAAACGAAATGACTGTTGATTCATTTTGGCGAAGTTCCAACACCTCCTCTGAAGATGATCGGGGGATGGAATCAAGTCGAGACGAGCACGAAGATGAAAATAGAGTAGCATTGAAGGATTTTTACGATAGACAATGCAGTTCGGAAAGTTCATCCGACCAAGAGGAAATGATGTCATCATCATCATCATCATCGTCTTCGATTCTGTCAAGCAATGAGACGGATGAAAGCGAGAACGAGGATTACCTTTATTTAGCAAAAGGAGAGAAAGAAGAAGAAGAAGAAGAAGAAGAAGATCGAACTCCTAGACGGATTATACGGAAGAGAACACAATTGTTCCAAGCTATACAATGTGTACTTTTGGTGATCTCTAGATATCGAAGGGACGATGTGATAGATAAGGAGCTAGCAAGAATGGCAAATCAATTGGAGAACCATCAAAGCTCTACCAAGCTGAAAAATAACAATAATCGGTTCTTGAAAAATCCTTCCAGGAATAAAAGACATCAGCTGCAGGTCAAAGGTAAAGGTGCTTTAGATTCGATTACGTCAGCTCCATGGACAATCCTGGTAGATAACATTGAGCGGATAAACGTAGATCTAAATAACAATGATAATTCTGGACTCAATAAAGCATGCTTGGATATTTTTTTCCATCTAATCCATCGACATGTATCACCCTTGAGTCATGATAAGGAATATATTGGCTCTTTGAATGGTGTAGAGTCTAGATCAATTAGGTTATTCAAAGGTATACTTCCAACTTTGCCTGCAACTGAAGAAGTGAGTGTATTCAATCAATCAAGCCATATTGTGCATTACAACGTTATAAACGACTAATGGATTATTGTTTTCCAGCTCGATCACGATCTCGTGGATCTGCTCGAGCAGACTCCTTTAATATTGATCTTACGATTAATTCGATACGCTCTCCGAGCGGATCACACCAAACTTGATATCTTGGACCTTTCTAATCTCCCTTATAAGAATGTTAATCCGTTTCTTGAAGATCTAGATTTCGATAATTTGTTACAAATGGTCGGTAAAGATGTGCTGGAAGTTAAATATGTTGATCTTTCCAACAATCACATGATGAACACGAGTCTAGAATGTAAGTTAATACCCATACATTGTGCCGGCCTTGTATTATTTCGCTGATTATGGAAGATGCGTTTCCTTTTCGTTTCCTCCCATTCCTGACGCCCCTCTTACTATCTGCTATCCTTTCGCCCCTTACACCCTATATTTCTTAATTGCTGCCATTGATACTCACGGCCCACTCCTCTTCTTTCTTCTCGCTCTCGCTCTCACACTCACTCCTCTCGCCAACAGAGCCAAACAGCAGTCATTTTCCAAAATTCTTACCCGATGCATTACCTTTTCCCAACATTCAAATAATCGATTTGAGAAATATATCAACATTGAAAACATTACCTTTAAGTTTTATTCGATTATCTAATCTTCAAAACATATTAACAAAAGGAACGAAATTAAATAAATCCAAATCAATAAAATCCCAAAATTATATATTCAAATTTGAAAAATCAATTAATTCAAATTCAAATTCAAATTCAAATTCAAATTCAATGTCAAAAAAATCAATTATTGAATTAAATAATAAATTTAAAAAATCAAGTTTAATCTTTTATTGTATATTATCTTTAAAATTATTAATATTTAAATTAAATTCGAAAAATGAAATAAATAAATATGAAAAAATGATTAAAAAAAATATTCCTTTAAAATATTTAAATTTATATAAAAATTCTTATTTTTGTGAAATTTGTTTAAAATTTCAATTTAATTATTATTTTATTAAACCTTTAAATCATAATTGGATTATTAAATCTAATTTTAAAGATAAAATAGGTTTTAGGAAAAATATTAATGTATTTGGAAGATATTGTGATTTTTGTAAATTAGAGATGGATAAACAGCATAAAAGACTAGGGAATAACATTTCACAATGATTAAGAGATTCGAGGATAAGTGTTAAAAAGGGGATTTTGTAAAGCTCATAAGGAACTGATTTGTTGTTGTACCACTTATATAAAGTTGTATCGATCATGCAATAATGACTCAAAATCCTTCAACACCTGAGCACGAACCCACCGAATAGATCCCAACTGCATCGGATCGATTGGTGTTTCCCACAATGGATTTCCCCGCATTTGGTTGATATATGACAAGATCAGTATTTGCAGTCATTGTAGCCATTTTCTCCAACAATATGAGAACTCAAAGGCTGCACGCTCGTAGGTCGTTATTTCAGAATGCAAAGGTTCATCACGCTACCATGAAATCCCGAGGTATAGCTGTACAAACTATCTAACTAATTATCCAATGTATCATCCTTATGATCTTTCTTAATGGATTAAAAAGTTTAAGCCCAGGTAGACTAGAAAGTTAGGTTAAAAACAATGTCAGCATTGTAAATCTCAATTACAGAGAAGAATTGGTAAGTCAACTCACGGGTCGGTTGGCGGCGTACCAAGCCTTGCTCTTGGTTCTTCTGTGGGGTAAGGGGAATTTGAGTCCTGGTTCGAGGAGTTGTTTGATGTAAGGTCTTCTAATATCTTCCTTCTTTTCAATTTCGGCAACTCTGAGGATTTGTACACTTCTAAATCTAGCTCTGTGTCGAGCGGCCATATCTTGGTACATGGCTTCAACGGCTTCAGCTCGAGAAAGAGCTCTGAATTCTTTGACCATGTTGTGGGTACCTGATCGAGAATCGTATCTGAGCCAAATGGCAAAGTTCTTTACCTTCAATGGCTTCTTCTCGTGGATCTATACATGGCGAAACGGGATACGGATGATGTTTTGATATATTGAGAAATGCGAAAGATTTGGTGAAAATGGGAAAGTGAGGAAAAAGGAAAAATAAGATGAAGAGAAAATGAATGATTAGCACTTAAACCAGCTGACGAGTACGTGACCGAACTTACGACGTTGATAGCAACGATTTCACCGTTGGCTCTCTTAGCCTTCTTCAATTGACGAAGGTAGTACCAGTATCTAGATTTGGCAACAACCTCGTTAGGGGCGAAGATCCTCATTCGGTAGAGCTTAGGCTCTGGAGTAGCCTCGGTGGGGAGGGTTCGTCCAATGACTGAGTATTCGGTGAATCGGCCCATTCTATCAGAGCAAACACAAAGTATCAGTAAAAACTCCTTTTCCATTATAACCTCATTCCATCCAAGTCCTAACCCGTAAGGAGCTCATCCTTCCTAGTCCCTATACCGGCCAAAGTTCCATAGGTAGCTCCGAGGTATTTGCTTTCAATATCATATTATTATCAAGATCATCCATCCTCGTTACTTTTTACAATATTGAGGATGTATGACTTTCTAATATATGATATCTCACCAAATCCTATTTATCGTCAGGATGCAGACATTGCCCCATGTATCTTCCTTGCTACCTATTAATCTTTGGCCGGTATAATTCATCCTCTTGATCCATGATATCCTTTCAGTTGTTGTATCGTCCATTTCAATTCCTTATAAATCCTATACCCACTACTACCAGTTTCTTCTCTTCTAATCTTGTATCGTGTATAGGACTTGCTGCGATGGGAATAAGAACTCATACTCACTTGAAGGGTTTTTTGATGACTTGAAGTATGAAGAAAGGTGTAATTTGCGATATTCAATGATAATTAACTAAACAATGCAGCACCAGCAGCCAGTGAGTGAGCAAGGAGCAGTCAACCGAGTATCCAGGCCAGAGTCAAACTCACAGTCAATCACAATCTGAGCCAGACAGTAAGCGTGGTTTGACGAAAGGGTAAGACGAGATGCTATGGTGAGAGACAACGAAATCAGCATGGAAGCAAAAAGTAATACCCAACGATACTAATGAGGCGGAAAAGCATGACCATGTGATATATAATGACTCGCTTCGGCGCTAAGCTATCGCCGATATCAACGCCAAGTTGTTTTTGTGTGTTTAAACAAAATGATCCCGTGATTTTGCCACTCGGATATGGTTTGTTATGATTACGTATGAAACGCGACATGAGATTGTTGATGACGGTGCTCCAGATAACCAGCCAGTTGAGTTGATTCACTTTGATTTTGTATTGTTTGATATTTGTACAAATCATACATACGGTATTGACATATCACATATCAATGATAATATGACTTCGCCGCACATAATTCGCGTAACATTCATCTGATCAAACTTGATTTGGGTGATATCCCTTTTAGAGGTTGAGTATATGAAGGTTGGCTTTCAGAATGGTGAGTCGATTGAGGCTGAATCAACCACACTTCAACATGCAATCCAGTGACAAAGCGTCAGAATGAGCTATGAAGCTGACAGCATATCATGTGTCTCCTGTCGCCTTTGTCTTTTGCTCTTCTCAACGCCATCGTATCTCTTGCTATTGGAATTCCAATCGACATCATACCCCATTCGCTCGCCTTCAGTCCTCCACATTGAATATATCATCTCCGGAAAGGAAGTCAGATGCGGAGTTCCAGAAGATCCTGGATACCTTTGTGGGCGACAAGGAAACCGTCTTGACGGGCAATCTACCTGATCGTACGTCATGGTCAGCTCCATGTTTGCGGAGCTTGATTAACTATCGGCTTGGACTGACCTGAAGTGCCCTGATGCAGTCCTAGTTGGTTACGAGGCGGATCATAACACCAAGATACTTGATGAAGCCGACTTTGGCGGTGTACGCTCACTATGTGATCAGTATCCGGACCTTGAGCTAGGTCCCACGGATTTGTTTGCATTCTTACAGTGAGTCAACTGATTCGACCAATCTCGATAGTCCAACTAACCATGCGCTCATTCAGAGCTGTACTCAATCGAGATACTTCGAGCCGGTCAGACTCGCCGCCTTCACCTTCACCGATCCCTCACTCGACATCAATGCCACCTTCATCTTTCAAAGCAGCTCAAGCAACACCTGATCAACCCATCTCTCGACGCCGTCGTCACTCTGATAGGATCAAATCTCCTTCAGACTCTTCATCAAGTTCTTCAGGAGATGAAGCAGACGTACGTCCGCGAGGACACCGCCAGACTTCCGCACCACCGAGAACTTTCCCATCCAGTTCAAACGCTGCTCCAGCCCCTCCAAATGGATGGCAACCCATTCGAAAGAAGACACTATCCGATCCAAACCGTTCAGACGGATCTGTCAACTCACCCTTGTCCTCCCGTGTAAGAGCTGCTCCACCCTCGGCCTATGGAGGATTCGCTCGACCAAGTCCAGCAAGTCGAAGACGAAGAGGGTCTTCTGGTGGTCCAGACCAATACGATGATGATAGGAAGTCACCTGAACCCAACAATATGCCGCGTTCAGTCAGCTCAGCGTCAATGGCTACAACTTCCCCTCCAGCGTGGCAAGCGAGATATGATAGTCGACCTACATCACCTTCTTCGCAGGCAGATGAGGTGGATAACACTTCCTTTCACTCTCGAGCTAAATCACCGGGAACCGAAGGCGATGATGAACCGGATCATGCTGAGCCTAACACGTTCATACCAGCCGGTCAACATGAAGATGAGGAGGACATCTATGAAGAGCTGGACGAGGTTGATATGGATATCATGGGACAGGGAGTCAGGAGTGATACGCTCAATCCGAGATTGAGCAGAATATCGGTAAGCTGGCCCTTGCGAATTTTGCGCCATCTCCCTTTAGCAAGCTAATAATCCCATATGACGCAGACGGAATCAACCAATTCGTTGCGCACATCGCACGATACTGTAGCCAGATTACGCAAAGAAAATACAGAATTATTAAGGAAGTTGAAGGAGACGGAGAAAACCTTAGCGGTGCAAGGGTGAGTCGAATTCAGCAAGGCCGTGTCCTAGCGACTGATTTTTGTCAAGTGCGGAAAACGAACGCTTGTATGAAGATCTTCAAGCGAGGTTGGAAGAAGCTCAATCAGAAATTGCTCAGCGACGAAAGGACGAGAAGGATATGAAAGGGAAAGATCGAGCTCAGCTCATTCAAATATCCGGGGTAAGCTGTTGTTTACGTATGATTAATTGAAGGCGGACAGCTGACACACAATCCTGATTCAGTTTGAGGCGGATATCATGAGCCTGCAACGGAGTCTCGAAAATGCCAAGTCTAATCACGCTAGCATGCAGAAGATGTACAATGCTCAATGTGGTGCGTATCTTCGTAAGACGGTCGGCGGTTGAAGTTACTGACGATTTTCTGCAGATGAGGCACAGAGGTTGAGAGATATGCTGAGAGATCGAGATGAGGAGATCCGGACGCTAGAAGACAGTTTGCAAGGTCAAGCGGCTGACGAAGAGAAGGTCAGTCAGCTTTGTTGATCTCGCAAAGGGCAATAAATAACACGCTTTGTAGTTCAACCGAGAGGTGCACGCTCTTGAATCAGAAGTCAAGCGATTGGAGACCGACTTGTCGGTAGCTCGTCAAGCGGAATCCCATCTTGATGTGCAGAAGCAAGAGAACTTGGCTCTTAAGGAGACGATCGATAGGATGCGCTTCGACCTGGATGAAGCCCGAGCTCAAGCTGCCAATGCTGCTGGATCATCCGGTCACCGAGCTCAAGCTAGTGGCTCGTCCGGTGGCGGTACGCTTTCTAGGAATCTGGGAGACGAGCTCAGTAGAAGGCTTATGGATGCCCAAAAGCTTCAGGAAGAAAGTGATGAGGATGAGGTCGTCGAAACGGTCGTAACTACCCAACGTACTAGGGTGAGATACAGATTGGATATATCATAAAAGATAAGCTGACCGTGATACTCGATCAGCAGAAGAAGGGCACTCGAAACGTTGCACAATCAGGTACGACTGCCGAGGAACCTATCTTCAGAATCGAAGAAGGTATACGAGAGTATACAGATGCAAGCCAACAAACCGATTTCGTAGCGGTGCACGAAACCCAAACTGATCAGCCGGAAGCGGGACCATCGCGCACCCGAACAGAAACGCACGAACACCCACCGGCGTATTCGGCTGAACCCGAGCCAATCAATAAAGCTGAATTAATCTCTCAGATCCATCCTAGACGTCCTGGAGATGCAGTGGAAAGCGATGAAGATGTGGATGACGAATATGCCCTTTTGACTAATGCTTTGGGTATGCGATGTACGGTGATTGAAGAGCACATCGACGCCCAAAAAATCGAGAGGCAGAAGCGCGGTCTACCAAGTACGTCAGATTGTTTTCGAAGAAAACGCGGTAATACCTGACAGTCATTGTGTTTCCAGCTTCTCCAAGATCTAGAAATAGGAGTTACTGGTCTGATCAGCGAAAGCAATATAAGTCTGGAATAGTGAACTACATCTTCTATAACACGGATAATTCAGTAAGGGACCAAGTTGGAAAGGTAGCTATGTGTGTTGTAGCTGCTTTTGCTAGTAAGTGCAGATCACATCCAGGCTTTCTGGATCGACTGAAGTCGAAGGGTTTCAAGCTGATGTCGATGGGATTAATAGTTGGACTTGTTACTGGTTCTCATATTTATTCGACTCCCACAGGAATACATGCAAGAGATTATCAGCTTTTCGCTCAAATGAACACTTTAGCTGGAGCTGCAGGAGTAGGCGAGGGTTTCCTACCCATGGGCGTTCTCGGTGTGGTAGAACAAGGTGCAAGGATGATAGCGGGAAATGGCAGAATCCCGACATGATGGATCGAAGCCAAGATAGTCGCAACAGACAATAAAGGACTCTAATCTATGACTTCTCGCGGTTCCCGGGATCGGTTGTTGTGTATAATATAAATTGTAGATCATACCGTTTCGATATAATGATAATCGGGCCTCTATAGTACCAGGTTTATAACGATAATAATGATTATATACCATGATAACGATAATGTAACGCTCATTTCACCATGTCTCTACCCGGATCCGCCATCATGCTGCTTTATCAATCTGTCACTGCAATGATCCGTCTGAAGGTCAATGTTATACTTCAAATAATGCTTAGATGTATATATATATTCCATATCACGTAACGCGCCTGCGTAGAAGTAAGACACTTTTACCTTCTCCACGCTATTTAAGCGTTGTTTGCGAGACATGAATTCACGTAAGAAATCCTTAAGCCACATTTAGAAGGAGTCGACGCCACTCTAGTTTGTGCGCGAATTGTCGAATTGAAATCCGAAGTACAGTTTTTCTTGTGAGCGCGTTAATTGAATTCGTACTATTGTACAGTAGGATGAGATGTATCTAGTATGATCAGATCAGGAATAGAATCAGTTCAAAGATGATGTTTCTCTATATGATATTTTGTCAATTCTCTTGGCATTTAGAAAAGTAACACTAAGGTTTAGTTTTCCCGAAAATCAATTTAGTTACAAACCCCCTCCTTTATACTTACCCGAAAGGTATTATAATGATCGATGGCACTGCCTTAAATTACAATTTGTATACGGCCGTAAAAAATGCATCATTAAAATGATTTAGTATTTGAATTAGAAAAGAGAAATGTATCAAGCTAAGCTTCTTATTTACAAAGTCGTTATTATGTCGTTATAATTATTTGTTCTGGATTTTCCAAATGACATATTTAGAAAAGATGTAACCGATATATATACAAAAGGGAAAAAAAAAGGGACGTAGATTAGGCACAAAAAGAAATAGTCAATTAGGTTATATATGCTTATAGGGAATTTTGATTTAGGAATTACGTCGGTCAAAGATACTACCTTAAGTTTACTACTTCATACAATTCTTTTTTTTTTCTTTGGAATAATAACTTTTTGGAGCGTGATTTTCCGTGTCTTCTGTTCCTACCGTATTTCTTCATTATAATATTGTGTAAACATACAAAGTCAACATTAGTAGACTAATTTTTATAGATCATTAAATTCAATATTAGACTACTAACCATTAATCAATCTCATTTGAATATTTTGCTGGAATAAATTATAGAACAAGGTGCAAATTCTTAAAGACACTCACTCATCCATCCATTCAGGGAACTTTGAAATTCCCGAAACGTACAACGTATCGTACCAACAATTAATCCCCAACGTAAATTACAACAACTGCAAAGTCGAATATCATCCTTATCCATTCCTTACTTTCGATAACAAGTGTCCTCATCGCGGTTGTAACAGAAGCTTCTCCATAGACTTGCTATAGAGTGATCATCATCAGGACCGCCATCCTTCTCTCGATCGGCAAGATTAGAAAAGATCTGGAATCGGTGTTTCAGGTGACTAATTGGAAACTGTATTTCTATCGATCAATTGACTTAAAATCTTTAGAAAGCATAGAATAGAAAGAAATATAGATATATTATACATAAAAGTGTATTGGAAAGGTAATAGGATAGACGGACAGGGACGGGAACGACTAATTAAAGGAATATTGTTTATTAGACTTAGCTTTTATTGTCTAAAAATATCAATAAATAAAATCAATAGAATACAATCTGAATCAAAAAGTACTAGAAGCCGTTTCATAAATTGTATCAAAGTCAAAACTAAAGATTCTTGCTATTCCTCATCGAAGTTCATCAATCTATATATCAATTTAATTTGTATATACAGCTTTTAGCAATCGGGTTTTTTTGGACTCTATTATAGATAATTTTGACAATCTTTAATTGTAAATATTGGGTCATCATTAGAATTATATTTCCAAATTTGAATCGATCTCAATTTCAATTTTAGAATAAAATGTCACGTAATCAATTCTTCAACCGTAAATTGATATTATAAAATACTTTAACACTGTGTTTGGTGATTGTGTATACTTCCCTTGTGAATAGATGGACATAATCGGATCTATGCTTGGATTTCTCGAACATTTTCGGATATGTTAGAACCTATAATATCTTTGCCTAGCTTGGCTAGCATATCGAATACATTGAATAATAGGAATAACCTTGCGGCTGATTTAGGAAAAATAGCACTTGCAAGTCAAGTAACTAGAAGCGATGATGATGTTTGGGTATCTATAGTGAACGTCGTTATACTGGTGAGCGTTTTTTAATCATTTATCGCTCTACAACAAGGAGGAGAAACTTTTTGGAGCCCGAATTTGTTTGGCTGACAACTTGAAATAATTTTGATTTAGTGCTTTACAATACTTGGATCGGGTATGATCTTGGTCTCTATGTTCTATCTGGAAGTTTTCCGCGCGAGACCTGGAACAACAAGAACAAGAATTGTACAAGCTTTGATAGTTAGCGATTTCCTATTAGGGTGAGTTTAGCAATTTTTGTTTTTCCCGTCCTTTGGATGCTCTCACGATCATCTTGCCTGACGTCAGCTGACGAAGCGTTATCACCTTGGTATAGCATCATTGGTCTTGTCAGTTCCTGTCTCTTGCTGCAAGGAAATGGTGAACGCATGGCACACGGTTCAGTCTCTTGTGATGGACTTGGTCTTCTATTAACCACAATCCTGTGGACTGGTGAGCCTTAGGATTTCTTTCGTAGTGCCGACTGACTAACCTAATATTCTTGCTTGGCTATTGCAGAACATGGATGGACATTGATATTAGCTGTTGCCACTTTCATGATTCTGATCTACGTAAGTTTGCTTCTTCCTTAGTATGGCTACTCCTGGTGCTTATTGCGATTCAACCTGTTCAGCCATTACATTGGTTCACATTGTGGATGGAACAAAGATGGTATTATCTTTGGGCAGTCGGTAAATCTTCTTCCTCCATATTGAATACACGATCATTTGCTAATATAAATCCGGCATGAACAGTCTGGGTAATATCGATCGCTGTAGGAGTTATGGGATACGAACTTTATGGCTTCTACCCTTGTAAGATGATATTTGCCATTCTGTCGGATCATTTCTCACACACCGCTGACCTTTCGCTGCTTTTTGTATAGCTGCAGGGACTTGCTTTTACGGCGCAAATGCCGGACTGTATTCCGAACTGATGCAGTTCATTCCAAGGTGAGTGAGATAATACTACGTTGTATCAAGTCGTGAGCTAAATTGGACTATATAGATGTGTGGTTTGTATTGTCATAACTGTACTTTATGCGAGATTGTATATCTTCTTGAAACGACCCGACAAAATTAGATTACCTGGTTCGAATTCTGCGAGTGGACCTTACGAAACTGTCAGTATGCCTACTCAAAGGAGGAAAAGTTCTATTCCGTTTAGAGGTCGACTCGGTTCTTTGATACCTTTCAAGAAGAAACGAGGAAGTAGTGGCGAAGTGCTATCCCCATCACCAGCAGAACAAGAACAACAGGACTCAGAATTGTCAACCTCGGCATCTGCTTCTAATGAGCCGATGCAAACTGAAGCGAAACTACCATCTGGAGCCATTCTCTCCACAAATAATGAGAAAGAAAATCTATCAAGTAGAAAGCCTTCAGAGATTGGAAGATCCTTAACACCCGCTAAGGACATTCCACCTTGGGAAAAAGTAGAATTACCAGCTTTCCAAGTTGATGGAGAACGTTTCGGAGGACCCTCAGCAAATAATAATACTCAACAATCATCTATATGGAGTGGTTGGAGAGGTATGGGAAGTAGTAGTGGCAGAAAAAGATCATCAACTACTACTGCGAATTCTGGAAATACAAGTGCGGTCACAACCAATATACATTCACCTTCTAGGTTAAATTCGATTTCAAATTCCATACATAATCAAAAAAATCAGAATAGTATTGAAGATTCATCAAACCCAACTTCAACGAATTTAAGAGTTTCGCCTCCGGGATTATATGTTCCTCGTATGCCATCTATACCATCTGAAGATCATGTAATAGCCCCAACAAGCGCTGTTATACGGCATCAAAGGAATTCAACAGACGATACAATGATAAGTAGCGGATTTCTAGAGGATAAGAAAAGAAAGAAATCTGTCCAATTACCACCGCCTTTATCACTTTCACCTAAAAGTAACGCATCTTCTTCACCTGAAATTGGATTTTCACCTAAAATAGATAATAGATCTAGACCATCTGTAACTATTTCAGATGATATACCGGTTACCATAATTGAAAGTACACCGACGATGGATGAAAATATACCTTTCCCATCTCAAGAATATGGAAGGAGGAAAGATACTCCAACTATGATTTTGCCTCCACGTAGTGCAAATCCATGGGCAGGTAAAAGTCCATCTCAACCTAATACACCTGGAGCAGGTTCAGGGATTGCTCAGCAAAATTTTCAATTGAATTTTACCTCGACAACAAGTAATCAAGGAAAATCTTCAGATCAATCACAACTTGCAAACGATGAAGAATTCAATGACAATAATGAAGAAGAAGAAGATGAAGATGAATGGGATTTAGCTAGAATGTTAGCACAACCACCACCTAATTCACATTTACCAGATGATAGATTTTTACCAAATCAATCAAGAAATAGTAGAGGAGAAACATATGAATTAGTACCAGAAAGTATGAGTAGTTATCTAAATAGAAAAACTGCTTTATTAATGTTATGGTTTCCACTTGGATATTTATTTTTATTTTCAGTTTCATTAATCCGAATAATTTATGATTTTGCTGGACAACCTCCTACATCATTAAGAGCAATTTCAAAATGGATGATTTTAGCACAAGGTATTTTAGATGCAATAATTTATGGAATTGTAGAATGGCATACAAAAAGAGTTGTACGTAAAAAAGTTAAAAAAGGTACTTTTTCTTCTTCTCAGCCTGGTACAAGTAATTCAAATCAAATTACAAGTGGAATAAGAAATAAATCAAAAAATTTTACAAATGGGTTTTTAAAAAATTTAGGTAATTCAACAACAACAAGTAAAAATGGAATTAAATCAAATCAACAAAAAGAAGAAGGAGAAATAGGAATTAATTCAATTAATTCAATTAATTCAAATAAAATTAATAATAATAATAATAATAATAATAATAAACAAGGAGGAGGAGGAAATGGAAATTCATCATCTTCTTCTTTTTTTATTCCTGAAAAAAATCAAAGTCAAATTAATTCATTAACTGAATGGAATCAAAATTTTTCAATTGGTTCAATTCAAGAAGATATACCTTTTCAAATAATAAATTCAAATAATAATAATAATAAAGGAAGTTTTTTCATAAATTCTTATTCAAATGGAAATGAAAAAAATAGAAAAGGTTCAGAAAGTCCTTTAGGTGGTGTTGTTGTTGATAACAATAACAATAATAATAAAGAAATTAATTCAAATACTCCTAAAATATAATTTGGTAAAAACTTTCACTTTTTTAATTATTATCATTATTATTGAAATTTTTTGTAATTCTATAATGACCTTTGATTTTCAATTTGCATGTTGACATTATTTGTTTTATCGCATTTTTTCATTTTGACTTCAACTCAATCAAATCCATACCTTCTTATCATATTATATGATATTACTTAAAATATATATACTGTATCATGCATATAATTCGGATTTATTCATCTCAATTTCGTACATATCCCCTGTAAATTTGCCCACAAACCAAGCAGTGTAATCTATTTACAATATGCTATTGTCCCGCAGCCCAAGTTTCAGAGCTTTTAAATCTTTCTCCTTCTGTACCACCCCATTCAACAGGTCCTGAATTAGTGGATTTGTCAATATGAAATGGTAGATCCCTTACTACGTTAGAAATCAGTGTGGGAAAGGGAGATTGATTTAGAGCGAATCGATCATATGTGGTAGAGGTACCATAAGCAATCATTGCTGTTTGAATCAGGCTACAGCAAAGCTATCAACGTTTTGATCCGGATTGTTAATGATTGTGAAGCTCGGATGGAAACCGGAGGGACGGAATGATCGTTATATGATGAGTCGAAAGAGGGGAAGAAAGAAAGACAAGCTCACACATCGGATGTTAATCCTTTTATAGGACTACCAGTAGTTCGGAACCGCTAGGAAATGATGATCAGTTACGTCAATTGAGATCCTGAAGAGATGAGTGTAGATGGCTCACGTGCATCCTATACTCTCCAATGGTCTAAAGGTGATGATCAGTAAGAGGCAATACAATGAGTAGCATAGTGATACTCACGCCTATTCTATCATTGGTAGACTGAAACAATATCAGCTAGAGCTACTACTGCTGAATGGCCAGCTGGTGTCTCAATACTCACATGATACTTTTCTTCATGTGGCCACCATTCTCCGCCTATATCTACTAATTCAGCCGAGTCTTTTGCATCAAGTTTACCGGTTAAACACCCTTTGAGAGGATGAGTGAATATAGCATCTACCTCATCTGGATTGGGTCTGAGGTCATCGAGCAAAGAGGGATCCGAGATAAAGCATACCACCGCTGTTGTACATATGACAAATAAATCAGCTTTGCTGATAAATGAACATCTTCAAACGAAAGCTGAATGTACGTGTTACCACAATATGATTTTTCATATGCGAATTTAGAGGTAAAATCGTCATGACTTGTTCTAAAGTTGTCAAATAATGTATCGATGGGTGATCTAGAGGTAATCCAACTTCTTCAAACGCTTCTCTACGCTACACGCGACCATAAGACAATCAATTTGAGACTGATTATCGGTCCATTATAACATCAACATCGATACGTACAGCTGTATGTATGACATCTAAATCTTCCGGATCAACTTTACCTCCGGGTAATGCCTATCAGGATAAATGAGCTTAATAAGAGGTTTCATAATGGTCATCTCACAGTTTGAGAAGGATGTCGCCTACATAGCTATTATCAGCGTTCTTTTTACCTTAGACGAAAAAAGTCATAGCTCACCTCATAGTCTTAGCTCTGGTTGTCAATAAAACATGCAATTTATCATCACCCGCTTTCTGATATAGAGCAACAAGAACAGCTGCTTGTTTTACTAAGCCCAAACTATAACATCATGACATCTTTGGTTATTTCAACGAACTCAATCTGGCCTGTAAATCACTTACTCGGTTATTGGAGGAGCTTGAAAGGTTGTAAGATTTCGTAAGCACGTGATTGATTCTTTCGATAGACCTCTGAGACATTCTTCTGGGATTTTTGCAAAGTCATCTTCATGGGATTTCAGGTTTCCATTCGGGATGGAAAGGGGAGTGTCTGAGATAGGAAGCGTCATGCAAATGGATTTTACGGACGAAAAATATGGTTGAGAGGTAGGAGACGATTATCCAACTGTCATATAAAAATGCTATATGATAGCAATTCCAAATTCGCGTTGTTATGTACGAGGAGATTGATCAATATATGTGGAAGTGACGTATTAAGAAGGTATAGTGCTTGATTCCTCCAAGGGAACCTTTGATACTTTTACTGGAACGAACAAGCTTTATACCACCTTTGTTTGGGTTTCTCCTTGCGACCGTACAATAATGTCGACAGTTGCCTCTCACCTAAAATCGAATCTCCCTTCTTTTCTGAGCTGTACGCTGGATGAAATGTGATCTCAATGAGTGCGATGCAGGTCAAGTCGCAGGATATAGATTGAAGATACATGTAATATTCAGCATGGGGGAGGTATAAATGGGGACGAGCAAAGTGGAGGTCTGGACGAGCGAGTCTTATGAAATGGGTTGAGCGGCAGAACCCGCCAGTCACGTGTTAAATTGTCTTTATATATGTCAACCAATCTTAGTTCAAGCAATGAATGAATGGTTGACGCGTTCGAAGCCACTTTTGCTCATGTTCACTTTAATCACGACGCGTAAAAAGCAATAGTCCATCGACATTATTTTGACCAAAGCTGAATTGAAAGTAATAAGCACAACTATCCTCACGATACTCATTCAGACTGTCTACGATCACTTAACCCAGCCTTCCTCTTTCAGACGCAAACCCGATCGGCTAATACAAACCATGTTTCGACCTTCAACGCGTCATAATATTCCATCTTCGTCTTCCAATCCAGCTCTAGAAGTGAAACTCAATAAACGTCAATCAGGTATAGGATCAAGTGGAAATGGAGGACCAAGTTCAAGATATCCATATAGATTGAACTTGTAAGTACATTGAAACTTATATATAGTGTTCATAAAGCGTGCTAAGATAAAGTGATTTTAAAGTTACGAACGTCCGCCTACACTTGATATAACTTTAGAAGAATTTGAAACTTTTGCAATTGCTCGTTTAAGAGTTCTTTCTCAAATTGAATCATTATCACATCGATCTTTACCTTTTGCTCAATTACAATCATCAATAACGAATTATACAAAACAACATTTATTATTAAGTAGTAATACAGCTAGGAATGCTAATTTAGATGAAGAAAGGAGGAAAGATGAAATTGGTCATTGGGTTTTACGATTAAGTTTTTGTAGAAGGTAAGTGAGAGAGAAACAGGAATAGATCAAGAAGCAATTTCACTGGTCAAATCTTCGTGGATATATATTGATTATATTTATACGTTTAGTCCTGATTTGAGAGCAAGATTTGTTCGATCGGAACTAGCATTGTTCAGGAATCGATTTGAGACTGATGATGTCAATGAAAGAGCACAATTCTTAAGATCATTAGAATTTGATTGGCAAATAGTGGATGAAAATGAGAAGATGCGATATGAGAAAGAATTAAGAAATTGTATGTGGGAGAAAAAAGATGATGCCTTCAGGAGTGAGAGTTGGTTCAAAGTAAGTGATATGATTTCCATATGTCGAGCAATTTCTCTGAAAGCACACACACTGATAATGAAACTTCAGGTACCGTGGTATACCGTACCGGATTTGGTTGGATCACGTAGAGTCTTCATACGTGCAGGTATGGCATATGTACCCCAAAGTCTACAAATATCCCTCGTGCTTCAGGCGTTTGCTAGTCGATTAGAAAAGGCATTGGAGGTGAGTCAAGCAATTAACCTACCCTCTAATATCATTCAACTTCATTGTGTATAGTGTATTTGCTGATTCGTAATACATAGCTTACCGCCAAAAACCTTCCACGACTTGATGAAGATGATCGATTGGGTCCAGTAATAGATCACTTAGCATCTTCATTCCTTTCTGGAGTCGCTTCGTCAGATTATCAATCTTCCGATTCTGAAGGGGCTCAAGGTGTTGTAACCGCTGAAATGGTAGATGATGTCGCTCGTAAACATTTCCCACCATGTATGAGGAATTTATATGATAGATTGAAAAGGGATCACCATCTGAAACATTTCGGAAGGTTACAATTGGGCTTATTTCTGAAGGTGAGTTGAAGTCGTTGAACTCGCAGGTGGGCGTAAGGACTGCTTTGAATGCAAATTGCTAAATCGTAACCACTTAGGGGGTTGGTTTACCACTTGACGAAGCTGTCGTTTTCTGGAGAAGAATGTATGGCGCCACGATGAGTGATGATAAATTCAACAAAGAATATAAATATAATATAAGGCATTCATATGGACAAGAAGGAAAGAGAACAAATTATCCTCCAAAGAGGTGAGTTGAAATTGTTCTCTTTAGTTTTTTGCCAAGGGAAAAAGATTAGCTGAATTAGAATGACCCGAATAGTTGTCAACAAATATTAACACAAAATCAACCTGGAACACAAGATTCTCATGGTTGTCCTTTTCGACATTTTTCACCTGAAAATTTATCTTCATTTTTATCTAACACTTATCCACAAATAGATAGAAGTAGTTTAGAAATGAAAGATATTTTAGATTCAGTTAAAAATACGCATTATCATGTAGCTTGTACTAGAGTTTTCGAATTAACTCATGGTATTAAAAAAGGAGATGGACTTGGGGATGGTGAAAGTGTTGCTCATCCTAATAAATGGGTTGATAAAAGTCGCGAATTAGAGAAGTGAGTTGTATATCCTGCAAAGCAGATTAGAGATATACTATTCAGGCTGACTGATGATACCTTTTTTCAGAGATATCATAGATAGAATAAAGAATAAAGAAGATTCGGATGAGATGATGATTGATTCGTAAATTGGCATGGTTGTATATTAATAATCGCAGCATGAGACTGCGTGTCGATGGGTTTGATTACCTGCATGCATATGTGTAGACTATATAATATATATATATATATATGTGATTATATGTATACCAATTATACTACTGGATATTATGCGTCTGACCCATTTGTTGATTTACGAGTACGCTTTGTCCGATTACCCCGTGCCTGATTTGTTTTGTTTTGTTTACATGTTTCAGTTGATTGAATATCATAATAATACGCGGACCCATCATCTGAGAGAATAAATCAAATATTAATCAACAATCAACCTATGGGTATTCTTAAATGGATGATGCATGCGATATATCCTTTCTTCTCCTCTTTCATATATCGTGCTTTGAATTCCCGCCACTTAGTGACTATACATTAGTCTTCCTTTGATCAATTGGTAATAAGACAATAATACAACACGGAGCCCTCCTCGCAGATTGAAATGATCACTTGGCGACTACTTGAAACCTCACGACAAAGCGATCAATCACACTAAATCTATCAAAGAGCTATAAACAGAAGACAAATCATCAACTTCTCAAACACTTCGTCATTGTAAGGCTCACAACATCGTTAATTCCAGCTGGCGTATTATTACTTCATCAACTAGATTATCATAGATCAACTTAAGGCTCTCTTGACTCGTAACCACTGGACAACGATTATTTCCCACCGAGCAATGTCGCCCTACCCTCTTTCTCAAGGGGAGGATTCAGTACCTTCTACTACACCCGAATCCACATATATGGATACTTTCTCCCCTCCTACACCACTTTTGGAAACTCCTTCTTTCGAAAATCCCCCTCAAACAGAATATGATTATGAAGATGAACATGAAAATATTGAAGAAATACTTGAACCTTCTTCTCCTACTTCCGAAGTTGGTATCATAAATGAGAATTTATCACTCACTTTAAGCGATGTAAATAAAGACCCAATATTGAGTGATTTAGCTCATAAACAATCTTTTTCAACTTTAACCAGTGAACCGAGAAATCTGACTGGACCAACCTTCAAAGCTCGACCTGCGCCTGTGACTTCCGATGTCGTCAGACCGAGAATGACAAAATCTTCTGCTTTAAGAGCTGGATTGAATTGGGATGATATTAAACCGAAATCAACTGTTGCAGAAGGGGAAGAAGTTAGCAATACACCTGGGTACAGAAGGGTTGGATTAGGTATTGTGAGTTGCCCTTTCTCAGCTGTACTGCTGACTTTTCTTTGGCTGTCAGATGTACTTTCCTGTCATATGCTTACCACATATGCCAATAGTCTATTCCGTCCTTAGCTTCCCCAAGTATAACACCCCGTCCTACCAGATCGTCTCAACTTCGCTCTAGAGTCGATGCGCCCGCCTCGCCTTCCATCAAATCGCCCATCTCTCAATCTACCGGCCCAAATCTCCAAAGAGCATTGTCAGTACCCTTAATTTCTTGTCTAGGTAGTCCAGCAATACTACCACGGCAGAATCGTACATCAGCACTAAGGGCAGCCGGCGAGAAAGGGAATGCAGGATATAGGGATTTCGAGAAGTTGCAACAAGAAAAAGCCGCTCAAAAAGTTAAAGAAGCTATAGCGATCGACAATAAGGCAAAAAGTAGAAAAGAAAGAGAGGAAAGAAGAAAGACCATCGGAGCTGGATTAAGCTGCTTCGAGAAACCTTCTATGGAAGTAAAACAGAACAAGACTTCTGCTCTCCGAGCTGCTGGAGAGAAAGGCAATGCAGGCTATAGGAATTTTGAGAGGATTCAAGCGGAGAAAGAAGCACAAATGCTCAAAGCACAATCGTCGCTGGATAATAGGGAGAAGTCTAAAAAGGAAAGAGAGGAAAGGAGAAAAACTTTGGGTTTAAATGTTATTGCGTTAAATGAGCCTGAAATTCCTGTAAAGCATAATAAGGCTTCTGCATTAAGAGCAGCTGGCGAAAAGGGAAATAATGGATATAGGAATTATGAAAAATTACAGGCTGAAAAAGAGGCGGCGAAGTCGATGGCGGAGATTGCTAAGGAAAACAAGGAGAGAGCCAAGAAGGAAAGAGAGGAAAGGAGAAAAACGTTTAGCATCACACCAGGTAAACCACTCATTGTAAGTCTATTGATTCTATCGCGATTTTAATGTACGACCATAAAAGCCTGATTTCGTTGATCAATTTCGATAGACTCCTCGTCTGAATAAGACTTCTCTTTTACGCACGAATCGCTCAAAATCCATTTCATCAATATCTTCGCTGAAATCACCCGTCTCTGCTCATCCACGCTCAAGACCATCCACCAGCCATACATTGATTAGAACTACATCAGCCTTCAATGTCAGTAGCGCCGACGATGTCAGTATTGACAAGAAGATTCAAGCGAGTGTGAAAAGCTTGGGCAAGCCAAGTATCGTGAGTATAGCTTGTATTGCTTGATTGCGTGAATATGAGCTCAGCTTCACTTCATACACTATTAGACGCCCCGTCTCAACAGAACAGCAATATTACGTACCCCGAAGACATTAGGGGGATCAAATACTGATACACGACCCCTATTACCATCGCCTGCTTCTGCAACTCCTGTTCAGCGTAGAATCAACATACCGACTTTCCTGAGAAGTGTAGCTTCTTCTTCAAGCGTAACCCAGTTGCCAATGTCACCTGGTCAAGAGCCTAGACCTACCAAAGCGAGCTTGCTCCGAGCTGAGCTTGGCAACAGAGCAATTTCTGGTTCTTGATCAACACACAGCAGATCAGAGGAGAATCAGGGTTGATCATAAAGCAGTAATACCATAGGACGCAAGTGTTATGGCATAATTGAGTACGCGTTGACCATAAAAATGATTATAAATCAGATCTTTCGGCGTGCCAACGTCCGACGCAAGTATTTGCTTGTAAAACATGTATTAGTAATCAAAATGAGAGGTTATTCTAGACTCGAGTAGGGAATTCGGGTCCAACGTGTTGAAAATCTCTGGATTGAATGATCTTTGCTTGATGTATATTGTATATGTATCCTCGGGCATCTTTTGCCTACCATGTGCTTGATTCGATTCTTTTGTGGTAAAAAAGAGATCCGATCGAAAGGGTGTATCATGATAATCGCGCTAATCAGGTACTTAGGGGTTACCGTTACCCCGCAGCGGCAATTCGGCGTCGGATCGGATAGGGTAAGAGTTAGATTGACCGGATGAAGTCATAGGACGTCACTTGAATGTTTGTCGTTAATATCAGCTGATTAATCAGTTGGAAAGAGGTGAAATGAACGTGTTTAATATATTAACTTAGACTAGTACAAAAGACGACTGACTACTAGTATTTCTCGGATCTAATCTTTTATCAATTCAATCACGCCATAATTATATATAAAATCAAAGAGATAAGATAAAATCAAAAATTTGATCCTCATTTTGTATATTGTGTTTGAAGGAATTTCAATTTAATTTACCAGGTGATTTAAAAATGTCATCTTCATCACGTAAATTTAGTATATATACACTTCCAACAGCTCAAACAAATAATGGAAATAAATCAAATATACCTAATCTTTCAATAAAAGAACAAATCGAATTTGGTTTAAAAGGTACAAATGAAATAATTTATCCAGGTAATGAAGAAGAAGATAAAAAATGGGGATTTAAAAGAAGTGTACCTACTTTAGTACTTTATGATGAAGAAGGATTAAGGTGAGTTTTTGTGATTGAAACTCATTGTTTTTTGTTTTTTTTGGGAGTGATGGTATTTTCAAAAATATTCTGATTCCTTTTTATTATCTAGATTATATGATAAAATAACTTCTTCAGCTCCAGAATATTATCCATTTCCAGATGAATTAAATTTATTAAAAGAAAATGGTTTAGAAATTTCTAAATCAATGGGATTTATTCCTAAAAATAAAAATAAAACTAAAATGAAAAAATCACCTAAAAATGAAAAAATGAATCAAGATGAAATTCCTGAAAAACCTTGGAAACCTGCTAAATGGGGTGATGTAGCTTTAGGTAAATATAATAATGGTGTAAATGGTGAACAAGGTTTAGGTGGAAAAGAAGGTAATAGAGAAAGAGATTTTAAAGATGGTTGGGATATTGTTGAACTTGGTGCAGGGTAAGTTTTCAAATATCCTTTTCTGATCCTAACATTTTGTGTCATTTATTCTTCACTTTCTTCTATACAAATCCAATGTTCTTCATCAATCGGTCATTACCTTCCTCATCCTTTGATTGGAGCCTCACTATCGCAAATTTCAGAAGAACGAGACATCTTTTCCTATCTGGTATAATGTCGTCGCCAGGATAGGATTTAATGCTGATACGTAGAATACCCACTAGTGCACTTAGAAAAACAGCTCATCTCCTACTCGCTTTGTCGTCTGCTGTAACCCCCTCGGAAGATGGCATTGCGCCAATTAGGTATCATCCACTTGACCTATCCGAACCCGAACTACACCGTGTTTTAGGTGAGATGGAAGATGGATATGGCGATCAATTAAGAGGAAAAGTCACTTGTATCGGTTTACATGGAGATTACGATGCGGGACTTGAATTGATCAGACAGGGTAAATTGTCATCACTTGATGCTCAGGATAGCAGTAGGGAATCAGCCGGACTAGGACTGGAAGATCTACCGGAATCTTCATTTAGAGAGCATCATAATCTAAAGTCTAACGGAAGTATCGAAATTCCATCAAAGAGAGAAGAACCAAGAGAAGATAGCCCAATACTTTCACCTGAATTAGTTAAGATCATCACTCCCCAGAGTGTCATTTCACTGCTGCCTAGTGAAATCACCGATTCTCAACCTAGTTGTACTACCAACAGTGATAACAGCGGTACTTGGTCTCCTATTTCATCGGATTCTGAAACACGATATCATCAACAACCAAACGCTGAAAAGATAAAAGATTCCTTTTTACATACAACCACGACTACCGAGGAAACCAAAACAAGACCCCTTCATATGGTGTTCTTAGGTTCATCATTGGGTAATTTTGATAGAGAATCAGCTATACCTTTCTTAAAATCACTTCCACTCAAAGCTGGTGATACCCTGCTTTTGGGCTTAGATGGAAGACCCACACCCGGTCACGAAGGTAAAAGGAAGATCGAAGTCGCTTATAATGATCCAGCGGGACATACAAAACGATTCGAAGAACATGGCTGGGATGTTGTCAAGGCTGAATTAGGACTCGACGAAAGTAATGAAGTCGAATTTGTGGGAAGGTACAATGAAGTCTTGGGTGAGTTAAAAATTCACGATATCGGTCGACCGCGACGTGGGCCATTCCCGATCGTGCGAGGACGTACTTGCGGCAAAGGATGAGCGGATCACCGACAGAATGACCTCAGGATCGAAAGTTGACAACAAATTTGTGATAGGTCGACACGAGGCTTACTTCCGTTCGATTGACAAGCAGACTATACATCTGCCTTGCTCGAATGAAGACATCACTTTGGAGGAAGGCGAACTACTCAACATTGAATGGAGTTACAAAGTGAGTACGAATTTCATAGAGAATCGATCCGATTAAAGCGACGTCATCGATCATCGAAGCCGGTTGCCCTTCAATTCTTATTGATCTGGTGCCTGATGATTTCCCGTATTCCGGAATTTGAGGAGATACTTTTTTGCAGGCTCTGCCAGATTTGTTGCGGACAAAACAGAAGCCAAGACTGATTGTGTTATTCTTACATTAGTATTCCCTCTCCGAAGCATTGAATCTGTTCTCAAAAGCCAATCTGAGAGTTATCAACACCTGGAAAGCTCCAGATTCCGAATATAGATTGTGGTTGTTAGAAAGACCTCAAGTCATCTTCCCTACTCCAGCGTCAATTGCATTGAAGGACGACAGAATGGTCTTAGAAAGAGTCGAAGCCGCTGGTGATCAGGTAGCAAGAGCAGTTGGAGTACCAAAATGGAATGACTGGTTGGATTTATGGCAATTCTGGGATCATATCACATTACAAATGATACCCAAAGAAATGCTACACAAGAAACCGATCGACTTGCGGCATATTTGTTTATTCTACTTGGGCCATATACCTACTTTCCTTGATATTCACTTGACTAGATTGACAAAGGGATCTCACACCGAGCCTGAATATTTTAAGACCATTTTCGAAAGAGGTATAGATCCAGATGTGGATGATCCGACTAAATGCCATGTAGGTTTTATCAATTCGTTAGAGAAAGATAAAATGCTAATTCAAGGACTTTGGTAGGATCACTCGGAGGTACCAATGTCAGAAGAAGATTGGCCATCTCTACCTGAGATCTTATCCTTTAGGGATAGAGTAAGACTTCGTTTGAAAGGAATATACGATTCATTATCAACTGGTCAAAAACAATTTACAAGACATACTGGAAGAGTCCTTTTCATGACTTATGAGCATGAAGCTATGCATGCTGAAACTTTATTATATATGCTTGCTCAATCTGATCTCACTAGACCTCCTACAGCAGTTTCAACACCACAATGGGAGATATTAGCCAAAGAATGGAATTCAAATAATCAAGAAAATAAACTATTAACATTTGAAGGAGGACAAATCGAATTAGGACATAGAGATTTAGAAAGTGAAGATGAAAATCATCTTACAGGTGAAACTTGGGAAAATCATGAATTTGGATGGGATAATGAACATCCAAATATAATTAAAAAAGTTAAATCATTTAAGATTGATTCTTTAACAATTACAAATCAAGATTATCTAAATTATTTAAAATCAATTGATAAATATTCTAATTTAACAAAAGATTTAGCACCTGCTTCTTGGGTTTTGAATGAACAAACCAATGAATGGGAAATTAGATCTTTATATGGTTCATTATCATTTGATATAGCTGGTAAATGGCCTTTAATGGCTTCTAAAATTGAAATTGAAAATTATGCAAATTGGAAAGGAGGTAGATTACCTAAAGAAGAAGAATTAAAATTTTTATGGACTAGTGAAATAGGTCCTAAAACAATAGGTGAAGGAATTAATACAGGAATTAAAAATTGGCATCCAATACCGTTAGTAATAATCTTTTTTTTTTCGACTTTATTTTCTAATTTACAAAGAGAAAATTTTTGAAACTGATTGAATAAAGGTTTGATGATATTACTTTACAGACCAACAAATACATTTAAAGATAATTCAGGAAATTTAATATATGGAAATAATGGTGGTGTATGGGAATGGACAAATACACCTTTTGATGAATTAAATAAAAATGAAAATGGTTTTATACCTTCAATTTTATATCCTGGATATTCAAAAGATTTCTTTGATGAAAAACATTTTATTGTTGTGAGTTTTTTTTCTTTTATTTTGTGTTTTTTTTTTTTTTTTTAAAATAAAAAATAATAAATTGATTAATTAATTTAATTTAACTTTAATATAGCTTGGAGGTTCTTTCGTTACTATACCTTCTATTTCAAGTAGAAAATCTTTTAGAAATTGGTATCAATCAAATTATAAATTTTCATTTATTGGTGGTAGAGTAGCATATGATTTTTAAAAAAGAGGAGAATTTTAAAAAAAGAGTCCAAGGTTATTTAAAAAAAAATTGAAAAAAAGAGGATAAAAAATAAAAGTTGTAAATATTTAAATGTAAATTTAAAATAAAATAAAATAAACAAATACATGTATCTTTTGTCAAGACTTAAAAATTTACTTTGTACTTTATTTTAATCAATCATTCAGCATTCAGAAATGCGATAAATTGAAAAAATAGCGATTGC
This sequence comes from Kwoniella pini CBS 10737, assembly GCF_000512605.2. Taxonomy (NCBI): domain Eukaryota; kingdom Fungi; phylum Basidiomycota; class Tremellomycetes; order Tremellales; family Cryptococcaceae; genus Kwoniella; species Kwoniella pini. The sequence goes on along the minus strand of NC_091717.1, from coordinate 1,698,941 downwards.
ATACACTTTTCATACATCATACAAAACTATAAATGATAAAAAATCAAAGAGAAATAGAAGTATACAAAATGATTTTAATATATTTTATTTATAATCAACAATTTTACATTTTTTTATGAAGAAAAAACAAAAACACACAACATATATTGTAAAAAGTCGAATCAAATCTGAAAATTGTTAATTGTAACATTTGATTTTTGGCAAAATAAGATATCAAAAACAGCTATATTCTGCTTCTGAACCAAGTAAAAATATTTTGATTCGAATTATTACCATTTGAATTACTTGTTGAAGATGAACCATTCGCTTGTGCTTGTGCTTGAGCTTGTGCAGCTACAGCTTGAGCTGCAGCTTGAATTTGAGCTGGTGTTATACTTGAATCTCTATATCATATTACAACTTTAGCTGAGAATTCTTATCGTATTTGACAGAGAAGAAGAGGTTGACTTACCCACTCATAGCTGCTATAGCTTGGTTAACCATTTCTTCAGGTAAGTCACCTGGTAAACCAGCTGAACAAATTAAAACAGTTTAGTGAACTGCGCAATCCAAGTCAACAACGTGAAAAACTCGTACTTACCAGCATATACATGCGGATCTAAAGGTGCATATCCAGGTGGAGGTGGACTAGTATCACTCCTTCCAACACCATTTACTGTTATCGATCCAAATCCAGCTCCTGGTCCTATCGATAATCTACTTGGTCTTGCAGTCGAGTCACTTTCGCCAGAACCAGATCCAGATCCACTACCTTCCCCTTCAACATCCTCTTGGTGGGAATACCTATTACCAAAGTATTGCCCATTATTGCGTAAAGAGTGCATCGAGATATCTAATAGATTCGGTGTTGGGGGATTATGTTCTATTGGCGAAGATTCTCTTTCACCTATTTTGTCTTGTGAGTCATCTTCGGAACCTATATCTTCTTCTGAAGCAGACTCGTCTAATTCCGAAGACGGGTTACGCGACTGGTTCACGGAGGAAGCTTCATCGTCTCCTGTACCGTGAGCTGCTATTTGACCAAAAGTCCTTCGTGGTCTCGATGGTCCAGCTTCATTCGCACTGGCTGCTCTTAGAGGACTTGGATGAGCCGGTATGGAACTTGCCAATACAGAATTGCTTGTAGTTTGCCTTGATCGTCTTGAGGTCCTATTCCGTCTTCCTGATGAAGACCCATTTGATACTAATGATGAAGTGGACGATCCGGCTGAAGTACCTAATTGACCTTGACTTGTAGTCCGATGATGACTATGCGCATTGCTATGCCTTGATCTAGCAGCCTCCAGTAAAGCATTGACACCGCTGAGGCCCGGAGTTTGTTGGTTGGAATGCGGAGTACCGTAGCCTGCATCCAATAGTATCGAACCTCTTTCACTTCCATAGGCTGGTGGAGGAGCTAAAGTCCCGACCATAGGTGCTAACCCCCATTTCTTAACGTTCGCTTCAATGAACACAAAGCCAGCTTGACCTAGGTTGACATGTATTGTACATGGTCCATTGGCACCGACTGTGGGGAACAGATTAAGTCGCTGTAGTCCAGTATAAGCATCATCGAGCTTCCTTCCGTTTCTAGTGAAGAATACAGTTCCAGTTCGAGGCTTATATCCAACTCCTAAGACATCTCCTTCGTTAAGTGAAGGTCCGTATGAGCTCGAAGTGAAGGGGTAATTGTGAGACTTGAACCCATCAGAAGCGAAATAAGCTATAGAGTATTTGTTCCATCCCGGCAACCTGAAGGAAGGGTACGGTTTCGTCGCAAGCCCAATTGCTATTTCGGTTGTGGCTGGTTTGTCGTACATCTTAACTTCCCAATAATACACCTCATTGAGCTTCGGTAGAGGTAAATTTGCCATGACTGAATTTCCACCACCTTCTCGTGCATGCATACCTGGTCCATCAGCTAAGAAAGTAATTTCGGTCCGCGACTGAACATAAAGCGAAAGGTTATCTTCATAATCCGGCTCAAAAGACCACGCTGATACACCTTTCTCTTGGATGGACAGGAATTGTGATAGTGTAATGTCTGTAGGGACTGATGCTGGTGGATATTGGAGTTGCCAATCTGGTGGGGAGTAATTGATTGTCAGTATGAGCGTAATCAACATCGACGTAGGCAAGGAGTCCTAAACTCACCCTTAGCACGCTTATAAGCCTCTTTCACGTCCGCATCAAGTGTTTCGATCCATCTAGATTCTACACCTTCCACCCCACCTTCCCCGATGACTCCGTCTGATTTTGACAAATCCAGTGGTCCACCATCTTCCGTTAACCTGAAGAGTGATCCGATGTTATGAGCAAAGCCGATCGACTAGTGCGGATGATATTGTGTGCCATAAATAATCTCATTGACTCACCTTATACCTTTTCTCCTTCTCATATACAGAACCGCGACTAGGAAGACGACTAAACCTAATAATACAGTCAAGACAACTACCATAACAGGTATAAAAATCAACAAAATAGTTGAATAACCTGAATCGCCATCTCCTTGACTGGGATTAGGAGTAGGCTGAGGCGTAGGCATTCTACCGCCCCGCCATGGATCTTGCTGAGATGCCATAATGCGATCTATCGATTCGCTCGTTGAAGTTGAACCGATACGATTTTGTGCTGATCTTCGATTAATAGTAGTGGATTTAGGGGAGGATGTTGATGATCTGTAAGTTGATGTTTTTGATGGATCAATATCCTCTTCACGTTGTTTTTGCTTTGAAGAATGGAAATGAGATTGAGGAGTGATAAGTAATCTACGTATATTAAAACTTAAAGGATTAGGTACAGGTTGTAAAAGATTTCGATAAAATATTGAAGGAGTTTTAATGATTCTTTCAGATATCGTTTCTGATCCTGTTCTTGACGTATTCTGTTGTATCGATGAACGATTGTTAGTAGTATTGTTATTGTTTATAATTATTGATGTTGTAGTTGTGTTATTGAATGTCGATTGCATAACCTGTTTTCAGATGATCTTTGGAGTATGTACTTTGTCTTTTGGACTTGGGATTTGTTGATATTCGAAACCTCAACGAGTAACTCGACTGAAACGGTTGAATGGAAGTTGATTTGTTGAATCGAAAGTTGAATGGTTGTGGTGATGAAAGGAGGTCAAGTTGTGTTTGTTCTATATATTTTCAGCTATAATAACAGAAAAACATGGGTTTGTAGTTTATCTTGTCTTGATATCGAGATTTGTGATATGAAATGATTTACTAAAGTGTCAAAGTATGTATGATGAGCATATATTGGATAATTGAGGTAAAACCAAATAAGGATGAAGCAGAATAGGATTGTCTTATAATAACATATTATGATTTGTATTTGTATTCAGTTTCTATCGGAGTGAAATGTGTCTAATTCCAATGTGATAAAGCACTTACACTATGTTGAAATACACAATAATAAACAGATGTGAAACTTAATCCGAACCAAATGACTTGATTGAGAAATTAAAATCCCTAAGCTGTCAAAGCTCTATTCTGATCAACTCTTACACTTGTCCCACTCTTTTCTTAACTTAACGTATCCTTCTTGTTTCTGATAGTTATCGATGAGTTATACGTAGATGGTATATTACACCATCGATTGATGGATCATGATAATACTTATTTATGACACGAAGATATCTTGCTTTATGATAGACGAGTCTGGACCTGATCTCATACTCTCACACTCATTCCCATTACTCGGCCAGTACTTGGGTAACGATCTCAACCGACTTATACTTTATATAATCTCGCCACCCATCTATCCCGCTGATTCAGGGTATCAATTGATTCCGGAAGTGGCATCTACTGTAGAGCTCATTAATTTGTATTGCCATTTTTGCATCTATGCTTGTCATCAGTTACTACCACATCTTCCCATAATGTTATGCTATAAGCGTATGCATAGGTGTGTTGCGAGTGAAGTTATATGCTCGCATGAGATCAGGAAACCTTCACAGCTATACCTTTCTCTTGCCTTCAACTCCCCAACACCTCCAGATCCTTTCGACTACACGCAATTTATCACCTCTTCTCAAACTTGGATCTTCAATCATTCTTAAATCATCCATAAATGATTCCCTTGAATTTCCAGGTAATCCTGTAGCCCACGTACGTAGACTACTCACTGAAATGATAACCAGACCTCTATCTTTGTTGGTCATCTCTTGTACATCTTTAGGCGAGGTAATCAGTAATCTTTCGATCGACCTGAGTGAATATAACAGATTAGCTCATCGTGGAATCTCGAGGTAAATTTAAGTCTCAGACTCACCTGAGGCCATCAAAGTACTGCTTTTTCCTTCCTTTGCCTCGCTTCTCTCCTCGCCATACTCCACGTAGCCACCCTCCCAAGCCATACAAAATCAACAAAGAGGGTGAGAGACCGACAAATGCAAATGTCAACTGTTGAGAGCGCAGCAGGTGATCAAGAGATAAGAGGGATAACGACAAGTCGGTCTAAAGATCACAATCATTAGCAGTTTCCAAGTCATGCACAGAGGCTCTTATGCCTTCATGCTCACCTTGGTCTTCTGCACTTGAATGAGCAACGTTCGCACTAAGCTACCCATAAGAGCGTTTTTGACGGGGCTCTATCGAACGACAGGTCAGACGATTGAACAAAACTGATTCTCTCGAGGTGACTCACCTGCATTTCCTTCTCATATACCCTCAGCACCTCCTCCATGTCGCCCGTTTTTATCTTGACGCTCAGAGCATCTAAGTCAGGACCCGATAAATGGTAATAATCCCTTCCTAGATCTAGGACCATCCTCTCGAGTGACTATACAGACCAACAGCAAGCAACGATCAGTAAGGGCCACAAATTAGAGGAACAACGAGAAGTCACCTCTTGATCCGACTTCACTGTCGTGGGCGCTACACCCAAGCCTTCACCCCCTCCCCTAAGTGTTTTTCCAATCCCCTCAAGAGGTTCCCAGACCCATTGAACGATAAACCCTTTGACAGTTTCCCGAGCATTTCGAACTTGTTCTTTCATCCATGCCTTATTCCTCACTATAGCTGATGTAAGTACATACAGAGCAGGAGGAAGGAAAAGTGCAGGTAACCATAATCTTGTCAAAGGGGATGGTCTAGAATGAATAGCTAATACCTTATTTATCGATTCACCCTCTTTCGGTAATTGTTTTTGTAGGAGATTTAAGAGGGTTGAAGGAGTATTCTGTATCGATATTTTCGTTGAATTTGCTGACGGTATATCTAGTGTTTCACAAAGTACATTTAATATTCTTGAAGTTTCATCACGTAATTCAGCTACTCCGGTTTGAGCGGTAGATATACTTTTAGAGGACCATCCAGGTCCTTGTGAAGCTAAAATACCAATCTTATTCGCTAGTTCATCCCTCTTACTGATCAGTTCTTTTTTTGATAAAAGCATTTCTCGTCGAGTAAGATTGTATGGTGAAGTAATCGAAGTTATAGCTGTAGATGTTCTTGTTCTTAGTGGTTTGAAAAGAAGTTCTCTAGGTGGGAATTTGAATGATCTAAATTCTGGCTTAGACAATTTAGATCGAGGAGGTAAAGCTGCATATATCCTATGAGGCATCGCTAGGATACAATACACGTCAGCTCAAAAATAATAATATAACAAATGAAAGTCTATGTATATTAAACTCACTTTGTAGGAGATACAATCCTACCCCTCGTCTACTATTTAAACTACCCTCCCACCAGCTCCTTTCCTCATCTAACCGTAGTGCATCATCTAATAGACTTTGTAAAACTTCTTTCCATACAATAGTAATTGATCGACTCAAAATTTCAACTTCAACTTCTTGATCTAATTCGTTTTTCTCGGTTGTAGTCAAATCATTATGCGATTCATTTAAAGATTGTAAAACTTCTATAAGTTTTTCTCGATTAACATGTTTTGTTGATGATAAATCTCTTAAAGCACTTTCAAGTTTATGATTTGGTTTAGAAGCTGTAGATATAGGTAAAGCTGATGATGTCGATAACTCTGAAGGGGGAGTCGTTATAGGTAATGTTGATAATGAGGATAAATGTGATGAAAGTTGTTCGGAAGCGTAAGAGGGGGTGGAAGTGTAAAACAAGAAGGACATGCTGGCGAGATGTTTCGTAAATTGCTTGTTAATAAGCTTTATGATATGTAACCAGTCAGGCCAATCATGCCAATTTCCAAATTAAATATCAACATGATTTTCGAAACCTCTTCTTTGATTTCATCTCGACTAGCCGAAGTTACGGTAACGTTAAAGCTAGTCAATTACGTCATATTATCGTATCAAAGGTACTCCTTCGGAATTCAACCCAATTCTTTTAGCTTATCAGAAATGAGATCAATTCCACGTCATACTAGATGATGGGATATGTTTTTGATATTTTTCAATACTACTGATACTGATGATGACCTCCACTCCACATGGCCAAAGGGGCAACTACGTCAAAAGTTGTATAATTGTTTGTTGTTCAAAATAATTGTTCAGCGGTCTATCCAAGAAGTGATTCAAAACTATATAGAACCATCACCGAGATTTGCATCTCTCTACACTATCTTCTCAACCACCCCGATAGGAGTAAACAGAAATGGCTTCTCCCTCAACTGCTTCTCCAACATCCTTCCTCACTGGATCGAAGTCCACCCCGATCCCTTCAAGTGACCCTTCATCTTCCACTCCCCCTGACGTAGTATCCCCACCAGAACAGAAGAAGAGGAAATTAGTAGGATGGCAACATTCTGCTGCGGGAAGGTGAGGAGAAGTATACGTATGAGTGAAACGTCAGGATCGGAGCTAACGAGATATCTCTGTCAATCATAGTGTAGGAGGAATGGCAGGAGCAATCGTCACTTCACCTTTTGATGTAGTGAAAACCCGATTACAATCTGATTTATTCCGACATTCAGCTTCTGAACCTATTAAAAAAGCTATTAACGCTAATCAGGCTGATGCCGCTCGAACTGGTATAAGAGGAACGTTATACCAATTTGTAGATACCGTTTATTTGATTAGGTGAGCTGGCTTCAGCATGTCGATTTCCTCAAGGGTTTAGGCTGATATGTGTAATGTGATGCAGGCGCATAGGTGTTGAAGAAGGATGGAAGGCTTTGTATAAGGGTCTAGGACCAAGTTTAGTTGGAATCATACCTGCTAGGTGAGTCAGCCGCCAAAAAAAAGTTTTAACTACAGCTAATAATGCTCGTTGCAACTCGTAGAGCGATAAATTTCTACTTTTACCCTACATCAAAAGCTTATCTGGCGAAACAATTCCCAAATGCACCTGTCGAAAAAGCTGGACAAACTGCAGAAGATAGTCCGGTCATCCATCTTTCTGCTGCTGTTATAGCTGGTGAGCTCATAGCCCTCAACTTTACTGAGGATGGATAGCTCATGAATTCTGCTTCAGGTATAATGACAGCAACTGGTACAAATCCAATCTGGGGTGAGCTAACTCGTGAAACCTTTATCATGGAAAATTGTCAGCTAAACCGTCCAATCCTTGTAATTAGTCGTTAAAACCCGATTACAATTATCAGCCAAACGAAAAGGTATTGCCTCACCATCCACTACCGCCGCTCCCGCACCCACTGCCGCCTCCACATTACCAGGTCCTATAGCAAAATCAGCTGCTGCCTTAGCTCAATCCACTTCGACATCGACTGCTGCAGCTGCAGCAGCACCAGCTGCTCGATCATCCATGCCTCCAGCTTTCACAATGACAATGGACATAATACGGAAGGAAGGGATAACGGGACTCTATAGGGGTCTATCAGCGAGTTACCTGGGAGTGAGCGAAGGTGTGATTCAATGGGTATTATACGAGGTGAGTCAAGTCAACTCGAGCTGGATGTGTTCAGTGTTATCAATGATTAGTTTCGGGTTTTGGCTAATTCATTGTGATCTCGTAGCGATTCAAAAGATTGACTTCATCAACCACATTCGACTCATCAAATCAATCCGTCATATCATATATGGGATCAATTGTTGGTGCATCTGGAGGAGCTAAAGCAGTAGCATCACTCATAACTTATCCTCACGAAGTAATTAGAACGAGATTAAGACAACCAGCTATAAATGGAATTGTAAGATATACTGGATTATTACAAACTCTTAAATTGGTCATCAAGGAAGAAGGAGCTGCTAGCTTGTATGGAGGATTAACTGCTCATTTGTTTAGAGTAGTTCCGAACGCAGCTTGTATGTTCTTAATTTACGAATTAGTCGCTGGACGTTTGGGTGCATAGCTTAGTGGACATAAAGAATGATTAATTACTTCACTTCACTGCTCTGGGTTGACTTGGAAGAGGTATGGTCTTGACCAAGTGTACGATCAAAGAGGAAATCAATAAGTATCGATCTTATAGGCATGATACATCTACTCGTCATATACAAATCATATTTTATTATAGAATAACTACACTATTCAAACGTTTTGCATTATAATGTTGTACCTCGCATGGATATAAATTCTACTTATACATATCAACTCCATGCACAACAAGAGATCGAGTATAATTCATCGCCTATCGTAGATGTAGTCTGGCTCGACCTTCTATACGATGCTATACTTGGCGATAATGATTGATCTAAGCGAACAATTTGGGAAGATTGTAATCTTTCGGTCAAATCTGTTGACAGCTTTCTGCTTTTTTAAAGATTTTTAAGCAAAGGTAGAATGTTAATTAACGTCCATGATAATCTCCCCATCCTTTAGCTTTTGGTGGATTTTCACTTTAGATCATTCAAAGATATTGTCAATTTGTAAATCTTCTTAGTCAAAGCGATAAAATTAAAACGTACATAAATTTAGGATCTACTATGAAATCTTCATTACTGTTTTTAGAAATTAAACGATTTGTAACTTCTATAGAAGGTTTATTTTCACCACATCTAATTAAAGTATGTTCAATTAAATCATTCAAACATCACAAAATAAAATTTCTCCAAAATTTTAATTTTAGATCATGATGAAAATTAAATAAATTTTGACTCACTGTCTAAAAATTCTTTCTATTGGCCAACAAGTTACTCTACCTCCTAAAGGTGTACATTGAAATTGAGTTATACTAAATAATTTACAAGGTTGTTCTTTATAATCGATTATTTGATTTATTACTTTTGGATTTGATTCCACTTTAATATTTGATGTCATTTTTTAAAATCGATATCGTATTTAATAATCGTCTTGGTTTAGGTACAACCACTTTCGAATTTATTGTGAAGTCCGATGCTTGAATTGAAATATTTATAGTTATTCAATACTCTAAATACTCTAAAGCAACAATCATTCGGATCATCATGATTGAATGCTAAGTCATCGAAGCACGTGACTTTGTGATTAATTCACCGGCTGTATCCCGATCAACACCGAATACTCGAGTAAATGGTATCAACTCTGTTGGAAAGGTAAAACTCGACTCGTTGAAAGGTTTAAAGAAGGGCTTCATAATTAAACCGCAGGCTATTTCTGCGAATACATAGTTTGTTCAATCCACGATCAAGTTCTTCGTCAAAATTTAAGATATGTCCAACTTCTTGAAAACAGGTCGAAAGGTGAATCAAATATCAATTCATGAGGTTAATCTATAATCAAGCTAACGTTTGAGGATTCTAACAGATCGTAGCTATTGGTCGAAATTACGCTGATCATGCTAAAGAATTAGGAAATGCTGTTCCAAAAGGTACATTCAGATCAAATTGCTTCACTTCACTAAGTCTAGCTAATCATATATCAATTTTTCATATCTTTAGAACCATTCTTTTTCCTTAAACCCACTTCATCTTATATATCACCTGGAGAAGGACCTGTAGAAATACCAAAAGGTGTAGATATGCATCATGAAGGTGAGTCATTATTGTTTAATCTATTTCGAACGGTATTTGATTATGAGTTGGTGGTCAACGATTTGTTTAGTCGAGCTTGGTGTAGTTATTGGAAAAAACGGTAGAAATATCTCACAAAAAGATGCAGAAGAATATATTGCAGGATATAGTGAGTCGACCATTCGGTTTCGTTTTTGGACTGTAAGGAAGAAGAGCGTTGCTGATTTATTTGATTGCCATTCTAGCCCTCGCAATCGATCTAACAGCTCGAAATGTTCAAAACGCAGTAAAAGCAAAAGGTTTACCTTGGTCTTCTGCAAAGGGATTCGATACTTTTTGCCCAGTCGGGTAAGTATCTCAAAAAACCTCATCATCATACTCTACATACAAAATATTGACTGAATCGACCTTATTGTTCCTACTTTCTTTTGTAGACCATTTATACCTAAATCAAAAATAGGAGATATAACTCAAGTAGGATTACAATTCAAAGTTAATGATATAATAAAACAAAAAGGTACACCGGAAGATATGATTTTTCCTTTACCTAAACTTATTGAATTCGTTTCAGGTATAATGAAATTAGAGGTAAATTATATTCACAACTTAATGGGAATTTTATACTAATGACGTTTTTGTTTTTTTGGGAAATTATAGGAAGGAGATTTAATCCTTACTGGAACTCCAGCTGGAGTAGGACCTATTAAAGGTGGAGAGAAATTTTCAGCTAAATTGACTTATCCTGGATTAGAAGGTGAAGTTCTTAGTGAATATGAATTTGACGTCATTGATAGAGAGGGAGGATATGAATTCAAAGGTTAGATCAAGTATAGAATACAGCATGCATTTCAAAGCAAAATGCAGAGGAGGTTGGCCTTCGTTTCGAAAATCACAACATGACTCGATATTTTAGATTCTTCACTGCGAATTACACTTGAAGTTTATGCGTAATCTCTTCTGGTGCATTGGTGGGGCTTTCAAATGAAAGGAAAGGATCAACTACCTTTCATACGTAGGTCATTTTTCTTGATACCTCACCTATGACGAAGGCCATTTCTTCCCGCACGTCACCTTTGAAAGGATTTTTGAAAAGAGCTACACAACGAATCATCGAGTCAAACTGTCACATATCATATATATACTGTTGATTTGCTCACATTTTCTTCTGGTTTTTGAAATGTTTCCTATCTCTTCACATCTAATTCAACAATTCTATTCATAATTTACTCAAATCTTCTGATATCTTCAATCTATTTCGTTCGCTATTTTTTGACATCACAGAAATTATGTCAGATCGACCTAATAATAACAATCACTCAGTGGTGTCGGCTGGTCAGTCCTGCCAGTCGTCAGAAGAAAATCAACAGCCAGAAATTCGATCATGGAGAAAAATGTCGCGACAAGAATTATTGACACACATTACCGATCCTACACTCAATGATCTGGTTCAAAGGGACAATTTCCCTTCTGGTCTTACTCCAGTGGAGCATCTCGAGGCCTGTAAAAGGGCTACCTCTGGTGGGAGTGATCAGAGGGAAGCATACTACAGATTGGTTAGGCTTGCCGGGAACACCGACTCAATCAACCGTTCTGACACTCAAAGGTGGTCCTTCAAATCTGACTCTGAGGCGGGAAGTTATACGGTTACGGGTCCACCGCTTACACCTTCAAATATTGGAAAAGGTATGGGTCAGTTGTTAATGTCTAGTGGGTCACGAATGGCTGGTTGGGCTCGATCTGGTAGTGGTAGCCAAAACGCAGAAGAAGAGAGAGGGGAAGATTCAGCAGAGTGAGGAGGTCTTTTTTCCTGTCTTACAGCAATATTACTTAGATGAACCATAGCAGTGGTACTTTTTCCATGGGTAATTGGGGGACTCTATATTTTGTATACATCACAATTGGGGGAATGAAACGCGATGAGCGAAATCATACTGTTCCATGATCAACCAGAAGGTAAGGGCGGCGACTTGTAAATGATATATTTCTTTTATATATATGACGTATAACATAAGAAGCTTGACTGTGCGTCAGAGTTCCTGAAGTTACCGATTTTCAGTCACGAATGCTTCAATCTGTCATTGGTCACTATGGCTTACTGCCTTATAGGAGTGAGGCAAAGAGGTGGTTAATCCTCGTCCCTTTCATCACCTATGTCATGACAATGACGCCATCTTCGACTAAGTTGGTCCTTCGCAGCTTTTCATCCTGGTCTTGCTTTGTTCCGCCCGGTCAAGTGTCTCGATCCTCACACTTAGATCCTTTCAGCTCGCCTTGCTCCTCCAATAGTCACATTAGGGATTGGTAAAAGCTCACGGGCCAAGAATGCGGGTGTTCAATAGGTCTAACATGAATATGCGCCACTGAACAAATCGAAGACCTATTTAACCCTTTTCATATATAACAAAAACAACGAAGACTGATTTGACGACTTTATTCGAAATCAACATTCAAGTTTCACTTGTTCCTACCAACTACCACTCGATATAGAATAACATCATCATATTCTATTATGGCAGAATATAAATCCGATAAGAACGAAAAGACATCGAAATCATCCTCAAAACAAACCCCAGATAACGACAGATTAGTTGGCCCGGATCAAGCGAGCTTAGATCCGATTGACCTCACTTCGAAAGTTGAAAGATATATTGAATTACGGGACAGAATACTTCACTCACAATGTTCTTCAGAAGATGAGGAGGAGTTTTTCAAGCTGACTCAGAACGCAGAAGTAATGACATCGTACGAGGAGCGACAAGAATCCTATCTCACTCATATTCCAAAGTACAATCATGCAGAGAAGCCTTTCTATTCACCACCTTCAGAAGGTACGGTATTTTCGTGGACAAAGACACCTCCCACATCAACCAATGCTCAGTAATCTATATCAGCCAAGTATCTTTGCGTGGTACTCAAGTTATATAGAAGGTCAGATTTTAAATTGGAGGTACAGGATAGTGGAGTTGTTTTGTATAGTGTATGAAGTTCTGCGTGTCTGATTGACAGAAAGCCGTCGATGATGCATGTACCTCCAGCCTATATTGACCAGTTATTGCTATCCCTACACTGCGGCTGGTCGCCATGCTGGCCCTTCCATGAAACATCACGTCCCTTTGACAATTGTAATTTGGTCAGCAATAGTTTCATCCTTTATTACCCTTTGATCGAACATCCTTTAATGTGATTAAGAATGACGTTGAAGCTAAGATGAAAGCTTTATTACAATTCACCACTGCCGCAAACGAAGATTTACTTTTTGCCGCATTTGTTGATCAACATATCCTCTTGACTAGTAATTTACAGTGATTATCTACACCGCCACAACGTGGTATTGCACTATATGACAACAAAAAGAATTACCTACCCCTTCCCACTCATCTACTAAAATCGACTAAATCGAATATCCATACTCGCATTTAAAAATCATGTCCACCTCCGGTCGTTCGAGAAGTTCATCATTCGCCTCAATAAAATCAAAAGCAAGTTCTATTTTCTCCAAATTCAATCTTCGAAAACATAAGAGCGAAAATTTCGAATCTGATTCCTATCAAATCTCCTTAAATTCGACTGAATTTCGAAGAGATTCAGGATTTGGGTCTTCTATTTCCAGCCTACCACTTACCTCATCACCTAGTACCGATGATCTAAAAGTCGCTTCTCGGTTCAATCTATCTCCCTTTAAATTAGAGATTACGCGCGATAATCACGATGATCGCTTATCCGGCTCAGCTGAAACCCACTTGAAAGACCGACCGGATTGTCGTCGGAGTAGGATCTCATCGATTAGCTGTCAAAGCTATGATAGAGGTTTAATAGGAGCTCAACAGCCCTTCAATTACAATGATAGCTGTTCTACCGATTCCTCTACTTCCGCCTCCTCAACACGGTCATCTAGCGCGAGCTACGATGATCGGTCATCAATTTCGGCTGACTCAGTAACTGGACATGGACGAAGGCATTCGGTTAAATGGCATACATCGCCATCAAGCGATGATCGGTACAATGAAGATCCTGACACGACGAGACATGAGAATGACATCACAACGGAACCTATAGAACAGACCAGCACTAATGTGGGCTTCGGGCCTGAGTTTTGCCAACATTCTGACAGTTATAGAAGGAGAAGAGGTAGCTCGGTGGTTTCGTGGCGCGATCGTTTGTTGGGCACAGCTCGATACATCGCTTCTCAGACAACGCGAACACCCCATGTCCAGTAACTCCCAAAGAGGGATAATGAATGGCTTAATGAAGCAGAGATGAAAGCTTTGCCGGATAGTTTACGGATAGGGACGCCCTCAATGAATCTCAGTAATGATATATATCAAAAGTATAGCGCAAATTCGGGCGGTTCGCATCGACCATATCGAATGAACCCTCCACAATCTTCTTTCACTCCTTCACTATCCCTATCTCCGTCATCGTCTGATTTCAACGAAAACGAAATACTTGATAGTGAGAGTAGAAAGAAAAGTGCAAATATGGGCTCAATATGGGATATCCTTAACAAGGATAGAAGTAAGAAAGAAGTAAGAACATCCAACAATGCCACGACAACACATTGTAGTGATCCAAGCGAAATAGAACAAGCCAGGTCAGAATATAGTCCTAGTGATATCAATAGGATTAGCCATGGAAGAACACCTAGTATAGCATCAACAGCCTCCGCACGTTTTAAACGACTCGAAGATCATCTCAAAGGACTTTTCGATAAATTGACTTCATCTTTTACTAGATCTCATTTACAACAATCTTCATTTTTGACATTAGATTTTGATAATAATCAAAATAGGACAGGCTAGCTTTTGAGATTTACCATTACCAGTCAAGATTGGATATTTTACATGACCTCATGGCGAAATATTGTATTTAAGATTCCCACTAATTTTCACGGTCGATGGGGACAAGATAAAGAAAATCTCATGGAGTTGCTGGAGAAACTGTTTACGGCTTTATTCATAATTCAAATTCAATCAATAGCCCTACCAACTTTCTTGCTCAAACGACCTCAGCAATGAAGATGATTTTCATCCGGCTTTCCGGCTTTCTTGTTGGGAAAAAAAAGCATTCTAGATAATTTAGGATGAAAATCCAACAATGGTTGTAATTTGCCTCTGGTCGTCTCCCGGAACATGGAAGAGACGCGATATATCTCCCTCCGGGCCTGAAAGACGAGCATGGGATAATAATGATTTTAAAGATGATGCTCGGCCTGGTACTACTGGGAACAAAGAGCTAATGAGGGTATTCTACATTCTATATGTCTATAAATTGAACTATAAGTAATATAAATCCGATATGCCCTAAAGAGAGCGTAATGCCAATCCATCGAAACTATGCGACAATAACCGAACTCGCACTTCAATGTACCTCTATTCCATCCCTCAACCTCTATGATATGCCCACAATGAGCGATTCAAATTTCCTTCCTACCCTATCCTACTCGTACTCTCAAAACGCATTTGTGCGTCATGATTGTTTGTTGATGAGTGAGAAAGGAAAGATTATATAGGAATTGATGTACCACCTGTTTTTGATCTGAACATGTCTACAGCGTTTCTTAGTTGTTCAAGGAAGACGAACATGCATATTGTGTTTGGCGTCAAACGAACTGTAAGAGTAAGAATCAAGTCATCAGTCGGTTGCTCTGATACGAGACAGTGAAATGATGGAAAAAATTGGATTGGTAACGAGTAGGGACTACTTACTCCATGCAGGTAACCATCCTTTGAAGAGGAAACGTGGGCCTAATTTCCGCAACAAATGCTGTCAATTATCGCTCTGACGGATCCTGAAAAGTGGGATCTGGTGCTTTAATTGCTCATAGCCAGATAACTCACCTTCGTGTTTCAGACTCTCCATTATTAGTCCTACAGGTCCAGGTCCCCCTTGACCATGCTTCATATTCATTATTCTGCTCTTCACCACATCTGCAGGAGCACAAATGGTAGTTGCGACTGTACCAGCTAGAGCGGATGAGACGAAATGACATGGCATGCCGTTAGACATCAGATCTTGGGAAAGGAGCATTTCCTTGAAGAAGTCGTATGATACAAGCTGGGAGGCATTCATGAGGATGGCTCGGATCTGCGAGAGATGGTTGGGTATTAGCGACAATCAGGAATATGAAGCAATATCTTGGAGCACGGATGGTTGGGGATGAGCCAGCTATGGCTAATGAGCGCATTAGCTGGTATGCCACTCACGGTATTTGGTAGAAGACCTCGAGCTAAAGAAGGTAGACCTTCATCCCTAACCATTCTATATGTTCCTTGTAGAGCATTACTATATCCATAACGATGTTCCGGTGCTTTCGTTGGATCTGCTACCATCCTACGAGGAGGGAAGGCAAGTTTTTAGTAAGCGGTCATAAATGATTTGTAGTGATTCATCATCAATCAAGCTCACGACCACTCACCTGACTAATATTATATCCGCCGGATTTCCTGCTAAACCACCTAGAGCACCAGCTGTACTTGCACAAATCACCAAATCACCAGTCGTCAATTTCTTTTTTCCCCCTTTTGACATTTGCGATTTCATCATATCGTATGCTCCCAGACGCGTGACTGAATATGTCATTTGTCGAAATATTGAGGCTGTCAAACCGGTATACAAACCTCGAATACCTAATAATGAGGTTAAAACATGGTAAGTCAAAGCGAAGCGTAAGAAGCGGATGTATTCCGGAGTTCAGATGATTAAAGTGAGTATTATATATGAGAATAATAGACGTACCATCATGAGTGAGCACACCTCTCACAGCGCCGGAGAATGTGGTCTTTGTCGTCGATGTTTGCATTCGTCTATCAATCCAAAATTGAATTCATCAGTCAATTTCGCTATTTCCGACTTTGCCCTTGTTCGAGCTTTCTGAGCCTGCAGAACACTTACACTCGCATGACATCTAGCGGATGTGTACAACATGCTGCCACTGCAAAAGCGAGCTTGTCAGCCCAAGTCTTGCTGGGTTATTCATGGTGTATGAGCTGAGGTCAATCATTAACTTACTAGAGGCCGCGGCTCCTGTTCGGGCAAATCCGAGGAAGACAATTTTCAAACAAAAACAAGTGAAATAATTTTCGGGTGTGAATATTCGTTTGATAGAATAAGTTGAAAAGGGGGTGAACAATGGACAGTCAGTAGGTTCGAAGAACGGACAGTGATGGGGGTGACATACCTCCTAACCTGAAAGGCACATTGTGTCAACAAAATGACCTGAAGGAATTGATGACAGGTTTGGGCTGTGACGAGACTTAAAAGAGTACTCACCAAAAAGGATAACTTGGTTTTTGCACGGACATTCTGTCTCTATTTTCAAAGATAAGACTGGAACTGCAAGGCGATGTTGGGATACTGGGGAAAAGTGAGAACTATATTGTCATATGAATACACTGCAAGGAATTAAAGGTCTATTATATATTAATTATTGCTGATAAAAGTACAAATTTCGGTTCGGTCACTTGAAAAATCGAAATAATCATGAATTGTCCCTGAATAACATTGAATATTCGAAATCACGATAACAAAAGTTCGAAAATAACTTAAAAATCATAAACAACACTAGTAGTAGTACGGACATTACCGAGAGCTAATGGAAGGAGTACACTTTAATCTCCATCGGCTAATAACAATAAAGATCAACATATCGAGCACCTTTAAGAGTAATTAAAATCAAGAATCCAATCACGGACAAACAGTCTTCAGCAAAATATAAAAAGCTATACCATCTGCAAGGTCAAAGTAAATTGACTGCCCCGGTCCTAGCTGCATCATGACGTCCCTTACCTCTCTTCACAACAGCTTGTCTCCATTACTAACGCCAGCTCATCCTTCGTTCCCTTTCGCCCCGATTGATGTAATAGGAGCTATGCGTTTGTCATCAGTAATTAACTGGATTGCGACCGGAGTGTTTGATCCTCCTTCAACACCATCCAATAAGGGAAAACGAAGTGTCGCAACGAAGAAAGCAAGAGCAAGTATATGGCAGGAATTAGCAGGTTTGATGATTGTTGTCTTTGGCGGAGAGACCTTCCTGTGTAAGTTGAAGAAATAAAGGCCATTTTGTGAACCGGCCATTGCTGATCAATCATGAATTTCAATTCATTAGCGTTGTGTACAGGTTCGACACCGTCGTGGCTTGTTACACCGAATATCACTTTGCTGTTTTGTGTGGTCCGTGAGTTAACGATTGAAGAAGATATGAATTTTTCGAGAATCATTTACTCGTTTATGGACTGCTTGCTGACCCTAAGAACGACACACAGACATTATACAAACACGGACCTCATTTTCTCGTTTACTTCCATCAAAACCCTCATTACTTTTCGAGCTTTTCATGGCCATCCCCGACTCAATAGGTCGTACCCTGCTCTTAACCCGATTCTCAATCATACCTCTTCTGTACCCAACATCATCAAAAAGCCTACCAGTAACCCCAGCAAGTTTGATATTAGTACCATTCATATTAGCAGTCCCTTTTGCCTCTATCGCATTCAGTACTTTCAATTTCTTTCAACCTTCCTTGAATCTGACTACCCCTGCTGAGTTAAAGCCCAAAGGATGGATGCTTGTGGATACATGGTGTCCTTTACTCATTTCTCCACTATTTTTGACTTTGATTGGTCCCGTAGAAGGCTGGAATTTTGGTTTGGGATGGGAAGAAAATGAAGGTGTTTTAGCTTGTA
This sequence comes from Kwoniella pini CBS 10737, assembly GCF_000512605.2. Taxonomy (NCBI): domain Eukaryota; kingdom Fungi; phylum Basidiomycota; class Tremellomycetes; order Tremellales; family Cryptococcaceae; genus Kwoniella; species Kwoniella pini. The sequence continues at coordinate 1,680,470 of NC_091717.1, read as the reverse complement.
TGATCGTTTTGTGGATTTGTTTTACCGGAAGAGCAATTTATAACTTTGGATATGAGAAGGAACACTTGATTGAACTTTTTGGTAAGTCTCAGTATGGTAAGAAGAAGATTGAGTAGCAGTAATCAAGGGCTATGAAGATAAGGGGATTTGCTATTCGATCAAATAGATATATGGGCAATGCATAGATATTTGGATCATTGATCTCCCCGATTGAATGTCGACCAAGTTCTTGGGGCAATATTGAATACTTCAAGAAGGATTGAATATCTGGGACCTGAACAAAAGAGAATTTAACCGATGAATCCACATTGTTTTCTAATTTGAGGAAGAAGAGTTTTCCTGCAAAAATGATGAAGTATCTCTCGTCAGCTCCGACTACTGACTACATCACAAAACGTCTCTCAAGGTTGTTCGAAATGCGAATTACGATTGGAACTCACTTCCATTGTTCTCTGGACTATACGGGTCCCAGATGAGTTCTAGCACCCTATTCTATGAATTTGGATAAACTTGGACTCACTTGCTGAGATGTTTTACCTGGAACAGCTCTATCCCAATCTTTTTCTCCATTCAATCTTACATGTTCAAATAATAATGATTTATCTCCGTTTGACCAAGCCTTAGAAGGTGATGAGGTAGTTGAGGACTCAGCACTATTACTGGACGTTTTGACTTTGGTAGGCGTCGAGGGAGTTTTGGTTCGATCAGCTGGCATTGTTATTCGAATACCTATAATTTAGACATCTCTCGTCAGCTTTTTCTCTCGATGACGATATAGAGGAAGCTGACCTTGATTCTGTTGGAATAAAATACGATGTAAATTCAGATCGACAAGGAAGAGCTGTGCACGTTGATGGTATGATATGATATGAAAGATAATGAAAAGGATGATAGAAGAAAAAAGAGAGAAGAAAGAAAGAAGAAAGAATCGAGAAAGAAATTGGATCCTAATCTGTTTTCGTTGTCTGAATGGGGCGTAATTTTCAACAGTCTCAACATCGCACAGACCATTCTATACCATTACGAATCCATGCATATATACAAATAATGTACATACAAAATCTATTACTATCTATGCTTGCTGTTTTAAAAATCAAATCAAAGGGGTATATATTTATATATTTTTAAATTCATAAAATTCCAAAACCATCTCCACAAACCATCGAAATTTATTCTTGTGATTGACTTACTCTAGTCATCCATTGTCTAAGAGTATCAGCCAAAACTCCAGGAAGAGCTTCAACATCTCTTAAAACAACATAAAACTCAAAGGGGAAAGTATCTAAATATCTTTTCATATCTAATTTCATTTCACCATTAATCATATTATATTCAACAGTTTGCATTGATAATATACTTGTTTTTGTTTGTCCTTTTCCATTTAAATTTTGATCATTAGATGTCGTTGTTGTTGAAGATTTGTTTAAAGAATCAATTATAATGAAAACAATCATTACTCTTTCTTCAATTGCTTTTCTAATCAATTTACGTAATTTGTTATGATCTTGACAAATTCCATCAGAAATTATAATTTCTAATTGCCATAAATCTGTTCCTCCGCTGTTAATAGTTGATCTTGATTCACTTAGATAATTCAATGATTTTTCAAGTAATTTAGCAACATCAGTTTTATTTTGATTAAATCCGAAATTTCTAATTATTTTAGATCCTTCAGAGTCTGTAAATGGAGTATCGAAAGGATGTAAAATATCAATAGATTCTCCAAATTTCGCAATTGATACTTGTCCAACTTCTAATTTGGTCATCGATTGACTAACTAATGCTAAAGTTTTATAAGCTAATTCAATTGAATTATTTTCAAACATTGATTTAGAATCGTCTAAAGAGAGTAGGACTTGATATTCCCGCTTTGAAGGTTTAGTTCTCCTTAACCAGATTTTATCTTTAGTATATTCAGATGCTATATAAGGTATGATTTTTCTCATATTGAGTCTTTTACCTGTTCTGAAATCACCTTGTAATCGAGTGGCAAGTGTTGGTTCCAAGATTAATCGAAGTTGTTCACACAAAGCATAAGATAAATCACTAGTCTCAGAAGCGTATTTCCTCCATAAATCTTCAGCTGCAGTATCCTCTTTGATCGTAATGGAAGAATCGTGAATATTTAGATTGACTTCTTCATTATCATCTTCAAGATCAGGTTTAATGTCTTTACATTCCAAGCCATCTTCATCAGTCGGATCGAAATCGAGATCCATGGTATCGTCTGCAGATTGACCTTTGGGTCCAGTTCCGATATCCGCTTGAGTCAAAGCTTTCTCCTCTCTTTGCCTCTCGTCTTCATCGATCGGAGCAGCACTTCGATGTGTCAATTCCCTTTCTTGGAATTCAGGATTGTCAACTTGATCGTCCTCGTTGTCATCTTGGTCTTCCATACCTCCCAATTCACCCTCGCCTTCTTCCTCATCGATTATATTGAGATCTTCCAATTTTTGCCTTTCCTCTTCACCAGCTCGACCTAAAGCTTGCATATCGTCTTCTTTAGCTTGGTCTTCCTGTATATATTCGACTTGACCTGGTGCTTGTTCTGAGGCTTGCACGTCGTCAATTGGCTGAGGCTGTTCCTGTTCTCGTTGAGAAAGAATTTCATCTCTTCTTCTTCGAATATCTTTTAGGATATCGCCAAGACTTCGAGATGCCTGAGGTTGAGAGTTATCTTGCGCTGGTAAAGGTGCACCGGAAGAATCAACAGGACCATCGGCTTGCTCTTGATCGTTGGATGGACCGGATTGCTGTTGGGATTGTGGAGCAGGTCTGCATGACAGACATCGCAAATTAGCCTTGCCCACCTTCGAGGTACAGCGAATCGAGTTGCAACACTTACCCATCCTGACCTTGAGCATCTGCATCCAATTCTTCTTTTTCCCCTTTCTCTTTCTCCTCACCCTCTTTCTCCTCCTTTGATTCACCTTCAATGCCACCACTAACACCTTGACCAAGTTCGCTTTCTTGGGCCATCTCGTTGGAAGCAGAAACGTCCACATTTTGTTCTGTCTGTGCTTCTTCTTCAGTCTCATCTTCTCCTACACCAGTCGCGGGAGGAGCTTCCTCTACATCTTCACCTTCTTCCTCATTGCCCATATCCACATCTGAACCTCTATCGTTCTCACGTTCATCCTCTTCACCAGCATCTGACATCTTCATATCATCATCGAAAGCATCATCATCTTTCTGCTCATCTCCTTCTTCACCATCTTCGTCAAAGTTCAAATCTTCAGGTAAATCAAGCTTATCACCTTCAGGCATAGCTACTTGATCTTGATCTTGTATACCTTGATCTTCCCCTTCAGGCTGTTCATCTTCACCTTGTTCATGCTCTTCCATGGTCTCCTCATCTAATTCTTCTCCTTGATCATCACCACCACTTTCTTTCTTTTCATCTTCCGCTTCTTTCGCTTCTTCTTGAGCTTGTTCACCTTGTTCTTTCTCTTCTTTCTTATCTTTACTTTCTTTTCCTTCTTTCTCCTTTGCAGCCATTTCAGATTCGCCTTCTTGTTCTTGAGTTTTCTGATCCATCAACTCATCACTTTGATCCTTATTTTGATCTTCTTTCTCTTCATCACCCCAAAACTTCTCATCAACAGCTCCAGGATCAAGCGGATCAACATCACCAACATGCTGATCATGATCTTCTTCCTCTTCTTCTTCTCCACTATCATCTTCATTCTCATCGGGTTCTTTACCGTCATCTAATTTTCCTTCAAAGTCTTCATCCATACTGAACGCATCATCATCTTCATCATCTTTACCCTTTTGCTGTTCATCTTGCTCTTCTTCTTCTTCTTCACCTTGTAAGCCTTCTACTTGAGATTCTTCTTTGATCTCATTAGAAACGTTCTTATCTCCCGTTCCACTACCCATACCTGAACCTTCTACCATCTCGCCATCCCCACCTGAACTATCTTCAGATTGTTCAGAAGGTTTACAGAATCCTTTTTGAGCTAGATCCAACATCAACCTTGCTACAACGTAAGAAAGCTTGTAAGCCGCCTTGACGGTTTGGATGTGGACTGTAACTGATTGGGCATATGATTCGGTGAAGATCTCGATGAATGGCAGAATTCTTGCGAGGCATTCCGGAGCGGTAGTTGAGGCAATTTTATTATTGACCAAACCAAGCAAGAATGTCGAGATCCGTTGGATGATTTCTACAGTTCGGAGAGAAGTGTTGAAGATTCGTTGGTCCTTCAACTCAGTAGGGATATGGGGTGATTCATCTTCTTTGACTCCTGTAGATGAAGGTGCCTTCATCTGTTGGGCGACGACAAGGAGAGCTTGGATTAATTCATCACTCTTCTTCCAGATGTCAGACGGAAGCGAAGGAGTAGCTGGGGGAGCAGTAGTTCTTTTCATAGAACGTGCCATCTCAACGACCGGATCCAAGAGATGTCGTAACTCGGGCGAAGCGATAGCTTGTAAAGTGAACGAATCAATGATCTTTGATTGGATAGTACCGAAAGTATCGAGCAAAGCAACTTCACCTATATCATTGGGTTAGGTCAGCTGCATCAGAAGGTAGCATATCCACTAGGAAGAACATACCCTGAGTGAACAATGAGCAACCAGAATCCTTGGCCGAATTCAAAGACAAGGACAAAGCCTGAACGAGTAGAGCGGATTCTTGCCTTAATGCGTGTAGATCAGTCAAATCATCAGATTCCACTTGTACCCCCTGTAGCTCTCGTAGGTGTCTGATGCCTTCTTCAACTTCACGAAGAGCAGCATGAATTTGGGAAGTGTATGATTCAGCTTCGGTAAAAGCGTCAAATAATCCTTGCGAACCGGAGACTGAAGGTGATTGGGAGCACTGTCGTAAGCGACCTACGATTGAGGAAAGTTGAGAAAGCGAATGGATTTCAGAAACGGTTCTGTATCGATATTTCAGCCTATCAATTCGGATGAAGCAAACGGGAAAGAGTAACGTACCTGTCTCTTTCAGTCAATGCAAGCGCATAAACTGATTCAGTGAAACCAATACCTCTTTCTAGATCCTGAGAAGCAATATCATCGTTATGACCATTGAAAGCGGCTCTCAAAGCAGACATCATGACGTCCATTCTATAATGATACGATTCTACCTTTTTAACACTGGTTAGATCAAATTCAGCAGGTAAGCTTTCGGTAGTAATGGAAGGTCTTTCAGCCAGCCAAATTGTCGATTGTTGTCGAGCGAGTTGATCTGCTCGTACAGCGTGGGAAAACCCGCTTGCTCGAAGGGCTTTGAGGAGATCTGAAAAGGCTTTGCGCTTTCGACTTGCTAGATTGTTTATGATCTTGGTATTTTCTTTTGTGAGCGAAGTAGGTGTAGCTTTCGCCAATGCAGCGGCAGTCTCGATAATATCCACAGCCATATCGTCCATATGGACGGCACCTTGACATTTCAGCGAGCTTCTGACTGTTGTATGTACTTGAGTGAAGCGGTTCAGAGTCTCATCTAATCGAATTAAGCTTTCGGGTACAATAAGATTGGCTTGACGTCTAGCTTCTATAGCACTTGAAGGTAGGGTGGTTGTCTCGAGCATGTGCACCGATATGATGTCAGAGGGCACAGCTGCTTCCTGCGAGAGAATACCGGTGAGTTCGCCAAGTATAGGTGAGACAGGTTGTCTAAGTAGATCTCTGAATTTCCTTATACTTCGGTGAAGATGTTTATGTGATTTTTGCGCACTAGCTTTGAGAGCGAATACATTGACATCCTTCCAGCTCGCCAATCTGACAAAGTCTTTGATAGCTTTATCAATGACTGATCTTTGCGAGTGCATAGAATCGACAAGTCTAGGTTCGAACAGTCGAGCATTGGCAAGAACATTGTGCAATACGGTTGCCACTGACGCTAGAGCCGGGACTTGACCTGAAAGATCGGTAGCCATTCGTTGGAATGCTGATAGTAGTCCTAATCTAGCTGAGATAGTACCAAAAGTACTTGAGCTGATATAGGTAGATACCATAGGTAAAACTTCTTTTATATGCTTAGCGATGTTTGTCGAGCTGACTGCACCGTGAATGAGAGCACCGTATAATCGCATAGTCCACTCGTTATCTTGAGCGATGTATTGCGCTGCTTGATCATCCAGTAATCGCATCCAAGAAGCTAATTCAAGCTTTCTCCAATCGATGATCAACCCAGAGATTTCGTCTCTGAAGGCACTTAATGAATTCTCTCGATTGGCGTATGCTTCCCAATCTTCCGTGTGCACTAGGAGTTGTTCCATCGCAGACAAGACCAGAGCAACGGGACTTCGGGCATGTAAAAGCAGGATTCTCTCAACTCGATCTTTGACATGTTGAAGAACCATTTGCTCAGGCCATTCAGCAATGAGATGATTCAGTCGTCCCACCAAGCGCACCAAGATTGAATGAGCTTTGCGCACTTCAGGTTCGTTAGGAGAGAGGTAGAAATTGGGCTGGATAGGCGAGGTCTTAATTTCCACTTGTCTTCTGTGTAATAAGGCGACTTGATACGCGATACTTGAATTGTCCAATTGTTCGTCGTAGGCTGAAAGGTTGAACGCGTGATGAAGGGTATCTTCAATCATTCCTTTGAGCAGGGAAGTAGTCTCAGATTGCTTGTGACCGAAAATGTCAAGCACAAGCCGATGGAACGATACGACTTGTTCGATAGCGAATCGCTTATCTTCTTTCGGCTCGTCCTTTTCACGGGGTTTCGAGACAATCGAGTCTTCCGCTCCAGCATTTTCATACTGAGGGAACAGCTCTAAGAACTCCTTTTCTTCCTGTTCTTGATCCGAAAGGACTTCAACTTCAGTCTTCCGGACTCTATACAGACTTTCAGAATCTTGAGCTTCCTGTTGTTCTTTAAGTCTGATATGACTCCAGGTTTGATACAGCTGATCTAGGCGAAGAAATAGACCAGGTAGATGGACTTCTCGCTGTTGTTTGGTATTCAGCAACTGCGAGTGAGCACAAGCTGCTAGAAGTTGAGTTGAGATACGGCTCGACATGTCGACTGATGCATCATCTACCCGATGGAAACGACGGACACCAGCCGCCAATGGGAACTCCACAGCGTTCAGAACAGTAGAGAGTGGTTTTGCGAGTCGCAATTCAGCATCTCTAGCAAGTGTTCGCATACCGAACTTGCCAAATAGTATGGCAGTCATAATAGGTTGGACCAGGTCTGGCATATCGATATAATTGGACGAAAGTCGTTGGACAAAAGCGGCGGATGCGAGTTGGAAATCGTTCTCTCGTGTGAAGCCTTGGGGGTGGCCATGGCTGAGAGCATTGACCAATTCGTCTGTTCGAGTCTTGCTATAGGGGTCATCAAGGAATGAGTGAACTTCGTTAAAGAGATATGATAGCCGGACAGCATCAGAAGACCTTTCGAGGGATGGTCCAAGAGATTCGTGTTCGTGCTGCAAAACTTCAATCTTTGCTTGGATCGCGGTAACCCGATCGGAATCTGCGATTCCTTTGACAGTGACCTCTCCGCTTCGGATAGCAGCTAATTCTTCGTGGACTAATGACAAGCGGTCGTGCAAGATTTCACCGAGCAAAGATCTTCTCACTCCGGGGTCGATGGGTATGTTGGTGATGTATAAATCAATCAAGAAGCGAGATGCCGCTAGCCAGATGAGACCTACAGACTTCAGGTCTTCAGGATGTTTAGTCAATTGATTGATAGAAGGCATGATGTGATTGATAAGCGCATCACGGAGATAAGTAGTCCCGGTATCTTTATGATTCTCAGCCAAATTTTGATTGATGCGCTGGATTGACATTAAGGGATCATCGTGAGGTGTATAAGGGACACCAAAAGCGGCGCATAACTGGATTTGCTGTCAGCGAGAGAAATACGCAAGATAGCACATTACCTACCATGCAAATGGCGTTCAACGCCAGGTACAGAGTATCTTTCCTTCGATCTTCTGCTACTTTGGTTCTCCAGGTTAGGGCTTCCACCGAGAATCGAAGTGCGTCATCTTGTTGAGGTATTTCTACCATCTTCACTATTTCCGTATTACTGTAGGCCAAGCTGATCAGTTCTGCTCAACTATTTCACCTGAAGGGCTAATCATCAATAATGCTTACCTGAAGCGAAGAGCTGAAGCCAGGCGTACAGGCTTGAAGAGGTCCGCTGGACCGTCAAGAGTCTGCGAGCAATTGCGTAAATACACTGAGATCATTTGAGTCCAAAGACTACTAACCTCGTCGTTGGAATTGGAGTGCTCCCACATCCTCTCAAGGAAGTTTGATAACGCTAAAAAGGTGATCGCAGGGGTGCTGGACGTCCCGATTGTCCTTTGTAGCTGGACCATAGAGCTGATATTGATATGCTTGTCTTCCAGCATTACAGTCAAAGCATCCCGAGCATTCTGTGGGCAAGTTAGCGGAAAGTATAGAGGGGCCGGATCACTCACTCCTCGCAGAACCGCTAACTCCGTTGCACTCAGCACAGGCCAGTTAGTCCACCCGCTTCGAGATTCGAAGGCTTTCAAGGAATCAACTTGTGTTCCAGCGATTAGACTTTCCAGCTCAGCGATTGATTCTGGAGATGGCGCAATATCGGTCATACTGGCCAGAGCTTGTAAGATAGTCCGACGCAATTCTGCTCGAAGTAATTAGCGCTATGACTTCTCATACTTTCGAGATGACTTACGCAAATCTTGTAAGCCGTTCGCCAATTGAGTCAGTCTGATGACCTCTGTACGAGCCTCGTGATCACCGATAACATCTCTAAATAACATCCATATTTGCGTTTGACCCATACCCGAAGTGAGCTGAACCGTTTTTACCAAAGAGCTTAACTTCTCCAGTACAGGCGAGAAGAGTGATAAGCCTTGGACTTCGTCGTGCAACCAGCCAGCCAAGAGCTTGGTCGAGGAGTAATCGAACGTAGGCTGTTTAGCGTGATCCTCAATGAGGTTGATGAAAACGCAAATCCGATCCAGGCGTTCCAAGTGATCCTGTAAATACTCATGAGTACGGAACTTGCGGTTAGAATAGCTAGAGCAGAAGACCTACTACAACGACATTGTCGTTATGCTCCGCTATCAGCAAGGGCAGCTGTTGTCGAACCAGCTCCCTAAAATAGTTTGTGAAGGGATATATTTCATGTCCAGCTTGAGCCTTGTTTCTTGATGGACCGGACCTGATAGAAGCGGCGGATATAGCAAGTACAGTCTTCGCGTTATTGGAGTCCGATAACCAAGCTTGAACCTCGCTCCTCCGAGCTTCGTTCCGCAAAAGGGCTTGAAGTATAACAAACACAGCACTTTGTCGCGCAGTATGAATATTACCATTATATGTGATATCGATAGGCTAAGGATATACGTCAGTTCGACACATTGATTTCGTAAGGAGGATATGGCTTACTAATGCATGGATGAGTTTCTGCGGTATCTCGTGAGGAAGTCCAGCCTCGTTTGCTTGAGTCAATATTGAATCCACCAGTGATTCGCTCCCAAGGATTTGAGCTGATGTGGCGTATGAAGCTTTCTCCATTTGCGGAACAACAGCACCGAATCTAGGTAGATAAGGTATGATATGTTTACTTTGATTGGACACACTGTCGGCGACGAGTGAAGCTACACAGCTACTCGAGCGTTCTTCATCGTTTGAGAATCGGTCTACGAGGAGGCTTGTAGTCCGGAGGAGTGAATGATCAGCCAATGCGGAATCTCCTTGTCCAGTCGCGACAGGCTGCACTTCAGACCTATCGACATATAATTCCACACCTCTGTTCCTCATCGCTCTAGATAATTCCCCATGTCTGGGATCGTAGGTCATGAATAATCTAAAATCTTTATGAGGTTTCAGCACCTCTGGACTACCGGTAGAGGAACCCTTTTCACTGAGTACTAGCACTCCATTGGCTTCACACAGACTGTTGAGACGATCAAGTACTGATGCACTGCACAGATTGGCTTCTGATATGAGGAACCATCCACCGTTCTTGATAGCGTGAATGAGTTGGCCATCTATCCACGCGAATCCGACTGCATTGGGTCCCACTTTGATCAGATTTTCCAGTGCCCGACGAGCTGAGGACGTGTCGATATGGGATGTGAGCTGAGTGAGTACTTCTTGACACAACGCAGCAAAGGAGGACATTGCGTTGGTATCCGCAGGATTACCACATCGTTGTCTGGCAGCCTTGATATCGGTTACTCGAGATGTCAGAGCAGGATGGGTGTCGGATATGACTTCCACTATAGCGATGATTTCTTTGGTGACTGCGTCTAGCAATCTTCCCACATCTTGCTGTTCGAAACTTCCCAAAATTTCCGAAGTATCTACACCGGGATGCATAGCGAATTCGCCCAGTTCTCTTCCAGCGGCTTCTGCTAAGCCGCGAACTAGAGATCTTTTCCCAACACCGCATTCACCAGCTAAAATGGTAAGCCAGCCTAGTTCTATACCTTTCAGGACTGATTGAGCGATGTGAAGATGCTGGTGCTTCAATTGTACATCAATAGTGGATCTACCTCGTCTTTCGATGAGAGAATGACCGATCTGCAAGAAAGACGGGGTGATGGAAGGAGATGGGCGGGTGTCACGAATCTTCATGTTGAAAACCCTCTCGAAGATCTCGGTGACGGCTTCTCGATCCCTTTCACTTCTAAATCTTTGCCTATAGATCATCCAGAAGTATTCGGCGGGATGATGGGTCGTTTCCAATCCATTTGGCGAAGCAAGAAGGTTGAACCATCTGAAAAGATCCCGCAAGTTGAACTCCCAAGGACTCCCTTGTCTACCAATCGTCCGTGAGATCATGGTCTGTTCTCGCATTTCTTCGTTGAACCGAATCATCATCTCAATCACACTTTGCGGTAAAGGGTGTAAGTCCTTGCAAATTATCATCAGATCTTCAGAAGTATGCTCTTGCAAGTATACCTTGGTGAAACGATTTAAGAAGGATTTGGGTAAACCTTTTCTTCCACCACCTTGCTGCAGGGGATTTTGAGCAGCGAAAACTCGAAAATCGGAATGTCTATTGAACGATTTACCCAATTCAGGGATGAAAACGGTACCTCTGTGATCCAATACCGCGTTTAAACCTTCTAATACAGTCTGAGAGGCGAGGTTCATTTCGTCCAGCAACACCCAATCTCCTTTTTGCATGGCATCGAGAAAGGCCGCATCTCTCCACTGAAATTCGCCCGGTTGTCCGCCTTCGACAGGCAAGTCAGAGCCGAATAAGTCGATAAGATCGGTTTGGTCGGAAAGATTGATTCGTTGTAGTCGGTGTCCTGCGACAGCTGCTAAAGCGGAAACCAGACTGGTTTTGCCTACGCCCGGACTTCCTTCGAGTAAGATGGCTTTAGGTAACTGACAACCACGAAGCGTTCGCAATGCATTTAGAGCTGTGGTAGGAGCTTCGAATCGGAACGTCGAGGACTCCGATACAATCGGGCCTCTGGGTATGGCGAAGTCACCGATCGCGACAGATTCAGGTTTGAGTTGTACCGTCAAATCGATATCGTTATGCAAGTCTATTCCGCCTGACAATCTTGAAGCAAAGTCATCAAGTTGGCGCAGGCATGCGATACGTAATGCAGCGATGGATTGTATTGACATCCCTGCGATTTGAGGCAGAGACTCTAGACCGTCAATGAGTACCATTTGACCACCATGATGCTAACGGCAAACAGGTCAGCAAAGCTGCTTTGAAGACATCGCACCGAACTTACGAAAGATTGAGCTTCGCTCAGGCCTTTGATAAACATGTCGTTGGTGAAGCTAACCCAAGCCTAAAACCCCGATGGTCAGCTAGGTTCATATATCGACAACAAATAAGGGAGCTAACCAGGATATCTCGCAGACCTAGACCAGACAAGTCGCCCAATTTCTCACCGAACCAGAGAAAGTAATCCAGTATATACGGAGTACATTCCTTCAAATCCTCAGAATTCCAGCCTTGACCGATGATTTGTAGCATATCTCCTCTGTCATTCAGGGCGGGTACCCATATCTCGGTAAATCGATTTCGTAGCGCAGGTGATAATTCTTTCTTTCCGAAATCTCCTCCGGGGTTCATGGTAGCTACCACATGGAAATGTTCATCGGCTACGATTGTTGCTTCGTCGATATCTGTACCTCCTTTCTCAGCCAAGACAAGTGTTCTTCCAGGTTCGAGAACAGAGTTGAGCCTTTCGAGGACTGAGTCATCTGCAAGAGACACTTCATCTAAGAGCAGGAGATCACCATTTGTCATCGCATGGACAAGAGGACCGTCTGACCATTCGAATAGCGCTGATGATTGCTTGATCTCTCTTTTGCACTCCTGAATGGTTTTCTGGTCTATGTCATCTCGCTTCGCAAGCTCGTTACAAGCCGCCATCAATTCGTCATCGGTAGTTGCACCCGAGAACGAATCGAATTGACTGAGAGTACTGATGATCCTTGATCTTCTCTCTAATCTGTTTCGGACAGGTCTTTGACTACCAAGGAGATCTGCAGTTTCCATATTTTGATGACAATTAACTCCTACTAGCTGCTGGTTGAACATTTGAGCAATAACCTCGCAGACCGAAGTCTTACCACAACCAGTCTCGCCCACTAGCAAAACTGGCTCATTGTGGGCAAGAGCTGCAGCTACCAGGGTGAAAAGCCTTTGCATTGCTTTGGTCCAGACCATCTTGGTTGGGGGAATCGTGGTGATAGGCATTCTGGGAAGGACTGAGCTGGATTTATCGAAAAGGGAATACATGTCTTCGTTGACCGTGACTTTCATGATGCTATCAATGACCTGTTTGATCACTATTTTATCCTCATCTTGACGAGCCCTCTCTGCAAGAAGCATGTATCCATCTTCGGCAAGCTGTTGATACCCTACGGCTCCTCGTTCCGCCCATCTAAACAAGTCTCGCAGAGTTGCGAAAGAGCTCTTGGATTCAAACACTCTCGATGCTTGACGACGATGGCGCAATTCTTCGAATACTTGCACTATCTTCTTAGCATACGAAGGGGCGATTTGACATCGTTGACACAGGATAGTCTCAAGCTCATCCTTGGGTACGTCGTCAAAGTGTACTTCAAGGAAACGATTCCTAAATGCTCGAGACAGAACTTTTCGACCAGCATATAGACCAGGAGGATTTTGAGTAGCAAACAGGATGAAATTTGGATGAGGCTTGATGATTTCCTGCGTTTCCGGTATCACTAATTCTCGATTATCATCCAACAGACGATTCAATGCTTCTAGGACATCCGTCGGTGCTAAATTTAACTCATCTAAGACTATCCAATGACCCTGTCTGACAGCAGTCACCAAGAGACCTTCTTGAAAGACAAGATTCCCGCTATGAGGATCAGTAACGTAAGTACCTAAATATTCCTGAATATCGGTGTGCTCGTGATTGTTGATTCTAACGAATCTATGACCAGTCTGACGAGCCAGGAACTCGACCGCACTGGTTTTACCGGCTGAGGTGGGTCCTTGAATCAGTACCGGATAGCGTTTAGTGAGGATAACACGGGCAAGATCCGATAATTTAGCTTGAACGGAAGGGGTGATAATGTATCTTGATTCGGATACAGGAGGCATCGGGCCACGTTGGAGCCAGAAGGGACCAAATCGAACGAAATCATCCGGATCCATGGAAGCGGGAAGAGAGGGTATCTGTGCTAAGACAGCTCGAGCGTTCTTCATCGGGTTCAAAATATACTTCTCGCCAACTTCGTGAGCTATTTTAGCACTGTTGTCGTCCAAAGACATCGTGAAGGCCATAAGATATCCTTCCCAAATCCCTCGACGTAGACCGAATATTGGCGCGCTCTCTACAGCGAAAGTAAGGGCTCGAGCCAGTGTTCTCATACTGTAATGAGGTGCGGCGTTTGAACCGTCGACAATCTCCTTGGCGGCAGAGAGTTTCTTGATGGTAGTATACAGCTCCACAACATCCAATATAACGCTTCTATCACCAGCAGCGGCATCGCCCAGATATTGATGAACGATTGCGATGAGTGCCTCTCGATCATCGTCAGGTGGAGGGACGTACAGCTCAGTGAATCGGGCACGAAGATTGGGAGGAAGGTCTTTCTTCCCTACATCGGTCGCAGGGTTCATACAGGCGAAAAGACGGAATTGAGGATGTCGAGAAATAGGCTCAACGTCCCCTCTTTCAGTCAACACCAATGAGGCAGTCGGACCTTCCAATATGGTTGTAATTGCTTCTAACGTTTCCTGAGATGCAAGATTGACCTCATCGAGCAGTATCCATTCTCCGGATTGCATAGCTTTGACGAGCGGCCCCTCAACAAAGGAGAAAACAAGTTTACTGTTCATCTTGACGTGATGTAAATCAAAGTCCGTTATATCTACGAGAAGAGATTGCCATTGGATAGCTACCTTGGTCGCCCTGGTGATCTTCCTTCGTTTTTGCGGTCCACCTTCGATTGGTGGGAAGTTTTCGCTCTCTCCCTTACCCAACTTATCTATAGCTCTTCTGGCTGATGATGACCAAAGATCAGCGCACCTTCCCCATTTTCTACTTGTTAGAGCTTTTGACGCTGCCTCCACATAAGCGCCGTTCTGAGCTTTGCCCATGCTGAAAGTTTCGCAGAAGAGTTTTTGCCATCGTATTTGAAGGTTCCTGGCTGAGATGGAAGCGTCAAGAGGTTTGAAACCTCCGAGAAGATCGCTGGATTCCGTTTGCATAGACAGATTGAGTACCGTAAGAGGTTTCTTAACTATCGAAGCAATGTGCTGAACGGCAGTCGTCTTACCGGTACCGGTTTCTCCTACCAATAAGGTAGGTTCACCAAGAGCCACAGAAACGGCGATCCGCTCCAATAGTATCAAGGAGGGTCTTGTGAGAGCGAAGGGGCGGGAAGAGGATGTTGCGTCTCGACGAGATGAACCTGCTACCTCCATAATGGTTCGACCGATATGAAGCTGTCTTGAAGTTGGACTGATCTCGAAATTTGGCTTTCTGCCATCCATTGCGGACATCCGGTCATCATCCATACCCAGACCTTGCGCAATAACGTCTAACATCTGCGCTTTCTTCTGTAAGGAGACACCTTTACCATCAAGGGAAGCAACAAATATGTCTAAGGCTTCAAGGTAGATCTCATCTTGATATATGGGATTGCTGAGCACATTGGAACCCTGTTGTTCCATTGTTTGGGATGTCGCCGAGACGGGCAGGTTTCGTGCAACTCGGGCACACCATTTTTCTAGGTCTCGCAGTCCAATATCTCTGGCTTTGACTTGACCGGACAGCTTGTCGAACGGGCGCAGGTTATGCCAGATCTGTACCAAAGTGGACAAGAGAGATTGAGGAAGCCGTTGGAATCGGGCAGAAAGGATAGCGAGGATATCAGCGTCCGAAGGAGAAGCAAGCAGAACCTCATTGAATATGTGATGACCGAAGAACGTAGGTGGAAAGTGATCCGTGCGAGTGGTTCTGGTGACGAATAAGGCAAATCCATCCCCGGCTTCGATATCGTCTCTACCAGGTATGGGTAATCGGGCTCTCCTTCCGGGTCGTCCAGCTTGCAAGCTTCGAGCGATGCCGTTCAGCGTCACCAGCATTTCCGTACTTCCTCTATCTACATCTTCAAAAATCACCCAACGTCCTGCTCTAATCGCTTTGGCCAGCGCGCCTTCCATCCACTCGAAGGTACCAGGATTGGTAGGCGACGACACATACGTGCCGATAAGGCTTTTAACGTCGATTGAAGTATCAGCTAGCGGAATGGACAGTATACGGTTCGTAGGCTGCTGAGAAGGGAAGAGGACAGATGAAAGATATTGCAAGATATGGGTTTTCCCGGAGGATGGGAGCGATGTGAGCAGGATTGGTGATCCGATTGTGACAAAAGAAGCGATTGCCCGGAGAGCTGTGTCGGTGGGTGTTGTACGCACGTGGAGGAATGGTGTAGAAGAGGATGATGGATTGGCGCAGAATAATAACGTATCTGCAACGAGTGAAACGTGAGAAGATAGGTCGATGGGAGATATGGTAGATGTTGCGTTGTAGCTAACGTCTAAAGTGAGACTTTGGGCTGCGGGAGATGCGTCAGTGAAGCCACTGATCCTCGCAGTATTTTTCTTCTCACCTCTTCTGATTCGCTGATGTTCTAGAATCGGCAGCATCCAGCCATCTGCTATTACCTTTTTCAGATCGAATCCTCCTTCAGGCAGCCTGATTACTTCAACATTGTATGCGATATTGGCATCCACCTTGTCCACCTCTCCCACCCATTCTCTCTCCATGGATATCCGTTTCTCCTCGCTCCATGACCTTTGCTTAGCTATGACTTGAATAGCAAGAAGCCGGACTCCTCGGTCTACATGTTCGGTGCGAAGTAGATGCAGAGGTTCTAATGGCCAATTACTCCTTCGAGCGATATCCGGATCCGCGGAGAGCAGTCGTAGCTGAGAGAGTAAGAGTGCGTGCAAACGTTCGATGGGGGTCTGAAGGATGTCGCCGTCCGCCAGAGCTGATATAGGAGAGGATGCAAAGGGAGATTTGAGGATGAAAGTAGAAATGACACTGAAATGGGGAGTCAGCGAAGCCCATTTTAACGTTGCAAGTCGACTCACGTCCAAAGATCAGGATACACATCTGCTACTGAAGTGAGGACACTCAGGCGCCTCTCCAGGAGACTGAAATCTGTCGGAGCGGGGTCCTGAACCCATCTGGCCAATAGATCAATGAGAATTGGTTGAAACCTTGATATCACAAATTCCGAAAGGCCTTCAAAAGCTAGAATGAAAGAAAGGGCATCTAGCAGCTCAGATACAGGAGAGCTGGAGTCGATGTTGGAAGTGTATTCGAAGATTATGCGGGGTATCGTGACAGGCGAAGGAGTCGTGGGAGTGCAACCAAGATCTCCTAGTAATAGGGTAAGTTGATGCCGAATGTCGAGGCTGAGAGGTGAGTTATACGACGGCAGCGGTCCCGTAGAAGTAGCCTCTACAGTAGGCAAGGCAGTGCCCTCACCAAGATCCATATTGATTTTGTTTGCGAGTCAGTGGCCTTATTTGCCAACCGCTAACCTTTGTCAAACGCAGCTCAAATATGGTAAGAGAGACAAATGGATTCCCAAAAACCTCGGTTGATCTGAAATTTCAATTTCAGTATGATCAACATCTCGGACATTGCTTCCTGTCCGCTCGAAGTTCGGTCAAGTCCGCTCACGTCCTCAGGCTTCTTACACCTCCACCCTTTCCTTACACCTCCACCGTTTCGGAGATGGCGTAATGATGCAAGTTTATGCAATTCTATGATGATATTGATAATCAGCAGCCTCACAAACACCGTCAGTCATAAGTCCCTATGAGACGCAATATTTACCGGGAAGAGAATATATATCAGGTTGAACAGTGAGACAAACTTTGCACTGTCCACTCAGAATAGTTGATTGTATCGAAGATCAAAACGAAAAAGACTATCAAGCATTCAAGACATCATGAAAGTGCTCATTTTAGGTGCTACAGGTATGTCGGATTCCACTGCTGATTCATGGGATGGATTATTCTCACATCAACGATGAGTTCAGGCTTCCTTGGCTTGCCAGCCGCTGAGGCATTTGTACGAGCTGGACACATAGTCTACGGTACGACCCGATCAACACGAAGCGCTGTTGATGTTTTAGCAGCGAGGGAGATTGTGCCGATAGTAGTGGATCCATTTGACGAAAACGGAAAGAAACAGTGGGGTAAGATCGCTGCAGAAGTAGACGTTGGTGAGGAACCCATCTCAATTTACCGGAGAGCACAGTATGAATGAGTGGAGCTGATTCGAGTGATAGTTATCGATGCACTTTCTGCAACGGGAGCGAAAGCAGCTCTTGACACGTTCAATAACTATCTCGAATATATCGAGCGACCTAAGGGGTCTCCTAAATCCACATACGTTTATACATCTGGACTATGGATCAATGCTAGAGGTCCTGGTGGACTAGACAAATGGACCGATGAGAGACAGCCGGTATCGAAATACAATAAGGCTGTACAGTTCAGACCTGAGATAGAGATACCTGTTCTCGAAAGTGAGTGATTGACACATGCGATCGAGCCGAGCTGACCTTGTTACTAGACGACAAGGTTAACGGTATCGTTATCAGACCTGCAATCGTGTACGGCCGAAGCGGTTCAGTGGTTGCGAGCTATGTCTTCGACGAAGCTCTCAAAGGTCAAAAGGCAGAAGATGGTATTTGGGAGACGATCTATACAGACGAATCCAGATATACCTCAATCCACACGGATGATGCAGCTGATCTATATCTGAGAGTCGCTGAGAGAGTGAGTGGTAGTGAGAAGGGATTAGCACCGACTTTGACATGGCTGATGATCGCAAAGGCTACCATACTTGGTGGACAAGTATTTTTAGCGGCCAACCAGGCGACTGAGCGCCTAACCGACGTACTTGATGCTGTAGTGAGGGTATCCGGGACCAAAGGATACAAGTCGAAACCACCGGCAGGAGGTGGGTCATCCTTCATTGTCAAGGAGCTTTTAGCTCATTCACGCTAACTTCAACAACTCAGACTTTGATCAAGCATATCTCTCATCCAGTCTATTGAAGCCATCTCTAGGATATGCCCTTACGGGTTGGACGCCAAGAAAAATGAGTCTCGTCGATGGAATGGATATCTATTGGTCAGCATACTTGGCCTCTAAAGGAGAATTGAAGATCTAGCGATTTTGGGCATACGACTTTGGCGGTATAAATCAGCAAATCCTGTTCGAAACAAACCTGGATAGGAATCGTGCTGAAAATCTGACCTTACACAGCCTAATATGGCGGGCTGTAGAATGCATAATGTGTACCGCATTCTTGACATCAAGAGCATCCATAATCTACAAATACTTCCCACTGAGTCTGAAGTCGATCGGGGGTCCCAAAGACTCGAGAGGCAGTTTCGATGAACTGCCGGTGTCTACGATGAACCATTCGAACTTACGATAATTGACCAACTTCCGCTCAATCCCGAGTTGTCTGGCTCTTCTTGCGTAGAATGGCTGGATTTGTGAAAAAAAATTAGCGTCCGTGAGTTCTTGGCGGAAATATCCCAGCACTCACTGATCCTCACAACCGGGGGGCCTCCAGGCGGAGCTTGAACTACTTCCATCGCTACCGAGATCCTCGTTGGTGAGATACATGCTCCTGCCATCCGGGTCGGATGCGGCGGAAGTCACTGAAGACTCCATACTTCTGTTCTCGATCAGATACTTTTGGCTCCCTATAGATTTTTCAGATTGAGATAATGGTCTATCAGACATGGTGATTTGTTGCAAAGCAATTTTTCTGACTCAAGCAATACAGTATAAATTAAATACACGTGTGGTCTGGGGAGCTTTGCGAAAAAAAAAGCAATTATGATCTACTTGATGTCTCAGCCAGAGGCCATTGTGCATACCTATATAGTGTCTCATGTCGGCAATGCCGTAGAGGCTCAAAAGATATTCTGCACGTATATGTGGTCACAAGGAGTTCGCAGATAAAGGATACATACTGAATAAACCGACCACATGTGTCAGATACACAGAATGAATGGAAGGAGATGGGACTACATACTCCACAGAGTTGTTTATCACAACACAACAAGCATGATCTCGAAACAAAACAGATTGAATATATAAATACTGAACTACGAACTTGAGGCAGCGGGAGAAGAAATGGACGGCAAAGCTCATTATTGAGCCAACCTGATAGGAGAATATCAGGCTTTCAGGATTGGATTAATCTTTGGCTGAGCTACTAGTGCTGTATCAGTCTGCCTGATCGTCGATTCTGTCTCGCGAACAATGGTAGGCGGCTGTAGATGATCATCTGTAGGAGGATTCTCAGTATCGTGTAAGAGGTCGCCGTGTGGTGGTGAAGCCTGGTTCATTTGTGCAATCAATTCCTTCTCCCACTTGTACGGATCACGTATTGTTTCATCGTAATTGAGTCTATTATCAGAAGTCAGTCGTTTGGCGTAATCCTTTACAACGGTGGAGACCTTATCCCATTGAGAAGTCCACATTGAAAGAAAGTTGGTCCATAATGAGTGCGCGATCGAAGACTTGTTAACTATTTGGGCGTTGTCAGATACTGTCGACTCTTCCTTTGACCCACTTTCTTCCGCAGAAATGAGGGTGTCCTTGTAGGAGACTCGGGCGATGTCTTTCAATTCGTCATTAACCCATTCTTCGAACGACCACGGATTCTCATCCAAATCGCTCACCAATGAGCTCGTCTCCGGAGTTGGCCATGCTTTCTCATCCACTAGGACGAAGTGCGGCAATACACCTTGATGTCTCTTCAGAGGGAGTTCCCGCAGTGGACCATCATAGACACCAAGGGACTCTGGTATAGTGAGGATTGTGGTGTCATCAGGGTATAACAGTGATTGTGGTTGACTTGGATAGTACCTCGTATCGTCGAATCTTGGACTTTCCAGTGATTCATCGTCGGCGAATAATGAACGGATGTCGTGCGGTAGCCCTCGTGAGCCATCGTGACGTGGATTGACAGCGGCGCTTAGCCCCTGCTGTGTATCGAACGGAGAGATGGTCTGGTACATTTGAGGAGGATCCTGATCACCGAAGGATAACAAGGGTCTGGTAGTAGGAGGGTTTTGCTTCCACCAGACCTCTGAGTGACATGTTGGACTCTCCATCCACAAACTAGATCTCGTTAAAGCGACAGCGAAATCTGCGATCGAGGTAGCTGATAGGTTGGCAAGGTGGTATAACATTGTCGTGTGTTCTGTTCGATAGAATTGATTGTGCAAGAAAGAATGTCGACTAGCGGTGGCGAATGATGGAGAGATTACTGCTTGTGAGAAATGGTTCATACAGCCTCTGGAGGCTTTATAATCCCCTCGAACGCATCGGAGCTCAAGAGAGTCGTCATTGTTGGAGCGCAATTTCAAAGGAGATGCATAACAGATTGTTTGGCCAGTGAGACTCAATTCAAAGGAGAAGCTCGTATATTCCGAGTTGTGACGTCTTACCTGATCGCTTGTGGCAGCGAATGGCTAGGCTGCTACTACACCTGATGGACTAGTCTCATACCACTGCTCAGCTCCTTTGACGAACAATATGAATGGATGACTCCATCACCATCTGGCATGTTGTAGGCATGAAAGCTAGTCGTATATGGGTCATCCAAGTCTAGTGAAAGCCAACCTTCCTGTATAGCGACAAGCTGAAGGCTCAATAGCGAAAAGAGTTGTATGAGTATGGAGTCCCCTTATGTCTAGCGGATTTCTCGGATCTTACCCTGTTAGGAGTGGAGGGACTGCGGCAGTCCGTTATTCTGGAACACCGATTATGTAAATTTCGTTACTTACCGCTAAGAACTGCGTTGATCGGCATTTGCTTTTTTCTGATAATATCAACTGGCTCAGCTGACAGGGTGTTTTGTGTGGAACAAACGGACCAACGGGTTTAGCCGATTTTGCATGTGCGGGGCAGTGACGTAAATGAGACTAAAATAGAATATTTCAATCGACGAGCTTGGCAAATAAACCAAGCTAGACTAAAATAAGTAACACGGGAGAGAACGTGTTTGATGGTGATTTACATACAAACAGCATGAATCAGTGGAAAACCTTTTTGTTGAAAAACCTCACGTTTCCCGCCAATCTATTTACCATTTGATAAGCGAAACATAAGCTATCACGAGATCTCTGCTAACAATCCGATCAAAAAATCTGTGTTGGATTCGGTCTGTTCCCTGTTCAATCGTAAAAGTAGTCACTAGTGCTATTTTGGGTTTCTTCCTTGTCACCCATGGGGAAAGATGGGGGCCGGTCCCTCCACTCCTGGTGGACCGCAAGAACCGTATCAAACAACTGTACGATCATTATTTTTTGTTGTACCCAGAATCAAATGATAAATAACGAGCATCTGGGTTTGGCCTTATATAAATTGCCCCCCTATCCATCATTTCTTATTTCTTCGCTGCTAATTGATTATACACCGTAGCTTTCGTTACAAACAGACAGAAAGAATTATATTTTTCTTTGACCATGTCTCAATTCGATCCTCATGTTGAGGGTGCTTACCCCAAAGATCACGTTTCCGAGGATTATACCTTCAACAACCAGCATCGTCACTCTGCATCCGTTAAAGATCAGCTCGCTACATGGCATGCTAATCGAGGAGATCGGTCATTCGTAAGATGCATGATCCCCTCCATCCGGGGAACTCCACCAGGTGAACTTCCTACTACGAAGAACCCTATCAAGCTCTTTAGAATGGTGTCGCCATTCGCTTGGTTAATGTTTTTTTCGGTGAGCCTGCTCTGAAAAGATCTAATAATGCGTACGACCTTACTGATACCTGAAGCTGGCAGGGATGGCTCGCGTGGACTGTGTGAGAAATTTTTTCTGGTTCGAGCTCCTACTTAATCAAAACTGATGAGAACCTGCCTTTCTCCTGTGTTTCATGTCACATAGGGATGGAGTGAGTCTTTCAAAAAAATCACGACACTTCTTTCAGGACTAACCTAAACATGATAGTACGACTTTTTCTGTGTCTCTTTGACTCTCGATTCGCTTGCAGATCAATTCAAAGTCAAACCAGCAAAAATCACAACTGCTATCACTTTAACCCTTCTTTTCCGATCGCTTGGTGCTGTAATCTTCGGTATTCTCTCTGATCGATATGGTAGAAAATGGCCTTTAGTATGCTGCTTGCTCCTCATCATGTGCTTCGAGCTGGGTTCAGGTTTTGTCAACACATACACACAATTTTTAGCTGTACGATCGGTGAGTGTCCTTTTGAGTAACGAACCTATGTTACTAGTTCACCTCTGACTCTTCGTATGCCTTTTTCGGAAAAATTAGCTATTTGGGGTCACAATGGGAGATAAGTGTCTATTCGCTATTTCAAGCTTCGCAAGATGCTGACATAGGTGCTTCCTTACGTGTCTGGGGTGCTGCTTCACAAACGTAAGTCAAAGGACCCTAGAAAGGATCATTAAAGGGAATTTGAGCTGATTCTGCGAATAGCGCTCTGGAGAATGTGCCTGCCGATGCCAGAGGTCTGCTTTCTGGAATTATGCAACAAGGATATGCAGGTATGTCATATCACATGTCATAGGAGAATCTAACGCTCATGGAGACAACCCCATATATCAGTCGGTTATCTCCTTGCAGCTGTCATCAACCTCACTATAGTACAATATTCCAAGCCACATTGGCGAACAATCTATTTCTTCGGAGCTGGATTCTCGTTCCTTGCAGCCTGTATCCGGGCAAGTCTGCCTGAATCCAGACAATTTTTACTCGCAAGAGAAGAGGCGAAGGCTCGAGGTCTGACAGCTAAGGAGACTACCAAGAACTTCATACAAGAGTTGGGCACTATGTTCAGAACCAATTGTCAGTATCTCTTATATGTTTGGTTCCTAGCTCATGAGTGCTAATACATATGATGCAGGGCTGAGATGGATCTGGGCTGTCTGCTTGATGACTTTCTTCGTAAGTAGAGCTAATATCGTTTGCCCAATAACCTCATGGCTGACGCGTTTCGCTTCTTGCAGAATTTCTTCTCGTGAGTTGGTATGGACATGATTTAGCCACAAGGTATGGATCGCTCACTCAGCTGTTTATATCGCCAGTCATGGAAGTCAAGACTTGTAAGCTACTTTTCAAATCTTCCGCAGTGGGCCAGACTGACAAGGTGCCGTAGATATCCTACTTACCTAAAAACCACCAAGAAGCTTTCCCCCAAGTTGGCTTCCAAGGCAACTATCATTTCCAAGTAAGCGAATGTTTTACCAATCGAAGGAGACGGAAGGATGAACTGATCATTTCGTAGCTGCGGTGCTATCGTTGGAGGTACTATTGCTGGTTACTCCAGTCAATATGTTGGTCGAAGATTCGCAATCTTGATATGTGCTTTCTGGACTGCTGGTAAGCGGTCTGCCTGTCTCTATTTACGCAGTGAATGAGCAGTCAACTGATGAGCTGTACCTAGCTTTCTTGCCTTTATGGATTTTGCCTAAATCTTTCGGAGGGCTAGCCGCTGGTGGATTCTTCGTTCAAGCTGGTGTACAGTGGGTTAGATCTCCTCAGATTCAACGACTTATTGTCCTAATGACCGATTTTGTAGAGGTGCTTGGGGTGTAGTTCCCATTTACTTGGGTGAAGTCAGTCCTCCTGCCTTCAGAGCTTTATTCGCTGGTCTCTCATACCAACTTGGTAATATGGCCAGGTATGTCTCTCATTGATCAGACCCAATTTGTTACAATGTATGGCTAAATCTTTGTTGAACAGTTCCGGTGCCGCACAAATCGAAGCCACTGCGGGAAATTCCCTCAAACTTGCTGGAACCAATATTCCTGACTATGCTGCTATCACCGGTATTCTCCTAGGAGCAGTCATTGCATGGGGTATCATATGTGTCATTTGCGGTCCAGAAGCGGATGGAGCTTTGTTCGAACAAGCTAAAGTCGCTTATCAACGAGGTGGAGGTGAAGCCGATCCTACTGAACTTTTCAACCACGATAAACCTGATCACTCACACATTGAGAAGACCATGGCCATTGAACACAATGAGAATGAACTCAAATAAGCTGTGCAATCTTGAGGTGTTACTGTAGAAGTGAGGAGACAGAAGTGGATCTAAGGATCAAGGATTTTCCGGGATAGGTAGAAGAGTTGGAGTGAAGGGAGTATGTTTAGGCAAAACCAAACGATGTTCTGTATGGAGATGACGGAGGGGAGAATATGTATACGCAGGCGGTCATTGTATACTAGACGAATTGGCAGTCAATCGCCTTTTTCGCTCTGTCACAGTATATGTATTTATGTAATCATATGTCTCAAGTTAAATCTGCTGCGGCTTGCATATACCGCTCGACTCTGTGACTTCAATTCAGCTGACAAGGTAATTTCTCTCGACCTCGACAAGTCCAATCCCTCCCCAGCTGCTCTCTGCGGCGGTTATACCAATTGTTTCAGCTTCAATTCCCCTATCATCAAAGCTCTCATACTCATAAAGCATGCATGATACTGATACATATATGTACGTTCTCACGTTTTGACATACAACAATGACTAATGTCGTCTATCCCTGTCCCTGGTCCTATCTCTATCACGATCTCTTTCACGTTCCCTATACCTATCCCGCTCCTTGTCGCGACTACGTTCATCCCTATGTCGATCATCCCGCTCATCACGTTTCCTGCTTGACGGCGAATAGCTTCGTTCTCGCTTCCGATCGTCCCTATGCCTATCCCGACCATGATCCCTATCTCTATCGCGATCCCTCCCGTAGTCCCTATCATCCTTTTCTCTCATCCTCTCCTCGTCAAATCTTCTATCTTTCCCTTCATCCCTATACTTTCCGCCACGATCATCCCTATCTCTATCGTTATGCCCACTACCATTTCCCCATTTACTGCCTGAACCTAATTGAGCAGTATTGGCGCTTGTACCATACGATGAGCTCTGCCCGGACTGCGCAAGAGGGTCGATGATGTTGTTATTAGGGCAGTCTGTATAATGTAGATTAGTCATTGAAAGAGAAGAGTCTGTGAGAACATTATGGACTGACCTTTGCGTTGATGTGGGCCACCACCTAGTCATCACTTAATTAGCTTGCTTCATCTCTCGAAACGCGAAGAGAACTCACAATTCCAACAACCGTTCTGTGCAGTCAAAGCACCAGCAGCACCCATCTTGGCCGTATTGCCCCATCCACCTTGTGAAGTATCTTGGTCTGCCAAATGCGTATATTTCGATCTTGAAGCTTTTCCATAATCCCTGACTTGCATTACTTTGGGTAACATTGACATATCCACTGAATGTTCCGTAGCACCCGTATAATCTCTGTGCAGAATTTCGTCGTCCTTCACACCACGATATCAGCCAATTTTACTTCTGATTTGGGGGAGAGAAGGGTCCAACGTACCTGGTGGAAAGCACCCTTGTGATAGTATTTCTGTAAGAAACCCATTTGACCCTTCTCCTTTGCTCTAGTTTGATTCGCGAACTCCATGTCCTCAGCCATACGTTGTTCTTCAGGCATAGCTCGACGCCTTTCAATCTCAGCTTGTTCCTCATCACGAGCTGCTTGTGCTTGTTTATCACGCAACAATCGTGCTAATTCTCTGGCTCGCCATGCGTCAAATTCGGTCGTTGGATCAAGGTCATCTGTATCGTCAACCGTTTGCTCGACAGTCTGCGCTTCGCCTAAGAAAGGGAATCGTAATGTCAGCAAAAAATGTCACCGTCAGGTAGGAAAAGTTCATTAGGAGACAACACGGCTCTGTGAAACAGACTTACGCTCAGCAAGCTCCCTCCGTATAGTTTCCCCTGCCAACTCCTTTGAAGCTAATTTCTTTTCCTCTCTCAACTCCTCTTCCCGCTTTGCAGCTTCTTCAGCTTCTTGAGCGGCCTTATCTGCCGTTGATACCCGTGCGTTCTTGAGTTTGAAAACGGGTCGAAAAACGGGTTTAGGTGGTTCAGGTTCAGATTCTTCTTCCTCAGAATCAGTCTCGTACTCGCTCGACTATATTGACGATCGATGTTAATCGTGCAAGACATGGTTAAGCATGATTGAGACCTACCTCCTCTTGACCTTGCTTCTGAGCTTTTGCCTCCTCCTCCGATTCTTCATCTGTTTCCTCCTCAGAAGACTCCTCTTTGACACCACCATTACTACCCAAAGGGCCTTTGCCTCCTACCTTCACACTTCCTAATTCCATCTTCACGGCTCCTCCAGAGGGAATGACTCGTCCAGCGCCTCCAGCCACATAGCTCCTATCTATCTTAGCAGATTGGCTTTTCTTTTTGACCTGTTGTTTTTGTTCTTCTTCATCTTCGTCCGAATCAGAATCGGAAGCAGGAGCATCCGGTGCTTTACCTTTAAAATAACGTATCTTGCTTGGTTTGGCTACTGGTTTTGCCGTTGAAGGCCGAAAGCCCGTCGGAGGAGGAGGCATCCTGTGTTGTAAGTGTTCGGAACACTATTAATGATGGAAGCTAGTGTTGGTAAGAATGATGTAAGGCGATAGGATGACAGTTCAACTCGCGGTCTATTGATGAACAGGATCAAGTATCGAAGGAACGGAATCAAATTTGAAATTTCAACAATCCCTTTCGAGTATGGTCTACCTCGTATTTTCAAGTCTTCCTTTTTCATCCATCTTCAAGTGTTGAGGCCAATCGATCTCCTCATACGCTGTCATAACATCGAAGGAGTAGTGAAGGAGAGACAGTGCATTGAATAGCATTTCAACCAGCAATGCAAGGTCCTGTAGGTCGGCGACTGACAACCCATATTACATCGTCTATTACGACTTCATTTAGACCTCCACTTTGCTCAAAATGTCTTCGACCTATTCATGTACGAAATTACGCTACGAAATTCAACAGTGCTCGAAGAGCGAAGAGGACCACAGAATTCTCATCCAGAGGTAGAGATCAACCTCAAGCTGGGCCAAGTATTGTGAGTCCCGTGTAAAACAACTTAGTGTCTACGCAACATCATTGATTTACTGCTCTCAGCTTCCATCGACTTTGTCTTCAACGGATGTCCTCCTACGAGATGCTTTCAGTGCGGTCTTTGACTCCTCAAAATCAACCTCTCCACCTTTTTCGTTCTCAAGCTCTGACTCGAGAAGGACTATTGAGATTACGTACCCTTTGATATTTAGAAGACAGCTCCGAGCCTTACTTGACCCTTACCTCGAGCAAATTTCTTCGACCATCTCCTCGCTTCAAGGTCAGTGTACTCCCGACGAGCTTCGTCAGGCAATTACAATTCTAGGTCATTGCTGGACTAGAGCTACATACTTGAAGTATCCAAATAGCAAGATACAAGAGCTTGAAAGGAATTATGCGGATTTTATATTGAGTCGTATGTCTAGCACTGATCCAGATGGGTTGCCTACCTTACTGCAACTATTTGAATCCTCTTTGGAACGGCAATCCAAGACAGAATATCTCGTAGGAAAGGAATTGATAGCTGTTTGGGCAATGTTGAGAGGCGATATTCGAAGAAACGACAAACCTGCGTTCACAGTCAAAACGAACGTCACGGCGCAAGATGTTAGGGAATATCTGAGTATGACCACAGCAAAGTCCGGAGAAGATGCTAAGTCAGCCGTACATCACGTCGAAGGACTGCTAGTAGAGTTGACTAGCGACGGACTATCGGATTTTGAAGGACAATTGCATTTGTTGCGCAGAAAAGCAGATTATGAAGGAATTATCAATCTATGGGAGACCTTCAAGACACAATACAAATTATCACCGATCACTGATAATCCCAGAAAAAGCTCCGCGAACGATGTGCGGGATGAAGTTATATCAATTTTTCTCAAGAGTTTCAAACGTGCGAAATCACCTGCTTCATCGTTTGCCACGCAGTTCAATGACGTACTAGAGCACTTACCCCGACCTATACCCAGAAGTATTGCACATACCCTTTTGGCTCTCCGAGCTGGTCCAGCTGAGAGTAAAGCAAGAGTAGGAGAAGAAGTACTATCGCTTGATCATGAAGATACCGATCGGTCTGCCGCCGGTGACCCAACAGACTACCTTAGATCAACCTGGGATCAAACTGAAGAGAAGGACCTGAAGATGTATATGATATACCTAGACGGTCTAGGTAGGTCAGGAGACCTGCCGTCATTGAAGGAGACATGGAACGCTCTGATTAAAGATGAAAAGGCAAAGGCAATGTACTTGAAGGAGGAGAATCTGTGTAAGGGCGATTCGCTAGCTTCCGCGATCATGAACGCTAATATCAACGTCGTTGTGTAGCCCCTTCCACATCCTTCCCGCCAACTCAAGCGCTCAACCAGATGATCTCGTCTTGTTTACTCGTACCAGATGGACCATCTGTAGCGCTGGATCTCTTCTCACAAGCAATTGCTCCTTCGTCTAGCATCCCCATTAATCTCATAACAATCAACACGGTGCTACGACATCATGCTCGTCAAGCAGATTTGCCATCTATGTCAGGGTTATTCACCTTAGCAGAAAAAATGAGCCTAAAGCCAGATATAGTCACCTACACGACTCTAGTACAGGGTCTATTGAAGGGAGGAAGAATAGATTTAGCTAAAAAGGTATTGGAAGATATGGTTGGACAAGGTATACCACCAAATGAAAGGATGTGTTCAATGTTAATTTCTGATTTATCAAAAATCGGAACTCAAAAAGCCTTATCGCATGCTGAAGAATTGTTAAATTTGATGATCAAACGAAAGATGAATATCAATGAAGTTACTTGGACAGGTCTTATTTCTGGATATATCAAGAATGGCTGGGAAAAGAACGGATATGATACGATTGCAAGAATGGAAAAGAGTGGATTGAGATTGAATAGAATTGGATATAATATACTTCTCAAACAATTCTCATCAATAGATTCTTCTCCAGTCATCGGAGGACAATCAAGCCAAGGTATCATGAAGTTGTGGAGTAGAATGTTGAAAGATGGTATTACACCCAACAGTGATTCTTACCTGTTAATTCTAAATCCCCTTGTTACTGGTGGAAGGTGGGCTGAAGCAGATCAAGTTATAAATGAAATGCAGAAAAGAGTTTTCAGAGTTGAGAAAGGCTCTTTGAAGAGACTAGTAGAAAAGGTGAAAAACAGAAGATGAGAAGCATGGTGATGATGTTATACATGACGTGATGTATGAAATGGACTTCAATTTTTGGCATATGCTCGTCGAACTCGATCTGTAACAAATGATGGTGATCGTATAGGAAGTGGTCGGGAATATTCTACGTCTGTTTAGATGTGATGATAGGTGACAAGTCGCACGAGTTGAAGGTCATCCTCCATCATGTTATCTAAGACCTGATCAACACAATTCTTCTCTTCGTTCATGGGCTCAAACCGAAGAACGGACGTCCTAGTGATCCTAATCGTTGATACCTTGCCCAAGCTATGGTGGATAATACAGTTTATTAGCTATGAGAAGTTGGGTGCATGATCCAGCTTCATAAAGTAGGATCGGCAAGCATGGATATTTAAATGATACTGAAATGGTTTCAATGAAGCAGGACTGACCCCAATATGACCAAATCCTACCGAACCATTTTCCAATAGTAGGCATGACTACTATACTTAAAACTACTTCTAATTGCCTTAACGATTCTTCCCATTCTTCTTGTATCATAGCTTCCATCTCTGCTTCTGTATCTGCTTGAGATGAATCATCGGACTCTGAATCTATTGATGAAGGGTAAGAAGGTAAAGAAGAAGAAGATGAGGCTGGAGAATGGGGAGTCGGTTTCGATTGAGAAGGAAATGGTATTGGCATGATTGATTGTATTCTTTGTTTCGTATGATCGATCTTTTTCCTCTTTACAATGGACCAAGGCAAGTGTAGTAAGATATCTTTCCGGCTCACTAAGACAGCTGGTGTTTTATGCAATGTAATCCATTGAAATTGATCATGATCTAATCGTGTCAAGTTACCGTTTGACGCTTTTTAAGTATTATTCACCGCACACGAGGTTAACCTAGAGTGGAGGTCACTTTCACTCGAGACCTTCGTATAAACCCCGTGATGAATGAATCTGGGCTTCTGCTTTACTCTTCAATCAGATCTGATAACCGATACCTCACATGTCAGAACCATAGCTGTGACTCTACGCAATTCGCTTCATTGCTTTGAGCAATGCCACCACATTCTAGGTATCCACCAGGAGTAAATCCATATGCCCCCTCGACTTCCTCTAAAACACCCATCTCAAACTCCGCTTCGTCTTCGAGGGTTGTTCGACCCACTTTATCTGGTAGATCAAATGTACTAGCTCCCAAGGTGTTGCTGGACGATGTAGATATCGAGGATTTCCATCCCCCAGAATGGAGGACGGTGTTGAATTCCCGTGTCGACCTCGGTATGTCTCTCTCCGTGTATCATACAGCTACAGTACTGATTTAGAGGGTTGCGATGAAATAGGGTATCCTGACTTTTATCCTTCACGACCCGGATTTGATCAGCCAGAAGATGTTTTGACAGAGGAAAATGTCAAAAATGGGTTTAGTGGGAGAAACTTTATAGCTGTAGGAGTGAGTACTTCCCATTCTTTAGCTGGTTTATGTCAACAGCTGCTGCTATACAAGATGAATGTATATTGATACTTAAATTAGGCTGAGGTCTTCTCGATGCATGGACCTGTACATAGTCACTTGTCATCAGGAGGCCTGAATTTGCTGTCGAATCTAGGGAAAGAATTAATAGAAAAACGTCAGGAGATGATGCCGAAGATAGCGTATGTCTCCATTCCTCGTGAATGACTTATGCTAATTCCCAGTACTATTAGCGAGCGAGCATTTCGTATACCTGTCCGAGTTACATATAATGACACCAAGCGACTTCAATTCCTCAATGACCTTTCCAACCCAAACGTACCCTTATACAAGCTTATGCGGAATCCTGTCCCTCACGGATTTAAGGGTATAGAACTCTTAGATTCCATGTTCTCACCCATTATCGCTTCGGCAATTTCTTCTCATAATCGTACTCCGAGCGGCAATACCAGAACCCATTCGGAACCCATACCACTGGAAAGAGCTTTGTGGTTCATCAGAGTGATAGGATCAAACGAAGTTTCCGCTCATCGAAGCAGAACTCAGCCTACTCAACCTCAAGCTCCTAACACTCCTATAGCGGCCGCACCTAGTCCGGCAGCAGCTCCTACTCCTTCTTCCACAACGACCATCATCACTGCCCCTACTTTACCGGTATCAAGCAATGACTGGTACACTCAAGAATTTACCAATACTTTTATTTCATGGTTACGCATCCAACTCGGTCAATTAGCTCTACCTATCAGTAACAAATCGGTCGTCAAACCTGGCGTACCCGCTCCGAAAGCGTCAGCTGGTGTGCTGGGAGATGAGCAATTGAGAGCGAGATGGTTAAAGAAATGGGACTATAGGTATGTCCAATCGTCTAGATCTGTACTATTGAGAACAAGAGCTAAATCAGTGTATTAGTACCCAATTGATGCGGGAGCTCCATCGCTGCCAGCTTTTGTCATCACGATTGCTGAGCGGATGGATGGCAGACTTCTTAGGTCTTTCGAACTTGGCTCAACTGGGATTCGTTGCTCAATTGATAGGAGAGTATATAGCAGATATGGTCAAGCATCTGTGCAACGCCCGTCATTGTGTTCGGAATGCTTGCGCTAAGCTACAGGAGGTTTGTATCAAATTGTCGCCTGTCTTAACAAAGCTGATCAGCTAAAGCAGATTCGCTCTTCCGCCGCGTCAAACACCTCGGGTAAAGTGGAGAATATGCTAATAACAATTGTCAAGGTGAGCGAGCTGCTGAAGCAAGAGAGTGTAATCAGCTCAAGAATTTTCAGTCGTTGTGTGAATCAAACCAGGAATTCTTGCTAAGTCCGACTACCTGGAAATCACATTCCGATCTTTTGTCCACCATCCTGCCTGGTGTTGAATCGGCGGTCAAACGACGAAACGAAGCATTATGGTTCAAGATCGATGTTGACGAGCGATCCTCCGGTCCTCGACGGCAGCAGATGGCAGAGATACAGGTAAGTCTCTCCTTCATCATCTGAGCATGTTCATTTCAGTTGACCTGACGTTTTAAAAGCGACTCGACTCCATATGTGAAGACACCAACATGGTTGAGCTCACCCGATCGTTTTTTGATGGACCCTCGTCAGCTACTAATACATTCCCGGATATGTCTCGATTCGAGGAGAAGATGTTCGTTCTACTGAATTGGGCGATGGGTCTTTTTCAGCTTGGGAGTCACCGACCCTATGCTGTGTATACTATCCTGAAACACTGGCACGACCAACATGAGGAACATCAGTCGAAACAACCTAAATCCTGCGTGATTGATTTGTTTCCCTTATTGTATAAATGGCTAGATATTTCGGCCGCAGCGAAGAAAGAAGAAAACATTCAGGCCATCGGAATAACGATAGGCGAATGTACGAGACAAGGGATGTTCTCTTATGGTCGATATCTTCAGATGTTGATAGCTAAAGGCCAGACTGCTCGGAATCAGGCTTCTGGGCGACCTCCGTCTCACCATCTCGCTTTACTTCGAGCTATGCCAATCTTCGTCATTGCGAAGGATCTCATACAACAAAGAAGAATCGCATTGTGCGGAGATGATGCTCCACTTAGAATTGAGCAAGATGCAGAAGAAGCGTCTCTGATGGAACAATTCAAAGAGGAGGTGATGGAGTACATCCCAGAAGCGTTCGGGCTAAGTGAGTTCTAGCAGCCATGAACAGAGCTAATCGATGCAGAGCATTACAGGAATAGTGAAGCTTTGAAAAACGTGATTGATCATCAAATACCATGTTCTAGCAGAATGACTCGGTATCTTTACGTTCAAGCTCGCTTTTGGCTCGCCCCCGCAGCTGGAAAACGCCTTAAAGGAGATGATCTCACACCACCGATGAATGCATCGACCTTCGCAAGGGTACTGCAAATTTTCAGGACCTGTCGGGGTCACGCTACCATAGCGGATTTCATCATTCGAGCGATACAAGATTCAGATGACGCACAAACATTGGACGTTATTATCGATACTATCCATCGCGATGCAGATGTTTGGACTGCGATGGATGGCTGGTCCAGGCTTGGTGACAAACTATTGGATAGATATCATGTCTTACAGACCCGAGGCAAAAGTCATCGAAGGACATTGGAGTTGTTGGAATATCTAGTGAAAAAAGGCAGATTGAGTCCAGATGAAGAGGACGAGGTCAAGCTTATACAGGAAGATTTACCCAAGGTGAGATACACATGCGGTGTAGTACGTAAACAAACTAATGTCATTCTTCGAGCAGCCACCTCAAACTATTCCTGCGAAGCTTGACTTCAAAGAATCTGCATATAGCCTCCAGCAAGTCCTATCTGCCGCCAAAGAAGATAATGCGACTGCGCTAGCACCCAAACTCTTCGTTCGACATGGCTCTTTCAACAACTGGTCTCATCAGTGGTGGAGAGCCATCGTTGAAGTTTTGCAGCATCCATCATCACACTTGTCCCATGATGCTACTCTACGTACGGTCATCTCACATATCGCCGTTGTCATGCAAGAGACTCCTGACTCTTTGGAACCCATCATCATTGCCTGGCTAGACACACTTGCCCCTGTAGCGCTCATCGATACTCTCGGCAAAAGGTCTGGGAGCCTGATCACACACGTCCTTTTGGAATTGGTCATTGCGCGACAACTCAGGACCTTGACGTTGCTCGAGCGAATCGTATATCCGATCTGGAAACACACGTCCAACATCGTTCTCACGCCCCGAAGACGCCTGTCAAGTAAACAAACCCAAGCAGTAGGCAATACAATCAACATAGTTGCCCAACTCCTTGTTTCTCCCCCGCTCATCCCCTTCTTACCGCCCTTTGACCCGACAAATTCTCTTATAGCCTTAGCCTATCGTCAAGCTGTATTCTGCGGGTTTCACGTCCAGAACCTTATCCGACATCTACCTTTTCTAGTTGTTCTTGAGAAAAGCGCCAATCTATCAGACAATAGCAACAAAACAATCTCGTCTACACTTCGTTGTCTAGCAATGACGGCTGAGTTCAAAACAGCCGCCTTCAGAAATTTGGGCATACTGAAAGATGCCTTCTTGTCGACCGAGTGGAGTAAGCCCTCTTCATGCCATGAACTAGAAGCTGGTATGGAAGACACTTTGAAACTGATCATGTCTGAGAAACCGCCAAGTAAGTCGACTGCACGCCACATGCCAGCAATGTATACTAAATCGAATTACAGATGTTTCGACACCTGCATCAAAGTCAAGATTGACAACTTTCGACAATACGGCTCGACTATCAGCTTGGAAATGGACCAGAATTGTGCTTGAAATGCGATCCGACTTCAAAGGTTTAGCAAATCGTGTCAGTAATACCGAAAACACTCCCATCGATGTCGTAGAGGCTAGACAGATCCTGAATAAACAGATATTGGCTACTTTAGACAGAGCCGTTACGGCTGATGATACGGATCTGCTATGCGAGTCTTTCAGGGGCATGGATACTGTCGTAACTCAGGAAGTAAGCTCAGAATCACTTAATCGTTATCGACTTCTGCTGACGTAACTCATTGGAAGATTCTGGTAGTTGGAATAGACAGGTTGAGCAATCTGCTCAGTCAAGCAATCGGATCGGAAAACCAACATCACTTGGAGGAGTCGATAAGATCAATCGAACAGATATTACGGATCCTACATTCCACTTACAACACTCCTCAATGCATTGCAGATGCTGCAATTTTGAATGCTCGGCATAGACTACTTGATTTGTTGACGGTTGCCCTTCAGTCGATAGACAGAGGTTTATCTGATACAGAATTAGAAATACATCAAGACATTTCTCCACCTCAGCCGGGTGATTTACTCAGGATTGTCATGACTCTGTTGAGATTTGTACTCGGTCTGTCGGTCATCGACAATGGCTCTCCGACTGCTCCTAAACCGAATTTCCCCAATTTAGCAATTTGGTTTTTCAAGGTTATGCTCGTAAGCTCTTGCAATCTTTCAGACTTACTGAAACTTGATGCTGATTGTTGGGAATGATAGACCTGTCATAACATCTTGGACTTGGATTCCGCCAGCATGATGTCAGACATGTTAGCATACATCATTGATTGTGAGTGCGCTCGTGATGCGAAACCGGTCGTCAGCTGACCAAAATTGGACGTTGGTCTAGCTACACCACCTCAATCCAGATTGGCTTGTCAAACAGCTTTACTAGGCGAAACCAATTCAACCACCGTCCAACACATTCTGGCGCTTTGTCCAACTTTAGCCAAATCATTACCCCACTTATCGCCCATCAGGCGGAATATGGCGTTACTTGCACCTGAAAACGAAACAGATACCGTCAACGGTATTGATTCGGCTTTACACATGGAAGATAGGAAATGGGAATTATTTGAACAAATGAATCCATTACCTAAACAACCACTCCATCAGGATCTTTATCTAGTCAATAAACCAATAAAAGACAATTCTTCAATATCATTATCCTTGTTCAACCCTAAAATCACTAGAGACGCTTTACCTAATGTTGGAACAGATTGGGCAATCGAAAAGGAAAGCGGAATAGGTGATTCTCCTGAATCACTTGCAGAGAACGAAGTCGAAATTGGAAATCCACGATCGGAAGTAGATTCAGAAATGGATAGACCTTGGGAAAATTGGGCATCAGAATATGATTTATCAAATGGATTTAATTCTTCATCTTATTTAAAACAAAAAGTAACTTCATTATTTAATGGTAAAGAAGAAATAGATTTAGATCTAGATGATTCAACTGTTGATCAAATAAAAGATGAATCTTTTATTTCTTCTTCACCTAGAAAAAGAAGAATGTCAACTAGATCTCATAATTCACCAAATAAATCTATAACTTTACTGAAAGGAACTACGAATAAAGATCCAATCGCAATTGATGAGTCTTCAAGTAGTAGTAGTGAAGATGAAGAACCTTTAGCACTAACCAATTTACCTTCTTCTAATAAAAAACCAAGAACATCATCTAATTCAACTTCAAAATCACAAAAGAATCAAACCTCGACGATTGCTTCTAAAGCACCTAGAAAAAGTATAGGAGGGAAAGTACCTGCTAAAACGACTGGTAGGAAACCAAGTACAAGTGGAAAAAGTGTTAGAGGTGGTGGAATTTCTGGAAAAGCTCCTAGAGGAAGAAGAAAATCAACTCAAAATGATTAATTGTATATTTTGATAAAAATGTTTTGTATATGAGTTTAAAATTTTTGTTGTATGTATGCATGTATTTCTTGTCATTTTATCCTTTCATGTCAAACTTGTTGAACACGTTGGACAATGTATTATATATGATTTGACAATTTTTCTCTCCATTAGGCTAATTATATAATGCTTATGCTTTGTTCTTAGCTGCTTGTGCTTGGTTATAAACTTTATCATTCAAACCAGCTTTATTTCGAGCAATCTAAAAAAAATAAAGAACAATAAATATTTTAATCAATATTATTTAAAATTAAACAATTTTTTTTTCTTTAAAACTCACTTCAATAGCATAAAATTGAACTCTTGTAACTAAAACTGAATTTTCTTCAGAATATAATTCATCAGAACGTCTTCTTATTAAAGTACCAAAATTATAATCTGTTACTCTTTTTTCATACTAAAACAATAAATATAATTAGATATAAAAAAATAATTTTATATAATTTGGGGAATATAAAATAAATTAAAAACTTACAGGCATTATGAATTTTCTCCATTTTTCTTTACCATTTGAAGATTTCATTGAATCTTCATCTAAAATTTTTAAATTATCTTCAAATTTAAATTCGGGAAAAATTTCAATCATATTATCATATAATTCTTCATCTATCCTATATATAGTACATATTCATTAAAAAAATTAAGGAATTTCCATTCAATCCCCTCTTCTTTTTTTGACTTTTTTTATTTTTTTAAGAAACGATAAGATAAATTACTTACGGTGTGAATTTAATTTTATTTGGTGGTATACCACATATTAATTTTTCATATGCTTCTAAATGTTCTACAGTTTTTACAGCGAATTGCATTTCAATTTCCGGATTGTTACCGGCTGTTTCAGCGTCGAAATCCATTTTTGTACTTGATTAATTTGAATTTAAGACCAAAGTATGACAAAGTTGATTTTGGAAGGTGAAGACTGTTACGAGTATGATTGTATTCAGAAGGTCTAAGGTTGCTTGAATGTTCAGATATCTCATTACTTTCTTTGAAAAAGTTGGAATTACCTCCATCTTCGAGCAACAACTAGCGTCATCTTTTACATGAAGCTGAAAAATCTGATATGACATCGTGCATACCACGTGTATTGTCAGATCCACATGTAACACGTGTACACGTCATATCTTTCGGCTGTTCCGTTGGAAAAGGGATCAATGCGTTTTGTTGTGTATTTTAAAATTCAGGTGTGAAGTGTAGTAGTAGTTTGTGTATAGGTTATTGAATGTCTCAGATGAAACACTCTCTATGAACATTTCGATAGAATCAAAAAAACTGTTCCCGAGATATCAACCTACTGCTACGCATGTTTCCTTATCAACAACCTTATTCTTGGTGAACGTAGGGCAGACTTCGGTCCAAAATGCCTTCTACCGGTACATTATTCCCTAGTTCGACGTCACCACCTGTCTTACCTGTACCTAGACAACCTTCACCTTTATCATTCACAATGTTAAGTGAAGATAGACAACCTTCACCACCTACTCCAGCATCATCATTCTTAGGAACAGGAGAATCTGTATCTTCAAGATCATCATATCCAGCCTCAGCTTCTAGTCCTAATCTAACCCCTACTTTCCCTAACGAACCTCTTATGTTTTCTCCATCAGTAATTAGCTCGAGTGACTCTCCATCATCATCGGCTGGCCCCTCGTCAAGGCTACAGAGTCTCTTACTTCCTGTTGAACCTTCACCTGATTCTCTATTGCTAAGATCAACGTTCTCCGCATTGGAACATTCGACATCAACGCTAAAGCGTTTATCCAAATCCGTCTTGAACACGGCTAGTGTAGTAGCTGCATTGGCCGAACAGCTGGAAAGAGCTGAAGATGATCTATTTAATGCTTTGGGAGATCTGGGTAGATGGTTAGAGAATGGATATGGAATACAAAGTGACGAAAGTGTATGGGACGGTGATAGTGGAATCAAGAAAATAAGCAAACAGCGTAGAAGAAAGGAAAGAGAAGACAGAGAGATTTGGGTAGAGAATGGTCTGAAAGCTATTAAGGGCGAATTGAAAAGGCAAGGACTAGCAGGTGGTGGTGCTCAATCCAAATTCGAAGTGAGCAAACTATGCATTACCAGTCACTCATACTGCTCGGCGTAGGATAATGAAGAAGCTAATACTCACGGATAATTACTCAGAACACCGCTAAGCAATTTTATCACCAAACTTCTGTTTACCTTTCACCTCAAAACGCTACTGCTTCCACGATGTCAGGGCCATCATCTCAGACTTACGTCCCTTCCGGTACTACCACAGCTTCATGTCCAGCCTCTGCAGCTTCGCATAATCCTTCCGCGCCATCAGATATGGCTCAAGCTTTTCGACACGCTCAATGGGATTTAGCGAGGTATAATCATCATTCGACCCTTCTATATGCTGTACCTCCTAGTTCCATAGATTGTTTGGACCTCTTAGTAGGGCTTTATGGATGGGTAGGAGGTCTATTGGATGAGACACCGGGTAGGAAAGACGTAGATGAAGAATCGATATCAGGTATAAGGCGGAGAGCATCGACTGCACCAATAAATCACAAAGTAGCGGCTATTGAATCATCGCAACGGTCTTCATCGATCTACAATTGCGAATACCTGAAAACGACCTTGACAACATCTTTATCACACCTGTCAAGAACTCGGAACGAATTGCTGAAGACTTGGGCGGAACGGGATCGTCAGACTCAAATGTTGGAAGAACAAATAGTCCAACGCCAAATAGACTTAGGTATCAACTCGACCGCAGAGTCTACCTGGTCAAGACTGAGTGATGGTGTGAGCAGCAACGCTTTGACACCCGTTTCGTCTGCAGGAATAGAACATAAGAAGGGGAAGAAGATGCATAAAATACATCGATCCGTAGGAGGCAGATTAATGGATTTCCTGACACCGTCGGGCAGCTCAAATAACCTGGCCTCTCTTTCAGTCGGATCTGCCGAACGTCTATCAAGGGTGAGCCTTGATGGTAATTTCGCAAATGGAGCTACTTCGAGGCCGGCGCCAGTCAGGCGAAGAACCGAAGGATCCACCACTCCGACTTCGCAAGCTGTCGAGAAACTACCCACGCATCCCGAATTACCTATACCTTCTTCCTCCTCTCAATCGAATTCTTCTGCCGGTACAACTCCACCACTTCCCCCTAAAGACGCAGGTGCAGTCCGACCTAGATTATCATCTAGGCATTCTGTGCAGATGCCAACAGGGAACAACTACGTTTCACCCTTCATAGCTTCTGATGCCTACTCCGTCCCACCAATTCCGTATGAAGATTCACCTGATCTGAAATCACTTTCAGATAAGGTGTCCTCGAAATCTCGACAAAGCCTTGATGGAGGTAGACCGTCATTTGGTGGTGTGGGTGGACTAGGTGCGGGGGGTGACGAAGATGAGCGAAGAGAAGAAGCTGGGCGCAAGAAGGAGGGGGTCTTATGGGGGTTAGGCAGCTGGGAGGGGTTGAATAAGGCGACTGGTGGGAAGGGTAAATGGGAGAGTAAGTTAAATCATCACGCCCTATAACATACACAAACTGAGCTACGTGATTCGGATTCTAGAATTTTGGGTAGTGCTAGATCACTCTAGGATATACGAGGTGAGTTTACAATGATATTAGCAAAAATCAGCAACTGATGTGATGCATACTGCAGTACCGCGATAACAAAACGGGCGTACCTGAGAGCGCACATGCAGTGATTGACCTAAAATTCGCCAGTGTCAGAGAAGGTCGAGGCACGGAAAGACGATTTGGTGTGTTTGACATCAGCTGCTATGGTACTTGGACTGATCCCAACTGATTGAACACCCTTTGACTCG
The DNA here is from genome assembly GCF_000512605.2 of Kwoniella pini CBS 10737. Lineage (NCBI taxonomy): Eukaryota > Fungi > Basidiomycota > Tremellomycetes > Tremellales > Cryptococcaceae > Kwoniella > Kwoniella pini. The sequence continues at coordinate 1,639,979 of NC_091717.1, read as the reverse complement.
GCAGTATTCGAGATCGTCACTCCTGCTCAAGGTAAGCGGCTATACCAAGCTACGTGCGAAACGGAGATGAAGGTGAGCGTCTTTCTATACAACTATAAGGCCTTTTAACACAGCGAAGCAGCTGACAAGAAGCATAGCTCTGGTTATATGCTATCTGTAATGCCATTGAGTCGTGTATAAACGGTACTTCCTCAGTGCGAACCTTCGACGCATCAAAATTACGTACTGTATCCGGCTCGCTGGATGATCACGCACTACCAGCAAGAGGTAAACTAGGATTGGGATTCAATAGCCGAGCTATCGGTCTGGGTTTTCCTGTACCTCCAAACGGGAGACGATCAATGCCACCGACCCCAACTGATAACTATCACTCCACACCCGAATCAGTTGAAAGACGTACTCGCAAGACCAGTTTGAAAAAGGTGTTGAAACAGTCCGGCGAGAGACTTTCCAATGTGGTTAGCGGTAATTCCGGATATCGAAACTCGTTTGGAGGTGGACTTGATTTGCCTCGACCGTCGTACCTCAAAGCGGGAAGTAGGACTAGTCTACCGTTATCAACTCCGGAAATGAATAAATTCGATATCAATCATATGCCACCACCACCAATACCTACTTCCACTAGACCTAAAACAAATCAAGTCGAAGAAGTTGCAACACCTCAAAAAGGTTCTTGGGTAGATGGAGAAATAGAAAAGAAAGTACTAGAAATGGCTGGTTTAGGTTTAGGTCTAGGTGATTCTCCTGTTGAACGTCTCGAAAATGGGAATGGAGAAAGTCCGAATACCGTAAAGCGAAGAGTGAAATCTGAAGCTGTTCGAAAACCTACGCACCCTTCCAGATCGGGGTATATGAATCATTCTGAAGGTGGAGGTGGAGAAACGATGGGTAGATCGAAATCAAATGATGGAACGCCTGATGAAGGTGGTCAATTCGATATGAAAGAGCTGAAACGGATTGCGGATTTAGATGGGAATCGAAAATGCGCAGATTGTGGAAAAGGAATGAGAAGTAGTAGGTGGGCCACGATCAGTGAGTACGAAGTGATTTTACTGTTTCGATTGAAAACAATCACCTAATCTGATATACGATTAGGTATACGCGAAACACCAATGGTTTTGTTCATTTGCATAAGATGCTGTGGTATTCATAGATCGTTAGGTACACACATATCTAAACCTCGTTCGGTCGATCTAGATCTATGGACACCTGAGATGATTTCGTCAGCGAGAGAATGGGGAAATGAAAGAGGTAATGCATTATGGGAGGAATCTTGGCAAGGAGGTAGAGTTAGTGATGAGTAAGTTTGTCCTCTTTCTCAAAGATTGTTTCACATTTGGTGAATATTTACTCATGTAAAATTGGGCGATGAATAGAAGAATAACGGATTTTATTAAAGCCAAATATATCGAAGGTAGATGGTTAACCAATGAAAATAAATTGAAGTTTAAGATAATTAATGAACCGGTTGCTGTTGTAGGAAGAGCTATCTAATAATGTATACATACATCATATAATGTCAAATATCATACCATAATGTTTATTGCTATAAATTCACATCTTGTCGATCTTTCGTAAATCGATTAAAGAATCGATCGATCTGGTGCCTTGTATTTAGTCATATCATGAGAAATAGAAGTCGTAAATTCGTTCTTTTTCGAAAGGGAGTTATTTAAGTTAGATCTGAAATTAGAAGAATTCAACTTGATCAGATGAAAGATCTTGTAAGATTACTTAAATGCTAATATTGTGTTTAAGATGTATTTCGAGTATTCGATCATTCTTACTAAATATGAGAAGCGAAATATCGGTTATGTTATTGATCAAAGAAGGAATTAGATAAAACCTGAAACTTCGGGATCAATGCGATTTTCGAGATTTATGGTTCATATGCAATGTTTCTCTCCTTTTAACTATAGCAATGAAATCTTCAAAATTAGACGCCAGATCGTTCGATCGTCTACAAATAGTTGAAGAAGATCTAACATATAATGAGATTACGATACCGTTTATCAAAAATGTCAAGTGATCTGCTCAAATCCGAACAAACCTTATATAGTTTAAAATGTTGATTTGAAAAGCTGCGACTGAATGAGAATACCCTTACTTACATATGAGGCGTATCAATGATGCAATTTTAAAATGTAATCCTTTATATAAGGGAATTTGAATGAAGCTACGAGACGAATATGACATATAAGCCATTATTGAAATTCGGATGATTTTTGAAAATTCAATTCGGTGTCACCCGAGGATTATTTTATAAATGGGATAATAAAATGTCAAATGATCGTTTGACTAAATTTAATAGGGAAAATGTTGATATGCTGTCAATGCGTTGATATACAGTTTCATCTTAGGTCGCGTGTAATCTGTTAGTTATCGCAAGAAAAGCGTGCATAAGATATGATGTATTGAGCGCTGTTGTATAAAATTAGGTTCTTAATACCAAGAATTAACATGACAAGAACATTAGATTAATCGCTAGTTTATCATTAAGAATTCAGGGTATCTATCTTATTATTGACGCGACTGAATTTTCAACGGTACCATGAATCTATTTCTGTTCCTGAAACAAGTTGGTACAGTGAGATTTTCCTTGAAAATCAGTACCAAGTTTTTACATAGTGACTAGTATAACCCAAAAATCCTGATAAAAAGTGGAGGTATTTTGATTTTTACCCTAAACCTTTCAAGCCTCGTTCACAATTCAAAGATGAAATTCATGAACATTAATTGATATTATTACGCGACTACCATACGAATACGATGATTAACTATGGTTGGATAGATCATTAAATTGAGAACATTACTTATTACTCATGTTCAATTTATAATTCTCATCGTGACTTGATTCATATTCATTGATTTTGCTTGTAGACAATAAACATACAGAGATACAGAAAGTTGTTTCCCTCTAAACACACGGGGAAAAAGGAAAAGGGTTTTTTTGTAAATCGTCATTTATTATAACGAAACATTGTAGTCTTCGCTTCACCGTTTCTGTTTCTCCTCATATATTTTGTAACTTCGCGTCGTCATATACAATTTATTAATTCATACGACTTATTCTACTTTCTCATGATTCACTTGTTACTTGTATAATCTTATTTTACGATTTTCTTTGTTTCTTATCACTTGTAATTTGTCACTCTCAGCATATACTTCGCTGCTCATTCACTCACACGACACAACATGGCAGGAGCTACCAAGAGATCACGACAAGATGATAACGATACCAACTCAAATAATGATACCTTCATCCCTTCTTCCTCTTCATCAGCGACGTCAGTTGAAGATGCTCCCACACCAACACCGACACCTACACTCGCACCACCTGTGACACGGAACAATTCCGTTCACCCAAGAAGACCAGCCACTACCTCTTCTTCCTCATCTTCCTCGAACACTCCCAACGCTATCAGACAACCCCTCACGCGATCAACAACTACTCAACCGCCAGCAAGGAACAATGGCTTGGGTCGATCGAATTCACTATACAATATAACAACGCGTCGTTCAACTTTCACACCTTCCACACCATCTTCCTCTTCGTCCTCAGGTACTTTTGCTGTCCCTTCAGGTTCAGGCTCTGGATCTAGAGTAGGAATGTTAACTCGTACCCAATCTACGCCACATTTGACCTCTCCAACTTCTCTCAAAAATGCAGCAATTTCAGGAGGAGGGAATGGGGGTTCAAGTGGAAAGGGCGGACCAGAAGATAATGATATTGGAGGACCTTCGAGAAGATTTGGAAAGGGAAAAGAAAATATCCCTCCGAAGAAGAACGAGGACATTGATGCTGAGAATGCGGCACAAGAAGGAAGTTCAAGGAAAAGACCAAGAGTCTCCAGCAGGGCTTCTATGTCTGGACGATCTGGTAGAACGAGAAGTGGAAGTGTCGTCAGTGTTAGAAGTGAGACAAGTGGTGAGTTCCCTTCTCCATTCTTGCGTTTCTACCATCCCTTCACGTCCTGCATTCCGTACCAAGATCATTCCATCCATGTTGGTCAATCTTGCATTTCAGCTGACAACGAAATCAGGCCGTCATTCTTCTTTGGCGCCTTCTTCTTCAGCTTCTTCGATCTGCTCATGGTCCGCTCGACTTCCTTCTCCCGCTCCTTCGCAAGTCTCTCTTGCGCCCTCTCTTGACTCGATCACGTCCGTCGATCCACTTGACTTGATTCACGATGAAGAAGAGTTCGATGTCGACAAAACTCCTACAAAGGCAAGACCATTCACAAGGTCAACTGTTTTACCTCCAACTCCACCACCATCATCCCCTTCATTGCGCGAAGTCGAGATCAAATCCACTGCCGAACGCGTTAGTCTTATGCGAGTTCATAGTGATAAGACTGAGACTGATATAGAAATGAATGGGTTCGAAAATACAACTGAGAAAGAAAGAAAGTTGAATCCGTACAAACAACTCAAAGCTTTCTTACGTCTTTCATCATCGACATCAGATTCCGTTGATCAGACTATCATCGGTCGAGAACAAGAAAAGAAAATACTCAGATCGTATCTAGCCAACAAAAACGATGTCGATGTCGGCATGTACATTTCTGGACCGCCTGGTACCGGTAAAACCGCACTTGTTACGGCTTTGGGACGTGAGCTCTCCGAACAAGGTTGGAGAGTCGTCGAGTTAGGTTGTATGGGATTGAAAGTCACTGACATCTGGAGAAGATTGGGTGAAGAACTCAGCTGTGGAAAAACCGAAAAGGATGTTAAGGAAACGATTACTTGCGAAGACGCTAAAGTGTAAGTCGTTGATCTTTACATGCTCCTTTTCAAAGGCATAACAGCTGATCTTTTCACCTTGACAGGTTTATTATCCTTGATGAAGTTGATTCATTGATGCCACCACCTCCATCGATTGCGCCTCCAGCTACTTCTCACCTACTGACCAAACTATTTTCTCTACCGCTCCTATCTCCTACGATCAAACTGATATCGATATCGAATACTCTCGATCTGACACTCCGAGCGCGACTGGTCCTCCCAGACAGCGCTCAACCTGCAATCCTTCCTTTCAGGGCATACGGATCTACAGAGATGGCTCCTATCGTATCGGCCCGAATCAACAACGCTAATGTGGAAGGTATAAAGCTAGACCCTACAGCCGTCATGCTGCTTTCCAAAAAGGTAGAAGCTCAGAATGGTGATTTGAGAATGTGTCTCGGTGTTCTGTCCTCAGCAGTTAGCTTAGCAGAGGCAGAATGGCAAAGAAAAGTTTCAGCAAATATCGAGCCTGAAAAAGTCATACCATTGACCAAGATAGCGGTAACTCATATCTTGAAAGCTGTGACATCTTACGCTCAGCAACTCAAAGCCGCTGCTGGATCCTCCAATGGTTCTGGTAATGCTACCAAAAAGAAGATCTGTTCTGTCCAATTACAAGGGAAAATGGTATTAGTTTCCATATTGATATACCTCTCAAGAGTCAAAGTTGGCTTGAATGGATGTCCATCAATATCATCAAGTCCGATCAATGGTCAAATCACACCTCCTTCGACTCCTTCAAGGTCTAATTCGTCATCGAACACGAGTCAAGAAATGACTATTGGTAATTTGTATGCCACATACTCTTATATCCTTTTACATAATTCCTCCCCATTCCCACCATCAACTGAATCAGATTACAGAGATCTTTTGTCAAATCTTGAAACCCTTGGTTTGATTAATGTATCTGGTGCTTCAGGTGGTGGAGGTATGACCAGATCTTCCTCATACAGTAGTGGATTGAAATCAAAAAGCCCAGGAGGAGGGAAAATTGAATTAATCATAAGAGAAGAAGAGCTGAAAGAGGGACTTGGTTTACTAGATGGACAACAAAAAGGAGTCGCTGAAGAAGAAGTTAAAAGAATATGGGAAAGGGAAGAACATAGAATAAAGAGAATTAAGGAAAAATCAAAAGCTGTAAATTTGGCGGATGGTACAAACGAACTTTGTTAGCAACAAATCTGTATCTAATTGTGTCTCTTTCATGATTTTCATTCAGTCTCTTGTGATCTATCGGAAATGCTTGCTTTGGTTATTTTTTCTTTTCACTTGTAATTAGTTTCAGCAACAATTCTTAACAAATATTTTGTTTGTATACATATGACTTTCATACATTTATACTTATTTCTGTTATTGTTATTTTTATATACTTTCCATTTAATCCTATGCAATCATATGCTCAATAAATACTGCTTGATATGACCAGCTTATCCAATACCACTCATTCACTTAACATACCTCCTACCCCTTCGTGTGAGAGTCACGTGATCTGTTCAGCCTCTTTCTCTTTGCGACGCGACGCGGTAAGTGTGATGTATACTAGGGAATCTTTCGAACATGAGATGAATGCGCGATCCAGATTGACGCGTATTCAATAATTGAAGTGTTCGTGTACATTACTCTTCATTCTGGTATCAAATCATAACACCAATTGATGCAAGTCGGATAGCATTTCAACCGCGAACAACACCAATATAGACCTGGCGAGCTTAGCAACGTAGAAAATAGACTATATTTGGTCATTGATAAAAATCGACTCTTGAACGAAACCAACGACACCCATTTGGATATTTTCGAAAATGACTGACCCAGTATTAGAATCGAACGGAATTCCAATTCACGAAAGAGAAGATCCAGATCATGGTGAGTTATATATCTATCTATTATAACTAAGACGTATGTTAAACTAGTCAATGATATTTATTTATAGAGGAATATCAATATTTAGATTTAATTTCAAAAATAATGTTAAAAGGACAATCACGTCCTGATAGAACAGGTACAGGTACTTTATCATTATTTGCACCACCTAGTTTTAGATTTTCATTAGAAAATGGAATTTTACCTTTATTAACAACAAAAAGAGTTTTTTTAAAAGGTGTAATAATTGAATTATTATGGTTTATTTCAGGTTCAACAAATTCAAATTTATTAAAAGAAAAAGGTGTTGGAATTTGGGATTTAAATGGATCAAAAGATTTTTTAGAAAAAAATGGTTTAGGTTTTAGAAAACAAGGTGATTTAGGACCTGTTTATGGATTTCAATGGAGACATTTTGGTGAAGAATATTTAAATTGTGATACAGATTATAAAGGAAAAGGTTTTGATCAATTAAAAGATGTAATTTGGAAAATTAAAAACAATCCAACTGATAGAAGAATTATTTTAAGTGCATGGAATCCTAAAGGTGAGTTTCCTTTTTTTTGTTTTTTTTTTCACTTTTAAAGAGTTTTTAATTAATTTAATATGATTTTTTAATCATTTAGATTTACATTTAATGGCTTTACCACCTTGTCATATGTTTTGTCAATTTTACGTTACATTACCAGATTCAAATATTCCAAATGATAAACCAAAATTAAGTTGTTTAATGTATCAAAGATCATGTGATTTAGGTTTAGGTATACCATTTAATATTGCAAGTTATTCTTTATTAACTTATATGATTGCATATATAACCGATACGATACCTTTTGAATTTATTTTACAAATGGGTGATTCACATATTTATAAAGATCATTTAGAACCTTTAAAAATTCAATTAAATCGTCAACCTAAATCTTTTCCAAATTTTAAATTTAAAAGAACAAAAGAAGAAATTGGTGATATTGATGGATTTATTTTAGATGATTTTATAATTGAAAATTATAAACCACATGGAAAGATTGAAATGAAAATGTCTGTGAGTTTGAAAAAATTCATTAAAACAAAAAAAAGAGAAATTTGAAATTGTCAATAACTAATTTTTCAATTTATAACCTTAGGCTTAACTTTCGATGCAACTCTTCAATTTATTCTTATTTAGAATATTTCAACCTGACTTTTCATCCATTTATAAATGTACATACATTGATTTGTAATTATACCATTTTAGATTCATGCATTTTATACTTTACATTCGAAAAAACATCACAATGGCATTAATACAACAACACGACATTCTTTCTTCTTCTGCTTATTAATTACTGTCTAAATATGAATATCCTCAATGGCAGCCCTCACAGTGATGTCATCCATTTTGTCCATCTCCCTCAAGACGTGCCCCGCTTCATCTTCTCGAGGCGGGTCTAGGAGGAGGCAGGATCGAGTTTCTATCGGACGAATAGGATTTCATTCTGTGATCACCGGCAGCAAAAATCAGCTGCGGAATCAAGATCGCGGTTGAGTATGAAAAGACTTACAATTGCCTAATCGTAGATACGATATCCGCTAATGATTCCATAAGATCAGTAAGTCTTAAAAAGCTTCGTTGATAGCAAAAGAACCCAACTCCACTCACTAGCCTGCCTTTGGTTCTCCGCTTCGAACTCGTACCTCTTCTGAGCACCTTCTCTCCATACGTTGATCTTGAAACCGCCCGCTCTCCCAGTGAGCTTACACGAGGCGACAAGAGTAATGTGGAACGATGTGGTCTTCATACTATCGAAGAAAGCTCTCGATTCCGATGGCATGATCTAGATTTATACATCGGTTATCAGCTAATCACATTGCCCAGTGTGATAATCATAATGACCACTTACGTGTATATAATCACCATCGATAGCTAAAACTCGCTCATGTCTACCGATGGCGATCTTTCTCTGTACTGTATATTTCTATGTAATCGATAACCAAACCATCAGCTTGGCGGGTCCTTTCATTTGAGAAAAGGCTTCGGAGGGCTCACCTTATACGTCTGGGTAAAATCTGCTAAGCCAGGTCCATACCGTTGCATAGGAGCAGGCTCAGATTGTCTTTTGAAGATGGAGGCTAATAGAACATGTATTAGCTTTTCTGCCCATCCTTGCAGTCTTTCCTGAGTCATTTGTAGCGGAGCGACGCTCACCACTCGGATCACCCCCACGCCTGTCATTAATCCTCAGACCATGCTCCGTAGCCCATTGTCTTTTGACTAAGGCCAGATCTGTCCTTCCTTCCAGACTCGCTACAGTCCGATCAAGTGGTATCGCTAAAGTCAGATCTGCCAGACAAAGTACCCAATCTGTAGCAGGCATTTGTAATCTTTTTTTCTTACATAGTACTTCTGTCAAATCGGCAATGTACATGTCGGATGGGCTATTTCACAAACCGCTTTCAGCTTGGTCACTTCACGAGACTGAGAGATTTATCAAACATTCTGGGGAGAAGAGATTTGGTTTGCGACAACTCACACATTGATGGTTGTCGTGAAATGAACATCGGCACTAGCGGTGACCCTGATCTTCAATCTGACAATTTCACTACTTGTCGAACTCAAACCCACACTACCCTTCATCGCTGTCGCCGTGGTACTCAACCCTGGACCAGCGATGGATCCAAGAGGGGTTTGTTCATTCGAAGAGAAAGACGAAGATGTACTGGCAGTTTGCATGTTTGAAGGTACGGTCAGTGTATTTCCTCGTGTTGGGGGTTGTGTTGGTGGTCTAGATGGTCTAGGTGTAGGAGCTGCCAATATACGAGAAGGGCGTCTCTGAATGGTAGGAGCCTTCGCAGCATTTTGACGGACTAAGTAACAAACCTAAGGTTAGTCTCGAAATCGCCAGGACATCAGGATGACTCACTTTGATCTTCCGTAGCTTCAACAATAGCAAATTGACCATATGAGAATTTGGATATTTGGCTTTCTCGATCGAGAGCTGCACAATGCAGGTGTTTAGTCAGGATATTTCGATCGCGAACACCCTACCTCGGCACTGCTCCTAGGCTAATAACTCACGAGGGAAATCTTCATCAACTTCTCCATCATCTTCTACAATTCTTAGTCCCCATCCTACGGCACTCCATCTCACTTCGTCCTCTTGGTCGCTCAAGAACGGCAATCTGCCATCTTCCCAGTACTTATAGAGTCCGAATCCGGTGACTTCTTCTACAGTAGCGTCTTTTCTCACTTTGGCGACTATCGGATCTGTAGGCTTGTCCGAATGCGGGAAGTACATCTCCAGGGATAGAGATGGTGCAGAAGGTGGAGCAGCGACTCTTGCATATAACGATGTGAATGGATTAGGCATGAATGCAGGTTCGTCTACCGAAGATACCGATAATTCGGAAGGCTTTGATATTAAATGTGGGACATGTTTGTTCAATAGTGCACTTAAAGCTGATGTTCTTTGTGGTGGTGAGGTCGACGCAGAGGGTAAGAGTTGAGGAGTGAAATCTAATTGTTCTCCTTCCATAGTATCTACTGATACTCTTCTTGAATCCGTGTGATTTCCGTGATCATGCGTACGTTGATTTTCAGCTTCCGCAGCTTCATCTTCATCAACGTCGCTTCCTTCGTCTACTAATACACCAACCATACTATCTACTCCACCGGTGGTGATTCCGGTCACAGCCAGCTGAGAAGCTCCGCCTTCCCCTTGTCCTAACGAGCTCTCTTCAGCCTCCATACCTATCACACCAGGCGTAGCGTTGATCCGATTTGCTAAATCGTCATTGGAGGCTTCACTAGTGCTTAAAGCTTGCTCCAGTAATCCTGGATTAGCTGTCATGCCTAAACCCCTACCAGAGTTTAACATGTTGCTTCCGTTCAATATTGAAGTTGATGTCACACCGCCAGAAGGAACACCTAATAAATTCGGCACAGGTGCAGAATCCGCTCGTGGTCGTCCGGATGGTGAGAAAAAGCCATTATCCATTATCGGTGTTTTGTCGACTGTCTTAGTTATCGTTGTGGTGGGTGTTCGTTCTTGTCCTGGCGACAATGGATTATCAGTGATCAAAGAAGTAGAATTGGCTCTATAATTTTTGCTTGTATTCGCCTGACCCGAACGTCTACCTTCCGCTGGCTGAGTATTTCGTCCTGAAACTCGCATCCCGGCTCCTCCAGATTTCCCTCCCATGATAGTCTGAGTATAATTCAGACCTCCACCACTTCCTGTCCTATCTCTAAGTCCTCTTTTTGGTACCCCATGCTGTGAAGAGAGGTACGAAGGTTCAAGAGGAGGTGAATCTAATGCTCGTTTGATTTCGGGCCATCTATCAATATCTGATAGACCGGATGCAGTTATATAAGGGTTCAAGGCGAAAGAAGGATCCAACGATATGATACGTGGTGTGAGTGGATCATCGGTGATTCTTAGTGATGACAGGCGTATAGCCTGTAGCATGAAGCTAAAGCAAGCATGTTAGCTGAAATCAATCAGGAAACGGAGCGTATTATCTCACTCGACATCGGATATCATCGCCATCTTGCAATATATTCCATGGGATACATTTCCGCTTTAGTGATTACTTCCGCCGATAGTTGTTTGCTTTCGCGCTGTGACGCGATGATTTTCGAAGCCAGTAGATGTCATATGTATACAGCTTGATTTAAGCTGCTGTTGTCAATATCAAGTTGAGCTTGACAGTCCGATACTAACATATATATAATTGAATGTGTTTCATATCCTTAACCTCGGAGACCCCACAAACAACAATATGACAAGCGCGCAGATTTAATTAGTCCCTCTGGTTTAAAATGATTGCCCCACGTGGTTGGAAATCTCGAGCTCGAGATTATTTTTCAAGAATTACAGGTCCACCTGGAAATGACGGAAATTTTGATGCTACAATAATCACATCTTGATCCAATCTCCATTATAATTAATCAAACGTCACATAGCGGCTGCGTAGAGAATATGTCTGGCACTCTCATCTCCTCGCTGGTCTGGGTACCTAGAGGGAAATCCTCAGCAGAACCGAAAAGATATAATCTTGATGATACCGAATTAGAAAGAGTAGGTAAACTGGGTGGACCGGGTGTATTGGAGAAATTGAGGCAAGAGATGGAAGGTATGGATGTAGCAGAGGGTGAGGATTGGGAGGAGTAAGTCCAGTCATCCGAACGAATTCCTCAAATCTTGTGACGTCTGCTTATACCACTCTGTTCATCCTCAGTGTCGACGAAGATGGCGAAGAAGGTAGCGATTCTGCATCAGAGGATGGAGTGGAAGCCAATGGTGCAGAGGAAGACGGGGATGTGGATATGGATGATGAGCCCAAAGATTCTTCAAAACCATCCGATCCAAACGATTTATCGGCGTTCAAGATGGATGAATACGATAATGAGGAATCAAAGGGTGTCGCAATGGGAGCTTTCGCAAATGTCAAGGGTCTATCATTCTACAGGGATAACAATCAAGATCCATACATAACGCTTAAAGAGGTGAGTGACTCCACTATTATGGTTCTCAAGGTTCAGAATGTACTAAAAGCTGACATTTTTACAGGATGATGACGAAATAGAACGAGAAGAGCTTTCCCTCTTGCCGACAGATAACATAATCATAACCGCTCGAACCACTTCCGACCTCTCATCCTTAGACTTTCACGTATATGCCGATTCTGACGAAAACCTCTACGCACACCATGATTTGATGTTACCGACTTTCCCCTTATGTGTAGAATGGTTAGATTTCCCTTCAGGCGGTTCATCTTCTTCCAATGAATCCCCACAATCAGGAAGTTATGTCGCTGTAGGATCTTTTGATCCATCAATAGAAATCTGGGATGCGGATTTAGTAGATGGACTATATCCTCAAGCTATATTAGGTCCTTCTCCTTCATTAGAAAAGCCAGAAGCCAAACCATTAGGAACTGGTAAAAAGAAGAAGAAGCAAATGGTTCAACCTGCTGCAACGGATGAATACCATACTCAACCTGTATTAGGTTTATCTTGGACACCCAATCACCGAAATCTTTTACTTTCAGGTTCAGCAGATGGAACAATTAAATTATGGGATTTGACCAGAGAATCACCTATGCCAGCATTAAAAAGTTGGGGAAGTATACATGGAGGGGAAAAAGTTCAAGGAGTAGAATGGAATAAATCGACCTCCAGTGGTTTGGATAAAGCTGTTTTAAGTGCAGGCTGGGATAGAATAGTGAAAGTTTGGGATAGTCGAGCAGCACAAGATGCTATAGGTGTTAAAGTTGCAAGTGATGTTGAGTGTATAAGGTGGGATCCTTGGGAACCAACTTCTTTCTTCGTTTCTTTAGAAAATGGTTTAATACTAGCATATGATTCTCGAACATTATCGTCCTCGAAAGATGGCAAGAACCTTTCTAATGCTCAACCTAAATACACACTTTCTGCACATGATGGTGCTGCCTCCGCATTGGATATAAATCCTCATATTAGAGGTTGTATAGCCACAGGTGGTATGGACAAAATTGTTAAAGTATGGAATATACTAGATGAGGAAACAGAAGGTGTAAAAGGAAGAAAGAGGGAAATCAGCTTGGCTACTTCCAGAGATCTGGGATTGGTAAGTCTCCCCTGACGTTGCGATGAGTTACAATGCTAACGAAATGATATCTATATAGGGTAAAATATTTACAGCAAGATGGTCTCCTGATCCTGAATCTCCTTTGGCGTTAGCAGCGGCAGGTTCAAAAGCTACTTTGCAAGTATGGGATGTTGCATCAAATCCTGGAGCAAGAAAGGCTTTCGGTGATAGACTTAGAAAACACGGTAGGGAATTAGGTGAGATAAAGAAAGGTGGTGGAGTTGTTGCTGTTGAAGGTGGCGAAGATGAGGAGAGTGATGAAGAGTAGAACATTTATGATATCTACGTATCGGTGTTTGATGCATATACCGTGCAAACATGGGGATAAATCCAAGTTCATATTCTACGACCATTAGGCTCATCTTGAGTCTTTAGTGTATTGATAAGCAACTAAACATTTACCATAGCTGGGAAGTAAGGCATACTATTAGCGAGACTATCATTCTGACAGCCAAACTGGAACACACATAACGACGACACAGAAAGAAGTGATTATAACTCAAATTTCGTAAATATGCAAATCCACGGCGAGATTATTTGATCACTCATTGATCGATTTATATAACTCTTCACCTGCAAGTGCATTACTTGTAAGAATCACGCTGTCCGACTGATTGTCATTGTCAGATTGGTCCAAGTTACAGGTAGTCCAAAGAACGATTTCATGCTATATACAAGAGATAGCTAATTAAGTGATTGCGTACTAAACTATATACAATTCGATGGAGCTGCTGAAATTAAGTCTCGTTCAATTCGCCATATCACAACCTTGAATCACACTACAATAGATATAAAGACCTACTTCCGCGATCATGGAGCCTTCCCGCACTACTGCATCTTTACTAAACAAATGCTGAATTTGCTCCTTTGGGAGTCTCCTTGCCTTACTGCGATGTACCGGAGGATATGTTATTCCAGATATCATTGATGGCCTTGCGCATGACGTCAATGCCTACCTCTGCGAGAGTATGAGATTGAGCTCTCTGTGTCTCTCTATGCTGCGAAATCGTGGTGGATCCTCCAGGAATCGGCGGGTAGTCCTTGAAGCTGGGCGGTAAAGTAAATCTGGTTCCAGCCGGATAAGCGTCGACAAAATAATGATCTGGATCCGGCCAAGGTTTTTCATCCTGTGATTCCTGTAATGCAATCTTCTGATGATTATACACCAGTCGCCACTCTCCAGCAGTATAACTTTGTGTACGATTAATATCACTGTTATGTCTGCGGCGAATAGCCTGTACATCTTCAAGTTTAGCGCGAGCGGTCTCTATGTTGCCAGAGTAAAAGTCCAGCCATCTTCCAACTGCTCTCTCCCTGGCATCTCGAGAGCTTTTCAGCTTAGAAGTCAGATCAGGTACATCAATCCTTTCTCTACGTTTTTCAAAATACTCGCTCAACACATCTTGTTCACCATGATGGGTGTTATCATTTGACATCTTGATCGGGATTGTTGTGATGACTGGTCGAAGACAATGTTAATATAAATTGGGAACTTGGGAGTCGAATGTCGCAATTGTGTTCAAAAATGAGAATGATGTGGATCCAGATACTAGTATTTATATGTCTATTTCCTCAGCCCTCAACGAGACCAAAGAGACTCTTTGTTATAATTTGAAAGGATGCTGAGAAGGCAAATTCTGAGCGCAAGAAAAGTGCTATAACAATGGATGGACTCACTGACGAGTCTAGACCACACACACCACAAAAGAAAAATTACGATATTCGACCAAAGGATGGAAAAAATATCGATTGAGCGACGAATTGGTCATCATATCCAGGACTTCGTCATGCGTTTTTGCAAATCTCATTGAAAGGTAGAGGAGTCTGCGACACTCTGCTAGTGTCTGGTGTGGAGTTGATCAAAGGACGAAGAGGCGGAGAAGTGAACTTGCGTGGAATGACGGATTAGACGTCATTGCATACACCGAGGCTTCATAATGTTTCTGTTTCTGACATCTCGTCAGAGGTAGAGCCTGGCGAAGCCCTCATACTAGATTGACTGGGACTGTCCAAACACAAAGTTACGTGATGGTTCAAGGAGATGAGTCTGGCCTGGCAAGAGTAGACGGTCGACGAGCACGAGTGGTGTTATACTGAGGCCTGCATCAACGCCAAGACGAATTGCACATTGTATCCTGGGCTGCCCCTTTTCATTGCAATCCTCATTCAGTAGAAAAGGCTCTTGCAGGATCTCGACTAGTATGGTCGACTATTCTACAGTACAGAATAAGGAAGTCGTTATGTACAATAACTACAAGCGGACATGAACATGGCATGATAATATGGCATGATGTATATCCGCAACTCGGATCAAAAAGCATAAAGAGAAGATTCTCTTTCACCTAATCTATCTTTCAATTCTTCCCAAGTGAATTTCTGAGATTGCTCTTCTCCTTCCAGGGATATATCTTCATAGGTGATACCCTCAAATATACTACCCTCTTCACTCATACCTCCACTCTTGATTGAGATATCACCTAGACTCAAACCATAAGAAGGGGCATTTGAGGTACGTAGCATGCCTTCAGCATCCAAAGATCGATCGAACCTGGCTTGTCTTTTATTCTTTTCAGATTCACTACAACCATATAAATCTCTTTCCGCATTGGAAATATGCGTTAGTCCTGTGTTTCCTGGGGTGAAACTCAATCTACCTTTAAATTTTTTGAACAATTCTTTAGCTCGTTTTCGTCTTCCTTGTGTCTTTGTAGAAGCGGCTGTCGACCTATCCGAAGTGTCTGGCGAAGGAGAGCTCGATTTGCTGAGGCCAAAGATCTTATTTGCAAAAGCACGCGGCGAGAAATGAGTCTTACTGGCCGTGTATGGTCTTCTGGCGGTTGAGTTAGCTGATGTTTCAAACGGAAAGTGGGGATGGAAGATGACTTACTGTGTGTTGTGTGACCCCTGTTTTATAGATGTCTCACTTTCCGTACTGGCAATGCTAGGACCGCCACTATGGTTCATCTGCGCGTACTTGATTATAGGCTGCGGAATAGAGGTTCTCCAGTAATCAGGACCGTACGTGTCGGGATCAGTATAAATGCTTCCTGGATTCTGCCAGCCATACGGTAAGCTATTACTTCTGTTTTCGCGATGAGTAGCTGGAGGTGGGGAATAATCGTATGAGCTTGTATCGCAATATGAAGTCGGGATGGGTTCGTCGCTTGGAGGCTCGCAGCCTTCTATAGAGTTCAAGTTACTTGATATAAAGTGGTTGTCCCCGAAAGACATTGAGTTCGTTATGTGTTCGTTGTGGTCTTCGGGGCCTGCAATGTCGACACCATCATATTCTGTCTCGCCAAGTTGCGTAGAAGAGTCGGTTGAACTATCGCTGAACCGGCTCAGAGGTTGCTCAAATTCCGTTATTCGCCCATTCCCGAATTCGCCAATAGAGCTCATGGGCTCTTTCGAGCTGTGTAATGTGGGATCAAAGTTATATATATTTGGGTCGCTTGCATTTTTGGCCATGAGGCGATCAGATGACCTTGGGTAGGTCCAGTATGCGGAAGGCATCACTGGACGATCAGAGAGCGAGAATCAGATTGTTAATCAGAAGCGTGCGTTCTGAGAGGATAGTTGCTATCGCTATTTCAACGAAGTTGTGTTGATCTGAAAGAACAAGCTCGTATGGTCAGTGTTGTTCTGTATCTTATCAAGGTCGCTTGTCAAGTTCATTCAGCGTGAAAGGTGAGAAATGTCTGAGACGCTTGGCGAACAACGGAAAGAAGGCAGCAACAAAAGAACGTCACATCTTCATCTGTCTGAGCTATGTATGATCTTTGCCACTCTAAAAAACTCATATGCAGCGTATCTTCACTGCTAGGGCGAGGCGTATGAGTACATAATTTGGCTTTGCCTATCTCGATCTGATAGGAGACTTTCAGTAATGCCACAATCATGATTAGCCGTGTCATCACGTGGACAACCCTGAATGAGGAAACGAGACAACAAAGACTGTGACTATCACTGACAACTTCTACGCGTTGAATCTTTTTGATGATACATGCATTTAGCCAGTATACATAGAAAGTGTACTGTCCTATCAAACTCAGGAAACCCAGCATAAATATAAATTCTGAGAAATAGTTACACCTCATCATGGTAGAAGATAAATATATAGGATTGGGGTTGGCGTTAGGGGGAACTTTTCTCATAGGGTGAGTTGTCTGTCTTGACAGTTAATCATTAGTTGGTCGTCTGACTTGTTTACGCTTCCAGTTCGAGCTTCATCATAACCAAGAAGGTGAGCCTCGATATCGAGCTTTAAACCACGGACTTTCATACTGATATAACACGCCAAAGGGTCTCAATGATGCTGCCAGAAAAGACATGACGGAGTACTCGCATCCGCATCAAAGGCAGTCTGGACCTCGAAATGCCTGTCAGTACTTCATGCTTCTCAGTTCGAGGATTGTTAATTGACTTCGTATGAGTAGCGGAGGACTTGTCGTATTTGCAGAACCCTATATGGTGGGCTGGTATGGTAACGAGTAAGCTTGTCTCCCCATGCTTGCATATTAGATCAAGACTGATGATCTTGAATGCATACAGTGATAGTTGGAGAGGTAGCAAACTTTGCTGCATATACATTCGCACCTGCGATCTTGGTGACTCCTCTAGGCGCAATGAGTGTTATCATTGGGTGAGTGTTCTTCAGGCTTGAACGACGGTCGGAGACGGTAGCTTACGATAACCATCAGTGCCATACTTGCCTCATTCCTGCTAGATGAGAAATTGGGGAGGTTAGGAGTCTGCGGTTGTGCTTCCTGCATTGTGAGAGCTTCCAACATCTTCCATCGATTCTTCGTATTCAGCATTTTGGCTGGCGCTTACGCAATCGCATGAACAGATTGGATCAGTCATTATCGTCCTACACGCACCTTCGGATAAAGAGGTAGAAACAGTAGATGAAATCCTGACGTACGCTGCCAAACCAGGTCAGTCGCTCCTACTCTACGGTATCCCCAACCTGATGCTGACCGTTATGTCATAGCCTTTTTATTCTACATCACATTCGTTGCAGTATTCTCTGTCTACATGATATACAGAGTTGTCCCCACTCACGGTACTCGGAACCCTATGGTGTATCTGTCTATATGCTCTTTAGTAGGCAGTGTCTCCGTTATGGCTATTAAAGTGAGCGTTCTTGAGACAGATTGGGTTCACATGACCCGCGCTGATGCGTTTGGTATGTAGGGTTTCGGAGTCGCCCTCAAATTGACATTTGCCGGAAACAACCAATTGACGCATATTAGTACGTATGTTTTTGGAGTGGTAGTAGTGGGATGTATTATGATTCAAATGGTATGTTGGCCATCTTATGAGAACGACTTCAATTGACTGACAGTGACATCCGCAGAATTACTTCAACAAAGCACTGGACACCTTTTCCACCAACGTGTAAGCTGATCCAAGTACTACAGGAAGTGTGTGCTTAGCTGACTTCAACGCAGCGTCAATCCTATATATTATGTATTCTTCACTACGGCCACCATCATTGCATCTGCCATTCTCTTCTCAGGCTTCAACACGCCAGGCGGAGTCAACACAATCTCGCTGATATGCGGTTTCCTGATTATCTTTATGGGAGTATACTTGCTCAACATCTCAAGAGAACCAGATACGCCTCACCATGCCTCAAGTTTAGAAGCGGGACTAATGAGTGAGTGCTATTCATAGACAGGTGTTTCCATCATGCTAATATCACGATACCACTTAGACCCACGAATGAGCATGTCAGGCCGTATGTCGATGGACTCCAACAATCCAGCGCTGTGGAATTATGGAGCAGTACCAGGCGGAGCAACATATGCTCCGGATGGCTCACTGAACTCAGCTGGACACGGTCGTCGAAGCAGTATATATAGGGCTCAGAATTCTACCTTATTCAACGCGTTTGAGGAGGAAGGAATGGCCTTAACGCAATTACCGGAGGAGGATGAATCAGACTCTGAAGATGGTAGGCGACTTAACCAAGGGCCAGGGCGGAATCTAGTAGGAAAGAAGAGCAGAGATGAGGTAGCTGGTGGAAGGCATCCGGCTTATTCTGAATCAGGTTGATAAATTAGATCCTCGGTTACGTGCGGACTTTGGGTGATTGCATCGGAGTATGCATGGTTCTACGCTTGGTCACAATAGACAAATCCGCTCTGCTCCCTTCATGTTCACCCCTGATCAAGTCATCGGTCTACTAATGAGTTGCGGGTGCTGAAATGGCGAAGTAGCTGAGTTTTGGTGTAACGGAAGACTGGTCTGGATGAGCTGAGAAAGCGGGAGACAAGCCAAGAATCCTAAACCCATTATAGGATTCATTATGTATTTTCCGGATATGCTGACATACGGTATACATATACCTGACATCTTGAACAAGAATTGCTTACATCCTCCTGCTACAGTGCGAGTATCAGCTCACAATTGAACAATTATTATGTCTGCCTCTCACAAACATATCTCACCCTCAGCCGATTCAGGCAATGGCAATACACACTATAACTCTAGCTTCCCGGCGAGAGTCAAAGATACGCCAGTCACTAAGGAAAGCGTCGCCTCTGCGGATCCACCTCTTGATCGCGGCATGGCAGTACAACTCGAACGTCGAAAATCACGAGACGAATTAATGCAGAGCACGGCTGAGACGACCACATCATCACTGGATGATAATGTCGACGCACATACAAGTGACTGCAATGAAACGGAAGTTACCTCAGGTGATCTTCAACAGATTACAAAAACCACGGAAATTACCATCTCTTCCAGTGCTCGTACGCCAGGAGCACCTACTAGATCTGCTCTTCCATGGGAGGATTCCGCAGATCTCGATTTGGCTGATTTAACTGAAATCGGATAGAAATGCGTCATTTCGGCAGACAATCAACTAAAACCCGCAAATACTGTATTTCAAAAATGGTCAGTTTTTTTTTGCAGGTGGCCATAAGTAAGTTTGCAGATGGGCTTGAATGGATCCGAAGTTTTGACTTCTAGTAGATTTAGGATGATTGACCAAGGTACTGAGTATGATTATCGAGTCGAACATTATGGATGATGACATAGTAATCGAGATTATGCATAGACCCTATGGCCCTTGTTCTGAGGCCAGCACAGCTTATTTTCTAGATCAAATCATAGTCTATTGACTTGGTGATCACACATCATTCAGCTGTGGCAAGCACAGCCCAATGTTTGAAGCTCGAGTCCGGTCCGGTTTCTCGACATGTAGTTCTGATCCGAAGCTTTAGATTGGGTGTTTCACCTTAATCGCCTCATCCAAGTATTTATGGTCATAGCTGGAATTCGGAAGCAGGGTGAATTTGAATGAGCAAAACCTCTAGACCATAACCGGTCATTTATTATGCCAAAGCGCGCAATCGACGGCCCGATCTCTAGCCCTAGACACACAACAATCTAACCCTATCGTTTACACAGCACATCATCGCATAGACCCTCATCGACCTTTGATGAAACACGCACAGATGCGGAGTAATCAATCCTGTTACAACATGACAAGCCACAAAGGAATGTTTGAAATGCTGCTCTACTCCTTTCAACCATAAAGTCAAGAACCTTTGTCATCAGTTCCTTAAACTGGATTACACATATACACACAATCTGCAGAGTTGGTCGTCAAGCAGAAAAGCACAAAACCGATTGCATAGCATGATTCAAAGGTGTCAATCTCTTTTGTATCAGGTAAAACGGCTACATGGATCAGATATATATAATATGAACTAAGGATCTTTGAGCTCATACGTTTTCGAAGTCGCATTCTCCTCCTTTTCATTTTTAGTGAGGATCTTCCATATCGTTGGCAGAAGCTGGCCAGACTCGCCTAAATTTATATCTCACTCTATACACTCTTTGATTATTTTGCTTTCATAATCACCCTCCACATCTTCTTCCCCTCACATCATCCGTCTTACAGCTCACTCATCCAACTTTTCCCACATCATGCTACTCTTCACTGCTCTTTTCAACTTCGCTCTTCTCGGTCTCGCAAGTG
This sequence comes from Kwoniella pini CBS 10737, assembly GCF_000512605.2. Taxonomy (NCBI): domain Eukaryota; kingdom Fungi; phylum Basidiomycota; class Tremellomycetes; order Tremellales; family Cryptococcaceae; genus Kwoniella; species Kwoniella pini. The sequence continues at coordinate 1,618,730 of NC_091717.1, read as the reverse complement.
CGAGTACTTTCACCAACCCTCTTCGTGCTAGTGGGCCAGACCCTTTCATTGTATACGATCACGATACTTCATCCTACTTATTCATGCAAACTAGCGGAAATGGCCTGCGAGTTACCAAAAGTTCTACTTTAGAGTATGTCTCAAAGCGAGTCATGAATGGGAAGGTCGCGGCTAACTTGTGCCTTGTAGTGGGATTCGGGATACCGCAAACGAAAAGCTCGTATTTCAAAACCAGGATATGAAGGATAGACCAACTGTCTGGGCCGGAGGTGAGTTTACTTTGTTCCTTTTTTTAACAGTGTTTAGACCGTCAATGACTAATGACATGATATGTTTGCAGAAATTCACAAGGTTGATGGAAATTGGTATATCTACTACTCCCATGCTGATGCGGTTTGGGTAGTTTCAGGTGGCACTGATGTGAGTACTAAGCGCTGGTGTAGCGATGAAAATAAATTCGAGACTAAACTTTGCCATCAAACAGCCGGTCGGAGACTACAATAATCCAGTCAGATTATACGATAGAGGATGGAGGTGAATTCTTGTCATCAGCTCCCTATAACAAGACGCTCTTGCTTACCCTGAATCTCTCTTTCAGTCTGGATAACACAGTACTTATGGTCAATGGAAAGAATTACCTTGTTTTCTCGTGTCATTCAAGTGATGTTTCGAACAACACCATAGGTGGCTCTTCTATCTGTATTTCACCACTTACCTCTCCCACTGCGATCGACCAAAGTCAGGTAACAGTGATCAGTAGACCGGAGGAAGCTTGGGAACAGTCGGGTGGAAATACCAATGAAGGACCACAACCTCTTTATTGGGCTGGGCAGACTTAGTAAGCTTTCTCGGTTTGGGTTATGCGTAGTGCTCTCGGTTTATTGACTCAGCGTCAATGTACAGTATTACATATTCTGCAAGTTTTTGTTCGACTCCCGACTATAGTCTTGGCCTTGTGAGTTTATACATTTAATCCCTCTTGAGAAGAAATATCACCTTATGCTATCTATCAGATCCACTTGACTGGTGATGATCCTATGGATGCAGCTAGCTGGACGAAAAAGACAGATGGACCGGTCTTCCACTCTGGTAATGGAGAGTATGGTCCAGGTCATAACGGGTATTTATAATCACGAAATCTTTCGTCCCGCTTCTTAATCCAGCTAACCCCTTATGCAGTATGTTCATCTCGCCCGATGGTACGGAATTATGGAACGTCTATCACGCCACTTGGCATCCTGAAGGGCAATGGTGAGCTTGTTGCTGTTGGATATATGGTACAGTTCCAAGCATTATCGCAATTCGACCTGACCGTGATTGAATTCTCGCAGTGGAGACGACAGATCAACATTCGCCATGAAAGTTGATACCACCAACGGTCTAAATTTTGGATCCCCTGTAACGTGAGTCATGGCCTTTGAAGGTCTAAAGGAAGTGGACTACGTCTGAGTTGAGGACGATTTCTCAGATCTGGTGAATACACCGCGCCTTCGGGAGAAGACGTTAGTCCTGTAACAGCAAAGTCCGAAATGATAGCTCTCACCGAGCCTACAACTACTATCCAACTTGCAGAGTTAACGTCTCAACCAGTTGAAGCTGCACAAGCTACCCTCACGAGTAGCTCAGAGGCTCGAGAGACAACTCATAGAACCAGGGGTTCTAAATCTAGATTAGTCACGGGATATGACTATTGAAATTTTTTAGATGGTTCGTTTAGTATAATCAGTCGCCCGAATAAGCTTGCGCCATATCTTATCGTGTGAATAATGTCTCTGGAGTAAATTACGTACTTTGCATGAACCGTGTTTTTGACACAGCTCTTTATGCATTCCGTTTCAAGACGGATGCATCGCAGATCGCCGTCGCGTATATAGGCCTGATGGAATTTTGATTTAGATAGCGACGTGATGACCAACATCTATATAATCAGACGTCCATCATCATTCCGATCTAAGATCTACCTGTAGGGTCGGTCGAAAACTAAATCATATTTCGCACAATCTCGTTTCCATGGCATTCGAGAGAAGATTGAGCGAGAATGACACGAATTCAACTGGTAACAAAACAGATTTCGTCCATATCTGCTCTCATTCGCTTTTCGATTGTCATCGAACTTCCGTTGTGAATTCCACTGACTTGAGTTGTCGAGGCAACCGAATACAATTGTCGCAATCGAAGTTGAAAACCAAACCTCCTGGGCAGGCGCAGCAAGATACATTGACTGTTCGCCGTAGTAAATCGGAGCGCGATCATAAGGATTATCTCCTACAGGAGAGGTCGAGAACCATTGGTACGATACTATTCAGCTACATAGAAGAGCTTGTTACAATATACAATTGTCTGATTTAGTGATTTTGGATCGCCACAATACCAAGCTCGTCATCCCAAAATGACTTCATTGGGTTGCGTGATCCCACTTTCTCGGTCCTGGACGAACGAGAGGTGAATGTAAGTCCTGGTCTGCTTACATTCTTCATTGAAAAGCCAAGTTGCCTCTTCAGGCCAAAGTCCTTTCAACTATATCGAACAAATAATACTTTCAGCAAATTCCACATGACAACTTCAATTTCACCTAAAACAAAACAGGTCTTCCCAAATTGAACCAAATTTTACAGCCAGCGTTTACAGCTCTTCAGGTGAAGATCCCTCGTTTCGTGGAGGGGTTCAGGGTTCGACCACTTCTGAATATTCAGAGCCAATGAGCCGCTTCGCTACGGCCAATACTTGAGATATAGTGTTGATTCTAGCCCCAATAGTCCACCCTTTGTTCTAGCACCTTTGTCGCGCTGAAACTTGCCTTCCGGAAATCTTTTCTCTGTAGCGAAGTCTCTGTGAAATCTCGCTAGAATAGCAGAAGTTAGACATATATAAACCAAAGTCATGATGTACATACCATTCTCAGTTATAAAATAACTTCTTTCGCCACTTCCTAGTCCCATTACAGTTCAAATTCACATTGCTCTTAGCCCCAACAACGTTTTACAAAGATGTCATCTGAAGACAGCGATTGTGAGGCCGAGAGTTTACTAGAAGAATATCTTAAAAGCCGTGAAGACAGCATTGATGTTGCTAATCTGACTCGTGCTCTGTTCCACTCGCAAAATAGGGAGGACGGATGGCTTACAAGATGGTTGGGTCGTTATGGGGGTGATGCAAGAACCGCTTGTGATGAAATCGAAAAGACCAAGCTTACTGTCACCAGATATTACAAGGATCCAGAACACAAAGAACGTTATACTGCTGAAGAGTGGACACTGGTGTTCGATCATCAAGTGCTCCTAGAAGAAACGGTCATGGAATCTTGGCGTTGCAAGAATCCAGAGTGTAATAATCGCACTCAGCGAATTCGGTCGCGCACTCAACCTGAGATTGCCGGTAATGGTTATTAGATCCTCGACAAGTCACCTATGCATGCAAAACTCCCGTGATCAAAGCTGGTGACTTGCATGCATGTCTTGGTCCAAGTTGCTACAGCTTTGAAGAAGATGCAAGGCCGGTAGAAGCTAAAATCTAGTAAAAAGACCCAAGAATAATTTGCCTCCTTCTATGCTGACCACATGGCAGACCCATGGTCTTGAGCAGAAAGCGCTTTGCTCTTTGAGTCCTCCATGCATGAAATGTGTCTTTATAAGAGAGCTGCATGCATACACATGGGTTGCATGAGGTTCTCATACGAATATGATATGCATGCATGCATCCTATGGTGACTATACACCACTGTTGGCGGTGAAGTGAGTGCGCGGCAGGTAATTCGCTGAGTGCGAATATTAGACTCTCAAGAATCCATCAACATATTATTTGATATTCCGTTATGACCCTGACACAACATTTACTTTGCCGCCTAAATTCAGTGTCCACAAACCTCCTGACGACACTAAAGATACTAGTGGATCTACCGCAGTACCACAGCACAAAGACAGTCGAGCCCCAGCTTGTACTTCCCATACAATAGGGGCCGAAGATATCAGGAAATTACGAGATTTCTGCCGATTACGATTTGGCCCTATGGACTCTAAGGACAGTTAGACAACGAGCGTCTGTCCGGGCAGTAACAAAGGGTTTACGCCATGGGATGCTTTGTGCTATTTTCATCCATGCTAGTAATTTATTGTCGATATTGTTACTTATAGAATAACAAAAGTGCGCTGGATGCGAAAGGAAAAGAAGTTGTTAATCTGTATACAAATTATTCAGCAAATACTGAATTGGCTATCTTGAGTTCATGTCATACTGTTCCTCTCTGTAATTCGTCACAATACACTCGCACGATGCCAGAAATTGATAGTTAAAGTGGAGTTTATTTACCAACCCTAGACTCGCACTTGCATATATAGACAATACCGTTCGCTTTCCCATTTGACATGCCTAAAATGTACATTCCGTGAGGTTATCTTGAAGTTAACTTAGCAACACTCATTAGCGAATTCCTGTCCTGCTCTGGGACAAATGGGAGATCCTCTTGACCAATTGTCACAGTAGCTCGTGACCCACAGGCAGTCCTGTACGTAGTCTGATTTGCATTGGATAACAACTATCTTCTCGAGACGTGCATTAATACTGCGAATTAAGACCTGCTAAGGTCGGTCACAGAAGGACTCACAGCGCTGTATGTTGCTCAATCAGATATCATGGCTTTCTAGCGGAGACTGATCGAGTATGAAACGAATTCAATTTGTAATAAATCCCTTTTTTCGACTGTGTTCCCCGATTAGCTTCTAAATGCAATTGCAATTGAAGCTCTTTTGCAAAACTCACTCACTTGTGCGGTCGATGAGGCATTGACTCTCAATCCCAGCAACGAGGATACTGTACCTCCTTTTGCGCATCAAGACATCATTCATGTCCGCCATGGTGAGATGGAGTATAATTGTTGGCGAGTCGTTTATCCCACAAAGGAGATCGAGTACTTTGAGTACACCATCGATCTGCGACTCGTCACTCAGGAGGAGTTGAGTCAGATTATCGAAGCATTTCATATCATTTTTTGTGTAATTCGATCACAGATTGCCAAGCTCGTTATCTTACATTCCTTTCGTCTGGGATATATTATCCCGCTACCTCGGTTTTATGCGGTAGAGCGTAACCGAGGACAATAAGCTATATAAGGACTTCGATCCACATCAACATCATCACTGAAAAGTCAAGCAATTCCTTCGCAACACAATTAGACATATCCCACATCTCATAATCTCATAATTTGGGCTCTTCTCAAGATAAATTCAATATTCATAACAAATACAACATGTCATCCCAGAATAAACCAGATTCTACAGCAAGCGCTTTCAGCTTTTCAAGCGATGACACTTCATCACAAAGAGGAGGAGATAGATCACCCCCATTTACGTACGAAGAGTTTATGAGCAACTCCGCTACGAACAACTCCGCTACTGCCGATAATCGAAACAGTCTTGATCCCCCTAATAGAAGACATAGCCATTTGGGGGAGTATTCTCCCTACTAGAACACCTCATCCACGTTATTCTGATCATTTTCACGATCTGAGAGTAACGCAAGAAAGAACAGAAGGATCAAGGCCTCCTTCTTATGCTTCACGAGCTTCACCACAAAGAAGTAATGGTTCGCCTGAAGCTCCGAGTCATGGAGCAATGAATTTTGAGGGAAGCGGGAGTTCAAGTACAGCCTCGTCTGATCAGAGTACTCGTTCTGCTCCTGAGGCTGATGGACACTATGGGTCCCTCGATGAACAGGTTTATTCTATTTATGATGATCGTTTAAGAATGGACCATGAAGCCTACCTTCAATCCAGAGCTTCCACAACAAGAAGAGCACCTCCTGCTCAAGGCAGCTCCTCTCGATTGACTCGACAAGGATCCCCCCGACTTTGAGTTGGACGGGTATATCAAAAGCAGAAGACCAGGTATGTTTTGCTTTATGAGGGATCGTGTCATACCAAAACCACAAATAGTATAGAACGCGATCTAGTCGCGGACTCGTTCCCTTTATCTTTATGAGCTATAGCAGATATTGACTGGATGGACTTTTGTATGTATATACAGTATGCGGTGTTCTGCTGACAGCAAAAATGAGAGATCGTACGTATAATGCATTACCTCGAGTACGCGCACGGAGCCACCCAACGTTCCCGCAGAGGGTCTAGCCATTAGTGACAGAGCACGTTCTCAGCGTATCCATTCCGATACTTGGTCAGCTCCTTTCGTACCTCTCCTCCAAAGATATCTACAACTGTACACGGAAAGTTGATTCAAGTGGCGATGAGATCCTAACAGTTTGCTTGTAGCAATACCACAGCGGTTTTCTTTCTCGGGGATCGACTCTGCCGCAATCACCACGGCGATTCGTGGGATAGTGACTTCGTACGGACAAGCTCCGGGCTGCTGTACCTCTCCTTTTGCTTTCATTATCAACAACGAATGACTCACCTTTGTGGTCAACAACAGGAAGGCGAGTATGTGGCAAATCCTTACTCCTGTTGGCCTTCCATCGTTGTAGATCGAGTCGAATCAATATAGACTGCGCTCAAGAGTCTTGATTTGGCTTATCGTCTCAATTAGCCTTCTGTCCGATTTGGTCGGCGTTGATGCAAATAATCGGACGACAAAGGGGATCGACTCGATTACCTTTTATCGGCCCTTACTGCCTTTATCTGAGAGCTATATTACTGAGATAAGCAAATGAAGGAAAAGGTATATATACTTGTTTATCACGAAACAATAAGTACTACTCCAACTCTACTTCACAATCGATAACATCACAACATGTCTGATCAACGAGCCACTGACACTTCAGGTGAAAATTCTGCGAACGACCGACCCGACAGCCCACCACCTTCATACGACGAAGCTACACGAACAGGAATTGATCCTGTATACCGTGTATACGAATCTTCTTGCCCCGGCGGGCCACCTCAAGCCTATAGACCTACGGGTGCCCCTCCAAGTGATACAAGCACTCCAGACGGATCCACAAGATCTGACGCGTCAGGAAATTGAACTGGCGTCCTTGTGGGATTTAGAAGTTATGACAGGTAGATCTGGGTTTCATGTTCCAAGCGTAAACATCGGATATATAAGTTTAGTTATGGTATAGGTATACGAGATGTTTTTCCATCTGTGGATGAGATGAGGAAAGTGAGATGATATACAAGTTTGGCAGTGTTTTCCGTATGATATGCAAATTTGGGGATGTTAGATCTTGAAAAGATTCTCCACGTACAATTGGAAACGACCATGGGCTAAAAGCTCGACTTCCCAAATTGATTTGTATTTGATAAAAAGTGGTGGTCATCTCTCAATGTTGTTGTGGGTTCGATTATTACTTGCTTTAGAAGGCGAGAGAGAAGTGGTATTTGCCAAAATCGTGACACTGATCTTGAAGTAGGCAATTCACTCTGATAGCGTCATTTTGCTAATCACACATCTACTGCTTTCATATCAATTTGTCTTCATCTCCACCCTACTCATCGAAAGGAAAAAGTAATTTGCAACTCCTGTCCTTGTCTTCCATTTAGATCAAACTTTCAAAGTGATAATTTGGTTTAATCATCTTGCTATTATGCCGAGTCTTCTTTGCTTTCGATGTTATCATCAACAGGAAGGCGACATTCTACAAATCCTTTGTTCTTATTGTGTTCTAGGCTCGTGACGCCATAGCAATTGAAACGAGCGTGCTAATTATCACATGAATCAGAACCGATGACCACTCCAAGAATCTGATAAGGCCTTCTGTAAGATCCGTGCAGGTCTTGTTGAAGTATTGCGTAGCGAGCTCATCTAGTCGAGTTATGTTCTTGATGAATCGAAATATCAAAAATATGGTTTTCAACACTGTACGCACTATTTGGTATCTTTGAGTGGCAAAACAGACAAAAAGGTATAAATACGTATCGTCCGATTTTCCCGTAGAAAGACCACATTGTCCATGATATTTCGTACTGCTCGTAGTCAACCACATTGTTCATATATATTATATGCATATCCAATTAATATCGTGATATTTCATTAGAACCTTGAGTCGCTAGAAAAACCCGCAAGATCGTTCAATTTGAGGTAAAAGCGTTTTTCTAAAGTTTCTCGTCAGCTATACGAAAAAGTTCATTTATATACTGAAAACTGTAGACTCGCTTCCATTGTTCAAGACACTAAATCAAGTAAGATGTGATCAGCCTTGATAAACTTCATACTGTCTTCCAGCTCTTTAAACTTGGAGGCGATGTATTACAAATGTGACATTGAATACTCACTTGATGTCCCGTTTTACCTTCTACAGCAATTTTCCAATCTTTTTCACCATTCTTTATGACGTGATAAAATAATTGTCTTTTCTGATCTTTAGTCCATCCTTTTGTAGGTGATTGTGGTCGATCATTAGGTTCGACAAGTGAGTGAGGTTGTTTATTTCTAATAGCTGGCATGTCGTTTAAGTTTTGGATATCCCTGGAGAAATATGTATATCTCGTCAGCTCATTCTTTAGTGTTCGAGATAAAAATGGACTGACAACAGTGCTTTTGTGTTTGGGAGATCAAGAATATGTGAAATTGGTTATTATATAGCATGCGATTTCTGGAAAGTGTGAATGAAAAGAACTAGTCAGAGAAAGATAATAAAAGAAGAAAGGAAAAACGGATCGTTAGTTCGTCCTTCTTTATCGAGAAACGCAAGTAGTCGTGATGATCCGTTTCTTAGATACGTTATATACATCTGATGGCATTTCAAATAACCTCAATGGGCAATAATACAAAAACAAATTCCCTTATTTACAACTTCGCCTTGACCTTCCCATTTTCTCGCAATAATTTATCACTTTCCTTATTGATTTTAGCAGATTTCTGATTAAGCTTTTCAACGCGTTTTAATTCATTTTTACCAATTTGCTGGATATGAACTTCGTCCGGACCCTAATAATGAATATCTCGTCAGCTCGAAAACCCTTCCTCTCTGGTTCGTACGTCATGTGAAAGATACAATCGCTAAACTTACATCAGCGTACCTTAATGTTCTTAAACTAGCATAATAATAAGCCAATGGAGTATCTTGTGAAATTCCTTCCGCACCATGAACTTGCATAGCTCGATCAATTACTTTCAATGCCATACTTGGAACTGTAAACTAATTTCCACGCACGACATCAATATTTCTCTGTCAAATGGTCATTCATCGCAAAAATTGAACCTACTTTGGCAATACCGATGTCTTGCATTGCACCTTTTGCACCCGCTATATCAATTCTTCTTGCAGCTGCTAAGACCAATAATCGGGCTGAATCGATCTCTGCTCTGGAATGAGCTATATCCGCGATCACGGTACCTACGTTGGATTACTTATCAGCTCAACAGTTATTCCACTGGGGTATTGATTACTTACCATGCTCCCTCAAGTATTTTCCAAAAGTCTTCCTATTCGGATCAGATACTCGCTGCAGCAGAATATCAAGTGCTCGTGAAGCTATACCGATGGTACGCATACAGTGGTGTAGACGTCCAGGGCTATAGACATTGTTAACGTACGCTGGAACCGTGAACAATGATTGAAGAGCAACTTACCCTAATCTGGCTTGAATGATCTATGAGCGGTTTGTCAGCACCTGCACCTTGTATGATATAGATTTCTTACACTCACTTCGAATCCCTTTCCCAGTCCCGCTCGACCACCGACTACCCCACTTTCAACATCTATCTCTACTCCATCGTAGACGACTTCACAATGGCCTTCAGGAGCATCATCGTAACCGAAAACTGTCAATGGTCGGACGACTTTTACACCTTGTAATCGAGGTTCAACAAGAACCAAAGAATGCCTTTTATGAGGTGATGGATTTTGAGGATCTGTCATTGCTAATACAATATGAATGGCATTTCTAGGATCACCAGCTCCGGTAATCCACCATTTATGACCTTTCACTATTAATTTGCCTGAGTTTGAACTAGGAAGGGCAGTCGTGTTACGTATATTTGTTGCGTCTGACGAAGCCACTACAACCAGTATGATATATATCAGCCTGCTCCCCGCGTGATAATTCTTACTGAATTATGGCGTTGAAAAATCGTGTAGACTCGACTCACCTCCGTACTCTGTCATTGCAAAACTACTTCGAATTTCCCCTTTCAGAAGTGGTACGAGGTATTTATCCTTTTGCTTAGATGTACCGTATCGAGCTAAAACTTCCATATTACCTGTGTCAGGTGCGGAGCAATTGGTAGCTTGAGGAGCGAGTATAGCCGAATGTCCCATTGTTTCAGCCATGACAGCGTACTATTGAACAAAGAGAACAGAGTTAGCATGAAGACTTGTCTGCGACTCTCGCACATTACTGGACAGCAAGGATCAGATCGATCAATGAGATTTACCTCTAGATTACTCAATCCACCACCTTGTCCACCTGCCATTCCTTGAAAATCACCTCCACTCAACCATAAATTCCATAAACCTTTTTGTTTCGCTTTATCCTTCAATTCTTCAAGAATGGGAGGTACAGATGCCCATCTTGCTTCAGGTGAATCAGTAGGTATTTGAGCATGAAATAGTTTTTCAGAAGGTAAAACATCATTCTATTTGATTTGAAATATGTATTTTTAGCTTTGATTAACCAGTACTGACATAGTTGAAATTGATGATCAGACTCACTTCCATGAATTCGATCAAAGTGCTCAAGAGGGTCTTAGCACGTTGCGATATGAGCGGTTCAACCTTTAGGTCCGACTATCTCAGTACTGGGCGAAATTAACGATCAGAGAAAGAGGACGTACCAATGACCAAGCGCCGGCCGAAATATACTTCAATACTGGACTATCTGACATTTTTGATGCTACAACCTATATGCTATAATGATCTGTCAGATTGCGATAGCTTGTAGTAATTATTGAATTTTGGTCAGAGGATCAAGTATATATGGGATATATAGTCTGTTTAAGTAGTATCACGTTGGACCAGAAGACCTTCAACTTCTCCGGGTTTCTCGGCTTGTTGATTACCGGTATACGGGATCACGTGATTGACACGTTTATACGATCACTATGAGTTAGTATTGATGTTTGCCTTTGTTCCTTCTGGGTCAATCTGATTATGGCAGCCAATACTCTATAGCTTTGCTGAGAGATCATCACTCTTTAAACAATACTCGAATACAAAAGCTCGGACTCCGAGGGCTGAAGCGCACAAGATAACGTACAGTCAACAACATAACGAAATTGAACGAGGGACATTAACGAGGACCACGAGGCGAGATTACTTCAAGCTGCAATCAACAAGTCAGGATAGAGAGTAAACCTTTGTCAACATGTCAGGTCAATTGAACGATGAAGAACGAGCTTTACTAGAATATCGAAATTCAACAAATTTCAGATCAGTGAAAAGGGCTGATCCGCATGTAAGCGAGATATCAGATACAAGTGTTTATTCGGTAATTTACAATTATGATGAAGCTGGTGGAAGTGGACAAGGGAAATGGGAGAAACAAAAGCAAGAAGGTCCGTTATTCGTTGTACATAGGTAAGTCTTTCTTTACCTTGCTTTCTAATCATTCATCGCGCCTATAATTATTATCTGGCATACATAATCTGAAATTCATCGATGGCCTTCCTTGAACCAAATTAATATGTATTCAGTCCTTCCTCTATAAATGCTGTTGCTGACATGCTCTTGTACCTCAGGGATAAATCCCCAGAATGGTCTTTGTATATGTTAAACCGACAAGGTTTGAAGAATCCAGCTATACCTTTGATACCTGGAGAGATGAAATTAACGGTCATAGATCAAGGAATGTTACAAGTAGCTCGAAGGGGAGACAGTGAGTTGGCAATTCTGATTCCTTTCCGTTCAATGGAGAGGCCGACTGAATATGTTTCGATCTCCAGAACAGCGTATAGGAGTATGGTTTTCTGAAGGACCAGAAGCAGTTGAGCGATTCAGGCAATCAATTCTGAGGTAGGTTGTTAGGATAATTACAAGAGCAAGTAATTCACCTTTACGTCTTAGGATATGTGGTGAACCTTCCAAACGCCCTGATATACCGAATGTTATCTCTTCGCCGGCTGTATCGGCTGTACTGCCAGTACAATCGGAAGACGGCTTATCGAGATTATTCGCAGGGTTAATGAAAGTGTGTTATTCCTTCTAAGCTTATCGAAATAAGACCTAAGTCACTGACATCGTCTCATGGGACATCGTCTAGTCCCCGCCTGTACAGTCTCCTCCTGTCCAGCCAGCGGTTCCTACCCCACCTACGCAGAATACGTCAATAACTACTTCAACGACGAATCAACCCATTCTCACAGCTGATACTGTCCAAAATCCTTCGGCTCCCGCACCTGATCCAGCATCTTCTGATTCCGCTACTCAAACTCGATTACCTACATCTCCGCCTCCTCCGCCCCCTCGATTAGCATCTCCGCCCGGTCAAACTGCTGATGATCTACTGATGAGTATATTGGGTTTGGCTCCTCCGCCAATACCTCCTCCTCAGCAGCGACAGCAGCAGCAGCAACAACAAGTATCGCATCCTGTAGAGAAAGGCCAACCCTCACCCTTTAGTATGCCCACAGCACCTGATCCGCCCGTTCCGGAGATACATCAACAAGCAATTCATCAATTCCCCCCGCAACATTATCAACCGTATCCACCTCCTACTCAAGGCTCACATAATATCCATCACCTTGCTACACCTCCTCCACACCAACAATATGTCAGCCCGCCACCTGAGGGCCAATTCAATGTACAGCAAGATCATCAACAGAGATATCATAAAATAGGCAACGCATCTTTTGCACAAACAGCAAATATGCCTTCACCTATCCCTACAAATGCCGCGATCAGATCAATGAGTACGTCGCCGGCTGTATCATTCCACACTCCAGGAACGAATAGTCCTTCGAATGGATATAAGAGTAATTCAGAATCAAGAGGCATTATGGCTGAAGCGATAGTAGATGGAATACAAAGAAAAGAAGATCAAGGTGTGAAAATCATTGGACATGCAATGGGACCTGAGGAGAGAAAGAATGAATTCAAGAGGAGAGTGACAGACTTGATATTAGTAGGTCATTCTGCTAGTCTTGTCGTTCAGAATTTCGCTGATTGAGAGGAACGCCTGTCGGTATAGTCGGACGAGAGCTTCGTGAATGAGATTTGGGAAAGCTACCTGGACAGGATGAGTCGTGTTGCTCAAGGAGGTTAGAGGAAAAATACTCGAGCTTCGGTGTCGTGATGAATGAGGGGAATTATGCTTACATCGCACGAAGAGCATTAAGAGAAAGAGATCGGCCGTTTGGGATGAAGGGAATGAAAGCATGGAGGAGGATTAGCATTGGCTCTGCAAGGTAATAGCTTTTTTACATTTTTTTTGGCTATAAGTCTATCTTAGCCGCAATATTATTGTCGGTTTGATGTGACTACCCTTCATGCATTGCACTTTGATAAAGTATATGCTATCATGGTGGAATGATTGATTAAATGACTTACCCATTTAAGGTGTATAGAAAGTAGTGTACCTTAAACCGCGTGTTGTGACGCGCTGACTTGAGATGAGGAGGAATATCAACTCTCACGTTGAGCAGCATGCATAGTTCCGAAACAACTATGTCATGCAACTAGAAATTCAAGTAGAATACCATTGACGATAGCTGAACAACATAGTCAAGTCGAGAAGAAGCATAAAAGAACTCAAAGAAAACTCAAGAATCCTAACTCTGTAAAGAAATCCTTAACTGAGTTAGAAAAAGAAAGACACTGCGCACCTGCAACAATCCATTCAACCATTCACCTGTAAGGTGATTAGACAACATGTCTTTACCTCTTCATTTAAGATCATATCGCGAAAAATCCAAAGATGAATATACAAGAGATTTCTTCAATGTTCCAACTCAATCTTCATTACCTTCTTCTTCATCTGATACACCATCTGTAGTTAAAATAAGAGATAAAGGATATAGAAATTATGAAAATGATCAATTACAAGGTATGGATATAAATGCTGTGATTAGTGTTGAAGGTAAAGAAGAAGTCTACGTGAGTTAATCAATCTATTTAATTGTGGAATACGCATTAATGATTGGTTTTAGGCTGGAAGATTAAGTTTGTTACCTCCCTTCTTATGTTTCATCTCGCTTGATAGGAAATCATGTAGATGTACGATTCCTTTATACACCATAAGGAGGGTTGAGAGGTGAGCTTTTATCGCGACATACCAACTACAACTCTGAAAATTCGTGTCAACATGATGATGGGCGTAAGGAAACATGTAAAACCTATCAGAAACTCGCTAATCATTCCTATTTTGATAGACTCAATTCAAGAGCAGGGGTATTTGCTTTATCACTTGCAACATGGCATGGAATGAGAATTGTAAGCGTCTTTTCAGTCTATTCTCAGTATGCTTCAATGAGACAGTCGAGAAATAGTCAAAAGTGTCGCAAGCAAGTCTGACATTTTCAACCTCATCTTTTCGATCAGATTCTTCAACTCACTTCCCTTTTACCGACTGCCGAACACTTCGCTATTCTTTTACGAGATGCCTTGAAATCCCAAGTAAGCCTTCTATCTATCGCGTTCTTGACGATGATGAAGAATTCTGCCAACTTAATTATCATCTCTACAGCTGGCTGCGATGAAACAGCTTAAACCATTCTTACCTTCTTTATACTCTGAATATCTTCTCTCCTCACCATTAGCAACATCAACAGGCCAACAACAAACGGACCATTTGTTGTTAGGTACTGAGCTTAGCGAAAAGCCAAATGCAACGGCGCCCGAAGGAGAAGGGGATTTGCGTGGGCCAGGAGGGGAAGGTAAAGGGATTTATCAACGGGGTTTAGGTGAGACGTTTGGGTTTCCTGGTGATGCGAGGAAGATGAGGGAAAGAAGTAAGATGAAGCTTTGGAGAGAATACTTCATGAGTAAGTGTTCGCCAATTTGATCATCATCCGATTCATGTCGGAAGCTGATATGGTTGCTGGTGTTCGCAGTTCATGGTCGAAATTTGACGTGTAAGTTTACAAGTCCTAAGTCGCGTAACCTGGCGAATACGGACTGCTAATGAGAATCGACAGTACTACGCTATCCTCCTTTCCAAAGACTGTTGCAAGTAGGTTTGCCATCGCGCTTGAGGGGTGAATTGTGGGAGGTCATGTCGGGTTCAGTATGTAAGTGAAGATCCAAACGACCATATAAGATGACGCTTATATATGAACGATAGACCTTCGTTTTGCAAATCCAGAAACATACGGTCTTCTCTTATCTCAAAATGCAGGGAAATCATCTCAATCAACGGACGAAATTGAAAAAGATTTGAACAGATCGTTACCGGAATATAAAGCTTACCAGAGTGAAGAAGGTTTAGCTAGATTGCGAAGGGTATTAGTCGCGTATAGTTTCAGGAATCCTGAGCTTGGGTAAGCTGAACAGCAAGCGGATGTCATGGATACAGCTGATATCATGTGAACAGGTATTGTCAAGCTTTGAATATCGTAGTTGCTGGATTACTCATGTATGTTAGCTAAGTTCAGACGCGCCAATAGGGGCTAATATCGTTGTGACAGTTACATGTCCGAGGAGCAAGCTTTCTGGCTTTTGGAAGTGCTTTGCGATAGGATACTGCCTGGATATTATAGGTGAGCTACTGCGTTCCTCGAGCTTGGCGGTGGATATCTCTCAGCTGACATTATGGGCAGTCCGTCTATGGAAGGTACATTGCTTGACCAACGGGTATTCGAGTCGCTTGTACATCGATGTCTGCCGATGATACAAGAACACTTCGTCTCGGTCGATGTGCAAATATCCGTAGCATCTTTACCGTGAGCTGCAAAATTCGAAATCGTCAAAGGTTTAGCTGACACCTCTATCGCAGCTGGTTCTTGAGTCTGTACATCAATTCCATGCCCCTTATCTTCGCTTTCCGAATTGTGGATTGCGTGTTGGCTATGGGTGTCAAGGTGTTGTTCCAGATCGGTCTGGGTGAGCTCACATCATCTGCGGTAATGGCAATCAGCTGATGTGGGGACCATTCGGTTTTATAGCTGTTCTGAAAATCAATGGCGAAGCGTTACTGGAAATAACGGACGATGGAATGTTCATCAACCTGATGCGATCCTATTTCAGCACCATTGGGAATTCGGCACATCCAGATCACCCCGATCCTCGAGTTAGGGCAATAACGAACTTCCAAGAATTATTGGTAGTAGCTTTCCGAGAATTCAATGTAATCACAGATGAGACTATCACTGCTGAACGAAAACGTTTAAGAGCTATAATTTCGGATGAGATTGAAAAATTTAGCAAAAGAGCAGCTGTGAGGAACCTAAAGAATATAGGCAAATTCCATAAAGATCAAATTGGAATAATATATGACCATTACTTCTCTGCAATTTGCTCTCCCGAAGCTGGGCCCTCCACTTACACTGGTAATTCGCTACCTGGAGATCAGTTCGATCAACCTCGAATACAGGTTGATGCGCAAGGAAGAGTTGAAACTAGGATAGATCATAGGACGTTCAGAGTTTTCTTATCGCAAATAGCGACATGGGCAAGAGAAGAAACTGTTACAACAAATGCGTTCATACAGCGAACGGATAGACGAGTAGCAGATCATGAATTGATTGATAGGTCAGCTGAAATTCTGGCGCCTTTTCAGAGGAATGAAGCTGACATGATGAATGCCCATAGACTATACTTCGCGTGGGATTCTCAAAATCAAGGAACGTTATCCTTACAAGATGTAGTGTTAGGCTTGAACAGAGTGATGACTGCTGGATTAATGGAATCAATAGAATGGTTCTTTGAGCTAGTGAGTAGTAGAGTACACCTCTATATTCAGACCAATAGCTGACTTGTGACATAGCACGATAAAGATAAAGATGGCTTCTTGACTAAAGATGAAGTAATACAGTTGTCGGAATCACTCCTTGTGAGCTATCTTTTCGCTATCGTATATTGAGAACACAGCTAACGGGGGACGATGATCAGTTCATCTTCCGAAATGAACCTGGAGATATATACCTTGCAGCGGTATCCAAGTTTATCTTGAACGCTTACGAATTCGGTGATGCAACGGCCCCAGCAGGAAGTGTGGACGAGAAGGTGCCTATAAATGGAGATGGCGAGACTGCCTCTGGCGCTAGAGAACGATCTGATTCATCGGCTGGACCACACAATCTACCTTATCTCAGTGAGCGCTCTTAGCGATTTAGGCTTGTTACTCAGCTGACGGATGGCCCAGATTTGGCCACATTCCGAATGGTCGTTCTTGCGGATGAACTACTGGAAAACTTCTTCGCAAACGATTTGACGGCTTCGTTCCAGCTCGAACAAACAGAAGACGAAGATTATCATCAAGCTCATCAGCGATCTGAAGGACTGTTGGGCGGTCTAATGAATCTCGTAGTGACCAATGAGTAAGTCTGATCTCGCATAAAGTCAAAAACCCCAAGTCCGATACTAAAGCAATTCTCCTGCTGCAGGAACAAAAACCGACTTCACAGACTTGCCGATGGATTCGGCGCAGCTTTAGGTAAACATGCAGAATGGCGTAAACCATCATTGGGTAAATCATCAGGAACAGATCCTACACTCTCATCATCTTCTTCAACCGATTTGAAAGCAAGAGAATCATTATTAACTCCAGCACAACAAGCTGGTCAATTCCAAAGACCATCAATATCTCCTGGATCAAGTAGGACAAGATCTTCCTCTGCCGTATCGCAATCTTCGACCAAAACAACGGATACGACTGGTACAACTACACCTGATGATAAACGATCATTAGCAGATGTGGAAATGAGATATAGAGAAGAAAGTGAAATGGTCAAAGCTGCACAAGAAGCAGTTATGCATAGACCAAATTTCGCAATTGATGCAATTGGAGATTCGGATGATGAAGGTGGAGAAGGAGATGATGAAGGAGTAATGGATGAAGTGAGTTTAGCTTTTTTTGGATTATATTTAGATACGTAGCTTATAACAAATTTCCATTCTGATAGGTTGAGGCTTTCCTCAAAGCTCATGGTGCTGATGATGAGGGACTTAAAGGTGAACAAAAGAAAGTTGCAGAAGGTGAGGACTGATTTTTCTCAAACACCATTAAGAGATGAAATGTTAACCCATCTTTTATGACTAGATTTGCTAAAAGCTGAACCTATGGGAGTTAAGAAGAAGGCAAAAGAAACAAACAATTTGGTAGATTTGTAATCTGCGGCGGATGGCCATCAAATGGCGAAAACCTTGAAGTAAACATATAAGATCAAATTTTGCAATTCATTTTTACCCATTTACAATTTTTTTTTCGTTGTACATTGTTTCTGTGCTTTTAATTTTGATATCATAACTCTTTCTCTTTCTTGCTTTACGATGTTACTTTTTCTTGCTTTACGATGTTACTTATGATAATGCAATTCACTTGCAATGGTATTCTGCACCAGCATTAGCAGGAAAATGAATGATTCAGATCTATTGCGCTATGACTGTCCATTTAATGCATATTACGCTTATACTAGCATTAGACGGGAGAATGCCAATTGTCATATTCATAATGCATACAAAGTTTGAATCGCAATTCAATATACAAAAGTGATATGCTTTAAGATACATTAAGTTTCAGGCTTTAGTATAACGTCTTTTCCTTGCCAAATACAAATTTCATATGCTAACATTAAAAGTAATTGACCTAAAAAATCAACTAAAGCTGAATGAATTGGAAGTGTATATGAACTTTGATTTGTTGAAAAGAAAACGAAACATTGATCAATTACACATACTCTTTACGTTTAATCAAAAAAGGAAAAAAAAAAAAAAACGGATTCACAGACTCACTCTGGATCAAGATCCTTTGACCAAAAGAATAAAGTCATATTATGGGCTAATATCAATGAAATACCAGTCTTCCAAGAGAAAAGCGCAAATATCAATGAGACTGTTCACTTCATTCGTAGATTCACAAAGCAGAATATAACTCACGGTCAAAGCGAAACAACACCATCCTATCCAACCTAAATTCAAATCTATCCATCCTGCCCAACTTACGAAAAATAGAAAAGCAGCTTGACAAGGAAAAGCAACTAAATAAAGTGTTAAAGCACTTTGAAATGGCGTTAATCCTGTATAATGTAATTTTGGTGAAGAAGATGTGATATTGACGAAGTCCGAATTAGGCTTAGGGTGTAAAAGAGTATGTAAAGATGTAGAAAGTCTATTGGCATGAATAGCACCTATGGATCCGGTCAAACCTGTGACATATGCGATACGATGATCAGCACGGAACAATGATTCATCAAGAGACGCTCACCTGTCATTGAGATAGCTAACAATGCAAATCCTCTATATTTTCCTACACCTTTAGCTAATACCATCCCAGTACCACTAGATATCAGCATAGCGCCGATCTATGATATAGTCATGGTCAGCTATGGTGTCATCATTTTATGAAATGAGACTGAGCGCACCAGAGGTATCCAAGCACCTCTAGCAACTTGCATGATCCATTCATTTCTCAAAACTCGTTTTGTAAACCATCCAGCAGCTATTGACATAATTATAACCGCTAAAATTGGTATAATCGTATCCATTGTTCCTACTAAAGCTGTTCCCAACAAAGCAAGAATGAAAAGGGTAAGTAAATCCCCAAGGCATGCAGCTACAGGAGGTGTTATATTATCTAAGAAAAGCATCAGTAAAGAATAACAGATAAGATTTTTCGAAAAAAAGGGGTAATAGGAATGAATTTACCTGGATCTATACCCCACCATTTAGACAAAATGATTAAATTACCCATAAAACTACCTAAAATAGCAGAACTTATACATGCTGCTCCCATTCCTGTAGCAAGTACCATAAAAAGTTGTTTAAATCCAGGTTTTGTATAACCTTGATGCCATTCATCTCCTGCAACTTCTAATCCAGGTTTTTCAGGTTCAATAGGTATTTTAGAATTTGAAGAATCACCTAATCTATGTATTGTTAACCAACCTAAAATAAAACTTATTAAAGCAGCTAAAAAACTAATTAATAAAGCTTGTAATTCTAATAAAATTAAATTTGAAAATAACATTGATTTTCTAATTTTTTTTGAATTTAATTCTCCAATATTTGCAGAAGTACCTAATCTTGCTGATAAACACATTTCTAAATTTCCTTTTAAATTACCTATCATTGGAACTAAAATAAATAATTCATCTACACGTTGAAATACTCTCCATCTTGCTAAATGTTCTAATAATTCACCTGTAAATACTAAACCAACTAAAGAGAGTAAAAGTGAAGGGGTAGACTAAAATTCAAAAATTAGAAATTGATATTATATCGCATTATATTTTGACTCACTTCCAACAATAGACTTCTTAAATCTTTCCATTTATTCATTTCAAGATTACTGTCACTTAAAGGTTCTGCAAAATCTAATCTACCTCTTAAATGCACATGAGGATCAATCGAATCAGATCGTTTTATATTCAATTTATCAATTTCATCTAAATCTTCACTTATATTTGAAGATAATTCTAATTCATATTGTTCTAAATTTCGAATTTCTCCTTCTTCTTCTTCTTTTTGTTTACCTTTTCCTTTGGAATTAACTGAATTTGCCCAAGGATTTGTAATTGTATTTCCTTTCCAAATTGGAAAATTACTTTCATCTTCTAATTTTTCAACACCTATACCTTGTCTAGCTGATGAACTATTTGAATATCCTCTTAAATCGTTTTTATTTGATCCTTCTCCTTGTACAATTTCTTTTGAACATTGAGAGTTGTCATATAAATCTTCATTTAATGAATTACCTAAAGTTAAAGAAGCTATTCGTTTTGCTTGACGATATTGTTCGGACAGATCACGTTTCAAAATTGGTGACATCCTATATTAGCGCCCTTGGAATCGGGCAGAAGACGTTTCTGTCTGGTTTTTGATAGTAGATAAGAGTATGTTCTGTCAATCTGATATTTGTAGTTAATTTCCATAGTCGACGTTACAAGAACGAAGGCGCATAATCAAAGCCAAAAGATACACTTTACTTCATTTCGTGATCGCTTGTCTGCGCGTAATGACCGGTTTAGTACTTCTTAACTTATTACGCACTACGAGCTAGGCGCTAAAGAAATCGATCGAAATCACGTGGCATGCCGATAGACCGATTTAAACCGTTCTATGTAGGGTAAAGTACTGAGTGAAAGTTTAGTAGTATATGCATGATCAACCTATGTTACAGATCGGAATCCGGACAGAAAATGCGATAGAATATACAATGGATTTGATGATGAAACTACGAAAGGATACACTGAAAAGACAAATAAGGGTTAAAAATGAGTAGTATTCTCCTCTGGCAGAGGAGCCCAGTGCCGATGAATTATGACATGTCGAAGCCTGCGCCGGAAGTAATGGCTTGTAAGAGCTTTGTACGAAGGGCTTGTTCGGTCTATAGAATGACAATGTATATCAGCTTTAATTTCCAACCTGCACAGCCGGTACTCATGAGACTAAAGACAAGGATAGACAACTTACTGTGTAGCCAGGCAATTTCAATAGGTTGAAACAAGCAGCTAACGGAGATGCGCATCAGTGACAATGTCCTCTGAATGATTGACAAGGACTTACAAGCAGATGGCAATCGATCAGTATTACCTCCATTGTACTTGACACCGAATTTGGGATATAGGTATCCAAACCCAAGTCTGTGGAATATTCAGAATGAGCATTGTATCTTGTTTCAAGGTTTGACGAGGTTATGACTTACAATGGCGGTCTCGAGCAAGAAGTTACGAATCGCAATAAAGCTCTGCGTTGTTCATGGGTAAAGCCTTTAACAACTTTCCAGAATAGCCTCGGAGTAACGTCGTTGGGGAAGCCATCGACTGAGCAATGCGCTCGTAGGTCGTCTATATCAATCAAAGTCTATACAAAAAAACCTCAGCTTAGTTATGAGTGGCTGTGAGAGCTTTTGCAACAGACTCACCTCTTCACCACCTATCAATTGTTGCAGTTCCTGTTGGTCGAACATCCGCAGCCCTGCATGAAAGATCATTAGCCTTAAATAATGTTCGCCAGCCTCCTCCCATTTGATCAACCTACATTTAGCATCGATGAGATCCGATAGACCATTGAAGAATGCTCGACTCTGGGCCGATATTTGTCGATCAAGCTTATACTTGCATACCAATTGTATATCTATCCACCGAATTAGCTGAGATCCGTATAGAAGACCTTGACGGACACTCACATTCATGCCTGTTTTCTGATGTAACCGCTATTTCCGATCCATTAGGTACTAAATCGATAGTTCGCTTGACACCCAGATCTGTATCACACGGATTCGTCAGCTGAGAAAGCTCCGGCAGCTAATGTGCAAGAATGACAGCTGACCATCTTCTGTGATAGCGAAATTCAGCGCGAGTTCCTCGGGTTTCGGGTAATTTTTCAAGACTACAGTGAGCATTGTATGAGCTATGCAATGTTGATGTTGACGTTGGATGATACACATACTTATCAAGCCTTTGTACAATTCTTTATCCAATGAGCTTAGATCGTCCAGGTAAGACTGTCTGCCTAGCCATTTTGCCACTGACGCAACGGAAATGTCAGCTCTGAGTACTCAAATGGAACGGGAAATCAACTCACAGAAAAAGTCTGCGAAGGATACATCGACAAGTATACCTTCATACATTGCTTTGCCCAGAATTTGCCCAATCTAAGGAGCATCACAGGATTAGCACCTCAAACGAATCGCATATCATGTGGTCAGGCTCACAAATCGATACCACGCCAGTTGATGCGCTATATTCAGATAAGTCAGCTGTTTGCTCTGAGATAGAGCAGAGGACTCTAGCTCACGTTCAGTAGCATAAGAATGCGGGTTGGGATAAAGCTCGTTCTGATCCGTAGCAAGCCATAATCCTCGATTCGTATCAAAGACTTCTTTCGATAGACTGCAGAGAGCGTTTCAGCTCTTCACTCGGCGGCGTTATGGACGCTGGCGATTCACAAAGCTGGGATACGCACTTTGTCAGAAACTCCTTAAATAGGCCCCCACCATCGATACCTGCTTCCGTCAATCCGTATCTGTCGAATCAAAGCATGAACTTCTTGCACCTGAACAATGCTCGCACTTTCAAGCTGAACTCACTGATCAACAAAAGTTATTTCTATCCTACTTTTCAGGGCCGGTCCTAATTCACCCAATTCATCGAAGCCATCTTGAGATATATGCGTTCTTCTAATCTTAGCATAATTACGTTGTCTTCGACTATGGTAGTTGATACCAAGCCTTTGCTGGTCGGATCTAAGGATTCACGCGCATACGTCAGCTTTTTGCCCCTACATATGGAGAAGGGCATGCTTCAAAGCGAAAAGGACGAGATCACTCACTCGATGAATTTCCTGAATACCTCTAATCTAGTTTGAAACGGTACACTCATAGGCAGATTATTCAATAACCCTAATCTTGGTGATATATATGCCAATTGCCTTTTCGTGTACTTCTGTCTTGCTATGGCCCATCTAGGAAGTGTTGTCGAATCGGTCATTTCGGTGTTTGAATCAACGGACGATGTCAACTCTGCATCTTCATACCTACTCACTAGATATCAGCTTAACTTCTTCGCCTCAAGCAAGGCGGTCAACGACCAAGTAGCTGAGTGTATAAGACACCTGATACTCACACGGCAGCTTCTACGAAACCTCTAAGATCCAATTGCGATCTCATCACCCAAAAGTCAGGATCTGCAAATTGTCGCCTTGCGCTAATTGACACAATCGAAATTAGCTGACATGTTTTCACGACGATACGTGTAATAATAACGATCATGGGTATGCGTAGCTCACTTTCGCTCAACCACTCTCGTCACACCTCTGGTGAATAAACCTCTAACCTCCTCATTTCCTTTATTCACATTTTCGATTTCAACAACGGAAGTGAATTTGTTCGCTGGATCGCTAATTCCATTCATATATCCCCAGAAAGCTAAATCACGCCAAATACCTGCTAATTCCAATATCTCGTCCGTTGATAAAGCATTGCTTGACGTAGAAAAGAACTCATCATCTGGTGTAAGGAGAAGATAATGGTTATACATGTACGTGAGAAGTACCAATGGCGGTGTACTCGGATCTATAAAGCACTTCAGCATCCATAGGTGACATTTGACCAGATTATTAACGTGAATTATCAGACTTACTTGTATTGAGGAATTCCCAAACATCTGAATTACAAGAGTTTGGCCATTTCCCTCGAACACTTTCTCTCCATATCCTTTTTGTCAATCCTTTGCCTCTATCCCCTTCGAGTAAGGCATCAAGTATACCTTCCCATTTTGGACTACCTCTGAAAGCGCTTAACAACCCTACGCAGAAGGTAGCAAAATCGCTGACCATTGTCGGCGGTGCTTTAGATGATGGCGAAATGATTTGAGAGGAAAGTGTGGAAAGATGTTGCGGTGTGGCCAATATTATCAATTTAGTTGATATGTTGGCAGGTAATATCTGTCGTCTGGGTTTCACGGCTTGACGTGTGGGCACTAACGATGTAGGTCCATCGTTATCATCGTCGTCATCGCTCTCCGCCATTACAGGCATAAGTTCATCGCCATCATCGTTCAGCCCGTCAACCCATTTACCCCATCCTTCCTCAACCCCACTAAGCACCTTGCCAATCACATTCATCCAATGACTTATACCTTCTACGCCAAATTTAGCAAGCATACCGCCTGTGATACCGAATGTGGCTAAATTACCGAGGAAATATGTTTTCCCGTTCTCGGTATTCAGTCGACCTTCATTCAGCACATTTGAGTAGCGCGAGGCGAAAGGCAGCAAAATAGTGAACAGATTCAGATTGACCGACAGATGAGTGAGAGCTGGAATCGGAAGTGATGAAGGAAGGGAGGGTATGGCGAGTAAGTGATTTATCAGTGGTGGGATTAGGGCTGACTCGGTCGAAATGGGCAGAAGGGCGAATGGAGCGGTGAGGAGTCTGGTAAGGGGGATAAGGGTTGGATGCTTTTTCTTTGGCAGCTACATTGATCAGATGAACTGTCAGTAAATGTCGCTCAGTATGTAACAGTCGACACAAAGCTCACATTCTTGGCAATAAACTTTTCCATACATTGCACTATAGTCTCAACCCACGGTCTATTCTGTATGACATCGACGATCGTTGATCGGGCGTTCTCTTGCCTCTCCAGAGTCAGCGAGGCATAATTTCTGGCATCGAATATAGCTTCAAGTAGGGAAAGATATGTTGGTACTGAGACAGATCTATATATGATAGTCAGCAGAAGCCATACTATATGAATGGTCGCAAAAGCAAGGACTTACGTTGGATCGAGGTCAACTAATTCCAATATCCTGTAAATGATCGATCCTAAGGTTGCAGGCCAGTCCCGGTGGGTGCTCAACGGAGCGATGAATGCATACATGTCTCCTGGTAATTACAAAAACCTTGAGTGTCATTTACTCTTGGGCTTTTCGAGACCAGAAACTCACCCTGTTTCCTCGAGGCTGACTCGCAGAATCGGACAACTATGGTCTGCGTAGTGGGTCGATCTCTGCCCCACCCGTTCCTCAAAAGAACCGCAAGACCTGAACCTGTACAAAAGGCGGATTGAATCATCAGCCGATACCTTTGGGCCAACATCTCCTAGTGGGAGAAGATCCGAGCTTACCCAATAATTCAACATCGCTCGAAACCCTCAACTGTTGAATCAAATCATCTCTGAATTTCCTATTAGCCTTTCTTCCTCTCCATGTCTTTTGTATTGCCAAAGCAGCTATTTCTTCTCTTTTCCTTTGTTCCCTTAAGTTCCTCTCATTCCTTATATTGGTGAGAAGTGCCCTGGAGTTTGTCGATTGATTCGTCGATAGGTTGATACCATGTTGCTTTTGAGAGAAATCCGGATCGAACATTATTTTATGATATCGCAACACTGGGATTGTAGGCCTCTCTTCTGAGTGACTATCAGACAGTCGTTGACTTCACTCCACGACTCTGCTGACTTGCAGGATGTACTAATCATTATACTGTCTCGAAGCTGACGAATTGGCGGTTACAAATCATTATACTTCGACGTTGTTGTTAATCGCGTGCCGACAACATGGTTACGTCATCACTTCTGTGGAAATGGATGTTGCCACTTGACCACGTGAAAGCATAAGGTATTCCCACGGTTGTTATGATCTCAAATCAAAATCCACTAAGCTTCCGAGATAAAATCAATTTTTTATCTTGAAACCCCCCAAAGTCGTTATCTCTGTTCATCAGGACCCTGAGTGGCAAATATTCTAAAATCGCCGGAAGGTGTATTTGGCGTTTGATCGACATGGATTTATTTTATGATCTCTCGTGGAATGGGTCATGTGGAACCACGAGAAAATGTCGATCATTTCGTTATGTTTTACTCAGATAGCATTGATCTACTGAATTCTAGGTTTTGACCTGGATGTGACGTGGATGACCCAACATAATAAAGTTGAGGAATGTTAGCAGTCGAAACGTACCTCCCCAAGCTACTGATTTCCTGACATCCATCGTCAGTCCCAGATGTGAATTACTTTCCACGTACTTGCGACGAAGCGTTCCGATTGATGTCCAACGATCGTAGAGATGACGCGAATCATTCCTTTCTCTCACACTGAAACGCCGTCATGTAAATTCGGTTGCTATGGTGAGAGACCGATCAACTCCGATAAGGATTTAGGGTGATCTCGCGTGTTAACCACGTGTACATCCCCAACAAAATGATAATTTCCACTGCGTTGGTAGTAATTTCAGTCATGGATCAAGCGTGGATATTGAATTTCAAGTAGATTGATAGGTCGTGGAGTAAAGTTAATCAATTGTGTGGGAAATGAATTACAACGTAAGGATGCATGGAGTTACAAATGGAATTTCACTTGAATACTCATTTATAAAGCGCTACTTCCTTCTCATTCTCATTCTCACCCTCTCTCTTCTTTATCATATAATCCCTCTTTTCTCATAGGATCGCTTCTTATCCCAAGGCATCCTTTCTAGTATCAAACATCACTTACTCACGTACATCATAAAACAGAATTCGAGATAATTCTGATATTTTCCCAGAATCTATCTTAACGACCTTGCCACTTGAAAGATTTTATACGAAACGAAAAACCAAGGAACATCGGCAGACATGTCGACGGCAGCTCCGCAAACACCACCTGCTCAATTGAGGGAGCGAAGGCCTTCTCCCGTAGACAAGCTGGATCCAGCATTCGAGCCAACTACACCTGAAAAAGAAGAATCTAGTGAGTTTTGATCTCACATTTGATTTATTGTCCCGCAGTGAGCTGACCTGTTTCACCAATTCAGCCCTCAATAAACTCGCTGGAGTTCACAATATCCAACCCACCTTTGAACCCTCTGACCGACATATTCCAGACAATTATGTCTCTTACACAATATCCAAACAAAAATACCTCCCTCCCGTCACATGGAAGACCCTTCTCTCAAACATCCAATGGATCTCCTTCCTTGCTCTTACCATTACCCCCGCAGTCGCCGTATACGGTATCTTCACCACATCGTGGAACACCAAAACCGCCATTTGGAGTGTGATATACTACTTCATCACCGGTCTCGGTATCACCGCAGGTTATCATAGGTTGTGGGCACACAGAGCTTATAACGCTTCTGTCCCATTACAATTCGCTTTGTCACTGGCTGGTGCAGGTGCTGTTGAAGGTTCGATCAAATGGTGGTCAAGAGGTCACCGAGCTCATCACCGATACACCGACACCAAACTCGACCCTTATTCCGCGCACGAAGGTTTCTGGCACGCCCACGTCGGATGGATGTTGATCAAACCTAGGGGAAAGATTGGTGTAGCAGACGTATCTGATTTATCGAGAAACAAGGTAGTGAGATGGCAACACAAAAATTACGTACCATTGATCTTTTTGATGGGTTTCATTGTTCCTACTGCCGTCGCTGGTCTCGGCTGGGGAGATTGGTGGGGAGGATTCTTTTTTGCCGGTGCCGCTCGATTAGTCTTTGTTCATCACTCAACTTTCTGTGTCAACTCGCTCGCCCACTGGCTCGGTGAACAACCTTTCGACAACAAACATACTCCTCGAGATCACTTCATCACCGCCCTTTGTACAGTTGGTGAAGGATACCACAACTTCCACCATCAATTCCCTATGGATTTCCGAAACGCTATCAAATGGTATCAATACGATCCTACAAAATGGTTTATCTGGACTATGTCTCAATTCAAGCTTGCTTCTCACCTCAAACGATTCCCCGATAACGAAATCAAGAAGGGTCAATATACCATGAAGCTTCAGGAATTGCAAGAACAAGCCGCTCACCTTGAATGGCCAAAATCCTCCAACGATCTACCTGTTATATCGTGGGACGACTTCAAGGCTGAATCAAAGGAACGAGCTCTGGTTGCCGTACATGGTTTCATTCACGATTGTTCCTCTTTCATCGAAGATCATCCAGGTGGTGCTCATTTGATCAAACGAGCTATCGGTACCGACGCTACAACTGCTTTCTTCGGTGGAGTTTACGATCATTCGAATGCTGCTCATAACATGTTAGCTATGATGAGAGTCGGTATCTTGGACGGTGGTATGGAAGTGGAGCACCTCAAGAAACGACCAGCATCCGTAGCCTCATCAGTTTCAAGTTCGCCAATATCATCAGCGGCATCATCAGCATCAGCATCATCAGTTGACATCCAATCTTTAGCAGACCAAGACGAAGATGATCGATTGCATCAAACTCAACTCAACTCTCAAGGTCCAGCACCCAAGGCTCCATTTGGTCAACCGCAAGCTATGATTGCTGATCGATGGACATTGTCGGTGCCTCCTTCGGAGAAATGGAGGATCGTTCAAGCTGTTCCAGAGATCCGACCTGGTCTTTTGGGCAGAACTCATTCGCTCGAGAAAATCACAAAAGCTGATTCGAGGGGTGAAACTGCTGAGTTGATCGGTGAGAAGGCTTAGATATTCTGTGGATTTTGGTATAGCTTGGGCTTTGGGTTACTTCGTCTTTCTTTTCAATCATCTATATACACACGCGCATACAAACACAACATGTTCATATCAATACATTCGTTTTACATAACTCGCATTCAAACACTCACTTTCACTTGTGCATTCCATACCGTCTTCTCTCGCTTCAGTATAGCTGTGTGTGTTTAAATGTAGATGAAGACTCTTATATATAAATATGCGTATGAATATAAACGAAATTATGAAATCGAGTGAGAATGAAGATGTTTCGGCTTTAATAATTACCCGGGTGAAGCCGCACCTCCGCTTTTCAGTTTGATTATTTATGGAGCACCGGGACAACCGAGTACCGGTTCGACAAGCCGAAAGGTGCGCAAATCACCTTATGAAAACAAAGGTAATTCAGATGTATAAACAGATATTAAAATTCAGTACTTTCATTTTATTTCTCTTTGATATCTAGTTCAGCGTTAATAAAGGTAGAGAAGTAGACCGATTTGGAGTTGGAGCTTAAAAATCGAGATGTCATCATCAAAATCATTCGAACCATTTTGTACAGCAATATTAAGAACTTTAAGAAGATCTTTAAATCCTACAAATTTACCTAAACCATTTCCACCACATACACATTTTCCAGCTTCTCAAGGAGAAACTACATCAAAAGATAATAAAGATGTTGTTAAAGAATCAGCAATTTTAATCCCACTTATGAATATAAGAGATGAACCTCATATCTTAATGCAAGTTAGAAATAAAAATATGAGAGTACATGCTGGTGAAATTAGGTAAGCCGCGATATTATATCAATTTAGAAAGAGATTTATTGACTTAATGAATTTTCAGTTTTCCAGGTGGGAAAGCAGATAAGGTACAGTTTATTATATACATATGAAACGAGAATATTTATTGATATTTTATTGTATTTGGTGTTTTTTGTTTTAAAGTCCGATGAATCATTAATTCATACAGCTTTAAGAGAAACACAAGAAGAATTATCAATACCTCCTTCTAATATTGAAATTTTAGGAATGTTAGAACCTGCTTATAGTTTAGGTAATAAAAGTAGAGTATGGCCTTTTGTTGTGAGTGATTTCTATTTTTTCTTAAATTATTCAATTTTATTTATTTTTTTTGGAAAATAATAGGGATTTATACATTCAGATTCTCAACCATTTCCATCAATTCCACAAACATTACCTTCATTACCAATTGAAAAAATAATACCAAATAAAGAAGAAGTTTCATCAATTGTTTTATTACCACTTTCATCATTTAATGATTTTAATAAATTATCAATACATTATTTTAGATTAAATTTAAATAAACCATATTATAGAATAAATGCAAAAAATTATATTTTACCTAAATCTAATAAAAAAATTATATCAAAAAATTCAATAAAAAATAAAGAAATTCTTCAAGAAGAAGAAGAAGAACTTAGAAAAAATAGAATAATAGGTTTAGAAGAAAATGGTGAATTTTCACAAGATTTAGAAATTTGGGGATTAAGTGGTTGGTTTTTAAACAAATTAGCAGAAAGAGCTGGATGGTTAAATCCTCCTCCTAAAGGTAATCCGGTAGATTAATTTAAAGTAAATTGTATGTAAAACAAGTAAACACTACAAAGATATTCGCTAGATTGTTGTTGTATTTTAAAAGTATACATTTTATATGTGATATATAGGATCATCATGTTATTTCTATATGGGCAAATCGAATCGCAGAATCATTCGCACGAGACTTAAGAACAATCACATGGCGGTACAGTTGAGGATACAAACATCTTGACGGCATATCAAGCATAAGCCATCAAGATCGTATGCGAATCACCTTGTTCTGGTCCAGGTATTGAGGACATTTTACAATTCGTAGATGGTTGAGGAAGTATCATTCGCTGAATCCCAAAATTGATTCAATTCTCAAAATGATCGTTGATGACATTTTATGAAACTCACTAAATACGCATCTCTAATCAAAGACGCTTCAGTAGGACCTCTTTGGTGTTCCTCTACATTGGCATTCTTTGACTATTGTTGATAAGCTCAGTAATTAGCTTAGATCTTTCTTTAACTTTTCGTTAGATGAAGCTTTGTCTCACCTCATTTCGCCGAGGAAAGATTGCAGACCACCTACTACTTTCAATACCAGTTATGGTCTCTTCCCCATCATCCATTCCAGGGGCCATACGAGCTCGTATAATCTCATCATGTTGCCGATTCTCTTCAAATACATCGGCATCTTCATCTGGATGCGGAATAAGACTGTAAGATAAACCTGCGCCTGATATACTACTCAATTTATCATCTGAAAAAGATAACCAAGAGTCATCCAATGATTTCAGGGTTGATTTCGTAGGTAAGATGTTTCCTTCATCAAATACTGGTGATTTCGGGCAGAGTGTTTGATCTTCTGTCCTGAATATTCGGTTTCGAATATCTTCTTCTGAGATTGGTAAATCTTTCAATGAATCAGTATACGATGTGACGGGTAAATAATCAGGGGGAATAGGAAATCTCTTCAATGAAAGCTCTTCCGGAGTTAATTGGGCCTTCGAAGTAAGAGGGGTTGATCGATCAAAGTACGTTTTCTCCCATTGTCTACCCCACCCACCGATTTCAAGAGGACTAAGCATACTTGGTGCTCTACCAATGTAGGAGGTCAAGCCCAGAGATACATCCTCATTTGTACAGGGTGTATGAGGCGATTCGGGCGTGTACGGGGAGGAAGCCCAAGAGCTTGATGAACAAGGTGATGAGAAGAAGGAGGAAGACGAAGATGCTCTCGAAGAGAGAGAAGACGAGTCTTCAGCTGAAGGCAGGGACGAGATTGTCGAGGTGGGTGAGAAGGATGCAGTAGATGTAGTTGAAAGGGGCTCAAGATCACTATCATCCGATTGTGGTGTGCTATAAATATCAGTCGTCATGGATCGACGAGGTAGATATGGCTTTGATGAACAACATGCGGAATTTAATGTTGACGAGGTCCCAAAGGGAGGACGTGGCTGCGGTCGAGGGGTTGGCGCGGAAGGAAGAGACCGGTCAGTCTTGAGAGCTAGGCCAGTCTGCCGCGAGGCTGTATCATCAAAATAATTTTGAACATAAGCTTGGAAATCGTAGCAGCAGCCTAATTAGGGAGATTTGCGTACCATCCCAGAAGACTTCTTTCAGGTCAGTCGGTACCTGTTTGGAGTTCAGCTCACAATCAGCCTGACGTGCATGTCTACCAGTAAGACTTGCATTCGACTGAAGTGCGCTAATTATCATCACACCAATCGGACTTGTTGAAACTCACCATACTTTGTAAGGTATCGATTTTTTTCCGTATCTCCTCATCGTTCTTCCCTTTATTACGCTTTCCTTCAATGTAGTTACACAAAGCCACAACGCCTCTATCTCTATTACTTGACTTTGAGCCTAATGAACGCAATACCGTTACAACCTATACACATCTGAATCTCAGTTTCAAACTAGTTTCTTGGGGCAAGGTACAAAGGATATGGCTTTGCTCACATCGGTAGCTTTCCAATAAGATTTGTCCCTTCTGACCACATCAGCGAAAGTATTCAGTAATAAAGGATCTCGAGCCATGTTGTCCTTATGGCAAATCGTCCGCGGCTTGTCGCTCCTACTCGAGATGGGAATTGTGGTTTGAAGAATGTAGCGTGTCGGCGAAGGTATCAAAGCGAAAGGAGGAAAATGACTTGTACTTAGTGTTACGGTATGAGCGCATTGGTATTCAGAAGGCGAGGAGGGTGAAGCAAAGGGATTGGAGGTTGTCATCTTGATCTTTACGCTGTGACATATATATCGGTGATCTCCCTTATACTAGCTTTACCGTCCCGTGCGATTTGGAGAGTGACGATGTCATACATCGGCTTCGGCGATATCGTTTCTTTGTTGTCTTCCCTGTGCACCACGCACCAGATTCAGAAGGAATAGTGACGATTTCCTCGAAGTCTCCCTCTAAGGATGTTGAAGCTGAGAAACGAAGGGTGAAATAAAGTTAAGATGAGATCTTCCTTTCAGATAAACATCAGTATATACCTCTGTTCTCACCGATCTCACCAGGAGAATGAGCCCATTTATCGATTGGTATGCGATGACGTTAGTTTTCCTTTCTTATTACACACAAAAGTTGTTTTGTATCTTTCTATCCATATCGAAAGTCACTTGATTAGTCATATCCCCGGTATCAGTCGGGATGTGACTAATCACAAAGGGGTCATACTTCAATCTTACTTACCCCTTTATCCTTTTCACAGCGTACTTAGGCTCAACATCAATAGACTGACAGCTATTCGTCTGTGTGTGCCGCAATTGTCTGATGCGTATTCGCGTAATCGGAGAATTTAGCTTGACAACCATCAATATGTTGTGATATTGTCAGTTTTCGTTCTGTCTAGGGTCATGCTTGGTTGGAGGGGATCGCCCGTGCATATTTTGGCTTGTTTGTATTACACATCTATTATGTCCGCCGGATATGGCTTGACACTGTTCTAACAGATTGACTGCCCCTACTCCGTATACATGAAACACTGGTCGAGCCTGAGTCAACGTGGTTGCACCTCACAATTTTCCAACTCCTGCTTCATGCAAAGACTTCTTTCCACCATCCCTTTTCCGTTTCCTCTATCAACCCTTCATCATCTTCTATCTCAGCTAAGAAACGCTCCACATCCTTTTGACTTATTGCTCTCTCACCTTGTTGAGCGTTCAGTTTATTCAAGACTTTCTTCAATCCAGTCGCATATTTGTTCTTATCCTCTTGAGGTATAATTTCAGATTTAGTAGCATAAAGACAATTTCTAATTTGTTGAAGAGCTATATTTCTAGCCAAAAGTTCACTTTCCCATCCAGCTTGCCAAGGTAACTCATCTTTCCCATTTGATCCACCTATACTTAATGTCAATCCCGTTGAAGCCGGAGCGGATCCATCAAATCGTAAGAATTTCCAACCAAGTCCTTCGCCTGCTCTTGCCGCATACGTATTAGCATTATCTATAAGCTGAGTTGCGTTCCGCTTGGCAGTATCATGTGAAGGTGATAGTTTTGCTCTTGATAAACTTGCTTTTGCCAAAGAAAGCAAAACGGAAGGTTTGAACTCTTTAGGTGTAAAAGCGGATGTCGGTAATTCCAATGCGGTATTTAAGTGAACGGTAGCTTGACTGAGGTGAAACCACGCTTGTTGAGCCAGTGGAGATGGTCCAGGTGGATAATGTTTGTTCAAGAATATCATGCGATTGGCGATCACGACATGAGTATCGGCCAATATAGTAAGGATTTCAGGTTTAACAGTTGGTTCCTCTGGTGGAGTGATATCTAAAGATGACGATATAGCTGTAAGAGCAGCTATAGCTCCTTCTAATGATTTCTCTAATCCCATAGTAGGTTGAGCTTGACCTTTATAGATTTCCCATATTATACTATCCATGCTGAGTAGTACTTTGACCTCCGCGAGATCTAATTCGGCTTGTCTACCTGGTGAAGCGAATACAGCTGCTCGATCGAGTATATTTCGTACAGCGAGTTGATCTTCTTGTATCGGAGTTTGAGGTTCGACTGTGGCCGTCCAAAGTGATAGGTGTATATCAATGAGGGTGATGACTGTATCAATGTATGTTGAGGGTGTAGGCAAATGTGTTTCGAATGTCTCTTCTTCTCCGTCTTGATCATCCGGATCAACTTCCATAGACTCTTCCGGCGCATCAGCGCCAGTTTCAATCTCATCTACCACTTCTTCAGTCTCATCCGCATCGTTATCCTCGCTGGTTGCTCTCAAGTATTCCTCTTGTCCATCCATGACTTCCTGCAAAATGTCTCTTGCCTGTATCCTCAATTTACGGATTTCTTCCAGGTGAGTGTCCGAGTCTAGGTCCTCTAGTATATCTGCCAGAGATGAGTACGATTGAGATAGGTTAAAGCCTACGTCCATACGAAGTAAAGGTGAATTCGTTAAATTTGTTGCTTGGGTATATAGTGCGATAGACCGGCGTAATGTTGGCACGCAAGAAGGAGGGAGTAGGAAGGATGTTGAGAGTGTATATAAGGCTCTTGCTCTACAGCATTTGTCAGCTCCCACGATTGTCCCGACCTTAAGAATTAGCTCACTGGTTGTAAGCAGCATCATATGTCTCCTGAAAGCCTAGAGCTTTTTCGTAGAGCTCCACAGCACGCTCATAGAATCGTTGAGACTAAGCACACAATCAGCTCACGTTTTATACTTGTACATGAAGAGCTCACTTTATCTCCATCCTTATACCTCTCCCCTTTCTCTTCCATCTCCACACCACCTACTCTGCTCTATCAGCTTACACTCCACAGCCTTATTGAGGAATAGCTCACCATCCAGAGCTTCATCATACGTATCATACGTTATTTCACGCTTGTTCTTCCCGACCTTTTTCGATTGTCTTCTATCTTCGTCTTCCCCTCTTCGTTTCAAAGATCTTTTTGGTGGCATTTCGAGTTTATAAACTGGCTGTGTCGTTACGAATTATCGAGAAGTGTTTTCTGCTAGAAGAGGACTACTGAAATATGTAATCACTCAACTTAATCTCCCTCCACTTCCCAGACTCGTTCGCCCAGGTTTTATCTATGCCTCCCGGATAGATATCCCCAAGTTAGATCTGCCAAAAGGATGTTATGCAATTTCTGTTTCTTATCTACCTATTCTGTTTCATTCATTCTCTCCACAAGCTGGACGTTTTACGGACGGTCGCAAACGGTGTGGACTCAGCATCCCAACCGTTCTTGGAATTGGCAGAGCTGAAAGTGAAAAGAAATGTATCGATAGGGGAATCTACAGGAGAATCAATCGTTTTGTTACGACCTTTGTACTCGAACTAAAACTAAATATAAATTCTTGATCTACAATTCGGCGTCATCGATGACATTTCGAGTCACGAGAGTATGCATAACACTGTAGTGAGTCTTGGAGAAGAACATATACATACAAGCATGTATAGATCATCGTGACGGGATAGAGGAGTTAGATCTAGTGACAATACATGGAAGCTCTGTCCAACTTCCTTCAGAAGTAGTACTAGGGGTTAGTGTCGTCTGAGGAGTAGTGTCGGGTGGAAGTTCTTGGGGAGTCTCTAAGGTGGCATTTGCGTCAGTCTTAATGTCGTTACTGTCATCTGTCTTGAAGACTGGTGTTTTGGGTACGATAGGAATGATTTGGTCGTTGGGATTATCATAATCCGAATCAGCAAATGGAGTTTCTTCAGTGTCAGTATCAGAGACTTCGTCCCAAGATTGAGTACGCCAACCATAATAACCAGCATTGTTCAAACTTCTTACTCGTTTATACTCGGACGATTCGGTATTTATCGCTGAAGTAGGCATCATTATTTGTAGAGGTAATCTTCTACCTTCACTGTATAGTCTATCTGCTGTATTGTTCTGATCCCAATAATTGATCACTTCGTCCTCCTCTTCGTCTGGATCTAATTGTATGGAATTGCCCAATGTCATCTTATCGCGCAAAATGTAATGTTTAACTCAGGATGGCTAAATCGAACGTGTCTTCAGTGAAGATTATGGTAAAGATTATCCAGTATGCTGCCACTTCAGTCATACTCAACTGCTGAACGACAGCATCGCGGAGCGGGGGCGAAATGACATCCTTTGATACGTTAGACATGGATCAGAAAGGATGTACTAGTGTAACGGTGCTGAACTTTCAACTAAAACGTCATAGGCATCCTCCACAATATATTATCAGTCTCAAGTTAGTCTGAGGTACAGCTACAATATCCTGGTCGTAGATTAAATTAAGTATTCTCCGTTAGAAAGTAATTTGACGTTACTATCCTGAAAGTCTGACATAGGATGATATTCTACGTGACTCGAGCATGGAAACGTCGATCCAAAGCTCCAAAAACTATTAATAGAGGGGAGGATGTAATAACGAAGGATGATCAGTTACCGGAAAGGCTGAATTGTATTTTCGCGGCCGTGTACCTGAATCACGGTGACGATCAGGTTCACACCACCTTGTAATGCTTTCGTTATAAACTTACATTCGTTCATACGCCTCTGATCTGTCAGATTGTTGGAAACGCTGGAACTTAAACACGTGGGGTACTCATACATCTACAAATCCTGTTTCAAAGGGGCTTCTTAAGGGGTTAAAATAACCGGGATCCTAACGGTTCATAACCCGCAAGAAGGGATAAAACAAGTTACCCCGCAGTCTTTCGATCGGGACAAACTCCCTTAATTCTCCGCAGACTCCCGCGCCTTTCCCCAGTGGATCGATTTTGACAGATGTCTCAATTGGGACCTGTGTTAAAACGTTAATTCTATTTTTAGGTCACTTACCATTGCAGAAGACGAAGGCTTCTGTTTTTCTGACGTGATTGGCTGTCTCATCTTTACATTCACCGTTAAGTCAGTTGAAAACGTAGATCTTTCTTTGTTAGTGATCTATCCGGAATGGGAGAAGAGGGTAATGAATTATTCCAAATATAGACGAGCATTTGGGATCGGCACGGCACGGCTTGTTCAAGGTACAATTCCAGCACGGCTTTAGCTGCTACATGCTGAAGCACCGCGGCGAAGATATTTCAGGATATTCAGTGAATGGTTTGAGGAAGGATTCTATCGGGAGTGGAAATGGGATTCTACCGAACAGTATATCTTTATTCCACTGGACATGTGTGAGATGGGATTAACGTTTTTGCCGATTGATCGATACTCGTATTTTTGCAAAGCGCAGTATGTATACGCCTTTAAGCCTTTTAATCAATCCGAGATTTATTTTTGACTTGAATCAAAAATAGATATGTTCAGTTATTTTAGTCTTTCTTGCTTTTGTCTATCTACATCTCATCTCCTAATCGTATATTGTAACAGTGACTGCATAGACGGATTGCATACGACAGACTAGGCGATCATCCACACGACAATGCATAGCCAAATCAATCAAGTTTAAGTACAACATCGCATAAAAGGTAAAGAAGATTATCAACTTTCAACAACCCGCATTGAACACGCCGCAGTCATCGCTGCGAATTTAAGTATCTTTGTCACACGACGTGTGAACAGTAATCGGGGAAGATAAGAGAATTAGACTGCGATTGAAGGGTTTTCGGATATTAAACTAATTGGGACGCGGTTGTCTTCACTTCCAGTTGTAACTACGTCAACATTTGGTCTTAAAATATACCTGTGGTTCTTAGTTTAGGTTTTTAGGGTTTGAACGATACAATTACCGAAAAAACATTAACAAAGCATCACATCGGGGAAACCGGCCTTAGTCAATTTGAGGTGAATTTGAACTGCTGAGCAGTTAAGGATTTAAGCAAGATGATATTTCGACCAAGAAGAATAAGGACTAAAGTCCTTAACTACTTATTCAATAGTAGTAAAACAACCTCTTTGGAAAGTATACCTAATTCACCCTTATATCTTGCTATTCCTTCATCACCTACATCAAGTATTTCTTCTCTCGACTCGTCTAGTTCAAAATCAACCATGTCAGAAGGTGAAA
Organism: Kwoniella pini CBS 10737; assembly: GCF_000512605.2. NCBI lineage: Eukaryota > Fungi > Basidiomycota > Tremellomycetes > Tremellales > Cryptococcaceae > Kwoniella > Kwoniella pini. The sequence goes on along the minus strand of NC_091717.1, from coordinate 1,580,309 downwards.
GTTTTGATATGACAAGGAGAGAATCTCTTCCTGATAGTATAGCTTCATCATCATCTACCGCATCAACTTCCCGCTTATATCCTGAAAAGATATATGAAGTAGAAGAAGAAGAATATGAAGAATTTGATTCTTCTGAATCTTCTGGATTATTAGGTTTCTTACCAAATTGGAAGAAAGTTGAAACCACATTACCATTTACTCATAATCGAAAACAAAGACGAAGACTTCGTAAAGATAAGTGGTCATTAGCTTTGATAATTGGATTACTATGTTCCGGAGTCACTGTTAGTATTGGATTATATTGTGTCTATCGACATATAAAAGATAAATCGATATATATTGCCAAATCAGATCCACCTCAGATACATTCCGAAGAGATCATAGAAACTTTTCCTCAATGGGTATTGAATGTACAAGAAATCCCCAATGATCCAACGCATATCTTGATTCCACCTCATGAATCACCGAAAATCGATTTATTACAACCAATACACGATAGATTACCATACGAAGTTCTCGAGTCGTATTTCTCAACCGGTTTCATACCGGAATCATTCAATTCAGATTCGCCTCATGCAAAACAATTACCATTAGATCTAGTCTACCTATTCGTAAATGCTTCATCAGAATACTTACAGGAGAACAAAGCTAAAGCTGAGCAGAAAGAAGGGATCGAGATAAGAGGTGGAAAGAGACATTGGCGAGATAATGGTGAACTACGAGGTGCAGTCCGATCGGGAATCAAACATATGAATGAACATGCAGGAAAAGTCCATGTCATTTCAGCGGATTGGGAATTGACAAATCAAGATGTTTCCAAGCTTGGTTATAGCGACGATGACTTATCGGAAAAAATGAATGGATGGAGAATCGGTCAAATTCCTGAATGGTTAAATTGGGAATCGCAGAAAGATCAAGAAAACAGTAAATTGAAATGGCATTTTCACAATGATATTTTCAAATTACCTACCAAATCAAACGGACAAGTCATACAGAAACCATTCGAAGTAGAAGCTCGGTCTGAAGTCGAAACCGAAGTTGAAGAGATTTCTAAATCGAAAGCTGAACAAGTTAGGTCGGAAGATGATCTGGATGAAGATTCGGAATATCCAAGAATTGAACCACCCACCCCTGTCAAAGTCTACTGGAATAATGAAAACGAATGGAAGAATCTGTCTACACCAAATTTCAACTCTTTTGCTATTGAAAGTCGTTTGAGCTGGTTATCTGGAGTATCAGAAAACTTTGTTGCATTCAATGACGATATGTTCCTCCTTCGAGACTTGTCACAATCGGATTTTCGTCATCCCTTACTGGGTAATATCCTCAGAATGGATTCAGGATTATTGGTTGCGCCAGAGATGAACCCTATGCAACTTACCGATCCGGGTGAATGGGGAGCATTACAACATGCCAATGAAATCATATCTCGTAGATTTCCGTCGAGAAGAAGAATGTACTTACATCATCTACCTAAAACTCAATCTAAAGCTATTTTGAACGAAGCTCTGACTATGTTCGGTGAAGATCTTAGCGAAGCAACAACTAGAACTTTCAGAGAAAGTAAAAGAGGAAAAGGTGATGTAGAAATGGCTTGGTTAGGTACAAATTTAAGAATTGAAAGGTGGAGAGAAGCTTTACTTTGGTCTTGGATTGTAGCCAAAATAGGTCACAAGAATGAAGGATGGAATAACGAATCCCGATTAGATTTAATTAACCTCTTGAAGATCACGGATGAACATATTATGGGTAACCAAAAGTTGCTCATTCAAAGAAGGGAAGACAGGAAGACTTTGAGTGATTCCTCAGAGTTTGATAATCAAGTTAATTGGCAAGGACCAAAAGCCACAACTTATCAATTCTGTGAGTAATAGTTAAGTATATAAGTAATTGTCCAAACGATCAAGTACTGATATCTGATATTTATCAGCCTCGCTCGACGGTCACTTGAACTTACTTTCCGACGAACCCAATCGAAGATGTTTGTTTAGCCTTGAACAATGTTTACCTCAAAACTTCTTTATCGATCCCAAAGTATCATACACTTCCGAAGAGATTTTCAAGCAAATGACATTTGCTGAACCATCTTGCGGAGATTGTTTGATTCACGCGTTAATAAATGAATCGGGTGAAAGGGGTATTGAAGCTTTCTTACCTTCTCCTGAACAAATTTTCAAACCCACTAATAATCAAATCAATCATGAATGGACTTCATTAGAACCTATTTTACCTTTGACTAATTCATGGGAAAAATCAAATTTCTCAATTGAAAATAATGTACTTGAAAATCAAGATATTTGGTCAGGATCATTAAAAAGAAAGGATGGAAATATTGAATTAAGAAGATGGGTAATTAAATTATTATCAAGATATAATTATGTTTTTGGTTCAACTCCTTCAATGTTTTCACCAATACATAATTATGGTCAATTAGATTTTGTTTTAGGTACAGTTGAAAGATCAAATGATTTAGCAATGTTTTGTATAAATGATGATCAATATGATGGATCAAATGAAAAAGTCAAAAGATTATTTGGAACTTGGATGAAAGATTATTTTGGTGATGAAATTGAAGGAGTAAATTATGAAAAACCAAATGTAAAATGGGAAGAATTATTACCTGAAGATACTGCTCAAAATACGACTCCACCTACAATTAGAGAATATTGGGTACCTAATCCTGATTATATCGAAGATGATGTGAATAATGAGGAAGACAGTGTGGGTCAGCCAATCGGCGAGGCTGATTAGGTATTTGATTAATGACGACGCGAGAAACATCAATACCCGACTAGTCGTAGGAATAGAGTCACCCGGGAATGATAATGAGGAAATTAACGAATCTGTACGCGAAACACCCTGGAGGTGATATATCTGATGCCACATTGCGACTGGGCAGGAGAACTCGTGTTGTAATACTCACAACTTCTGTACAAGGAGCGATGCTTTTATATTTCATGTTGTACACAATTGCATTGTAGATTGTAGAGCATATAGAACACTTGCATGAATTTTACTGCACAGGTCGTCTAAAGGTATTACAAATTAGCCGCAATGCGAAGGTCACTATGGGACAGCTACCGTTGGTCTATCCGCGCGACTGTCGGGCGATTGAGATGCTATTTTGACTAATTGTTCGGTTTTACCCAGGCAAACTGTCATAAGAAGCTATGAGGTTTAAGCTTGTGCATGAATAAAAGATGAACAAAAAGATATCGGATCGGATTGCAAAATAGACTTAATGTTCTAAATTACCCGAAAAGGTAAATCTATATATGTTAATCTCCGAAAATGTTTAATTGAACCCTGAGAATATCATTCGCAAGTTTATTGTTCTCTCTCTTTTATTTTCATTCCAACTGTACCTTCTTGATAGTACAATAAAGCTTGTATATCAGAAAACATGCGATCAAGTTTTATTGTTCTTTATAGAATGTATAGAGGTATAGATTTGATGATTTGCGTCTTAAGAGAAATGTGATTTACTTATTATATAAACTTATTTCGCATCATTGGAGATAGAATCATAACTTTTACCGTCTCTTTCTCAACCTGACATTCTCTTGATTATTCTTGATAACATTTTAAGATCAGCGTACAGAGCAGTAAGAGATTTCTGACACCATGGCACCCTTTCAAACCATCATTCAACGACAAGATTCAACTAATTCCACTGCTGGTGATACTACATCTGGTGTACCGCAATGTGTAGTAACCTGGTAAGTCATTCCTCCTACCCTACACTTGGTGTTTTCTTGAAACACAGCTCACTGATCGCCATATATATTGCTTGCTATAGTATCGCCACTGCACCTACAGCTGGGTGTTCAGGCTCAGATGATTGGACTTGTCTTTGTGCGAATACAGATTTCATCAATTCTGTAGGAGTGAGTAACCTTATACCGCTCGATTCTTCCCTCCGGAGTGGGAGTCAGACTGATTGCTTGTTGTTTAGGCATGTTGGACATCCACTTGTTCTTCTACAGACGCACAATATGGTCAAGCATATGCTAATCAAGCTTGTGCATTTTATGTGAGTACATATGATGACTTTCATAGAATGCGAAGGCTGATCCGGCTATCTTGATTTAGGGCGTACCTATTGGTGGAAATGGTACTTCAACAAGTAGCCCAACATCGACGTGAGTAGACTTGGTGTTCCAACAAATATGATGAGGACTATGTTGACGATGTACCCATCGTCCCTCCAGCGAGACCCAAGCTACAGGTACTGCGGTTTTGACCCCTCCTGTAGTGGTAACTCCTGTATTCATTCGAGTGCAAGCCATCGTGAGTCTCCTTCTCCAAGATGTCTAATTGTGCATCAGTCAATCTGACTAAAACTATTTTTATGGGTGTAGATGAGTTCGATAAGTTCACTTCTAATGGTAATTGCCATAATTTTGGGTGTTTTGTCGTGTAGAGCAAGATATAAGAGAGATCAAATGGCTTCGCAAAACAGGTGAGTAGATTGCCATGGAATCTGATCAATTGACATTCTGAGCATATTTTTGATCGTTTGTAATAGGACATGGAACGGAGTTACTGGATTAACAACAATGGATTCTAAAGCTCCAAATACATCTAAAAATAAATCAAGATTTTTTAATAAATCAACACATTCTTCTGCATTTGGAAATTCAAGAGGTGGTATAAATACTTATCAAACTGAAAGTTTTGGATTAAATTCATCTAATTTTGGAGGTTCAACAACTTTAGCAGGTTCAAGATCTGGATCTTCACCAAATCATATAAAATCATTTGATAATTCAATTTCACCAAATTTAACTTATCCTATTACAGCTATTACTTCTAATGGAGGAGGAGGAGGTAGATTTACAAATAGATTAACTTTAAATGAAATTGAAAATAAATCTGAAGAATGGGAATTAAATAATGTTAAATTAGATAATAAAAAAGATAATGAAAATTTCGTAATTGATAATTTATCACCAACTTCTTTTGAAAGTAAAATGGAAAGTGAATTAGAATCTAATTTTACACCTACTGAAAATGGTATGGATAGTACAATTGCTCTTAATGTTTTACCTAAAGAAGGAAGTGGAAATGGTAAAACTCATGCTTTTTAAACTATCTTTGAAAAAATTAGTTTAATCCTTTGTTTCTTTTTGTTAATAGATATTACAATTATGTATAGTTGATAGTCTGTGAAGTATCCTTCAATGTCTATGTGTCTGAAGGTCTTTGATTCTTACGGCTTATATGCAAATTCTATGCGAATTAGGTTATTCACTTCCAAATTGGATCGCAGCTTGTTTTACCACGAATCAAGTTAATCATGTGCAATGAGGGATGCATAATGCTAATGATAATACTATCTATGCTGCTTGTGGTTGAGCTTCTGCCGATTTGCTACCCAGCGCCTCCTCCGCGATAGTTGACCATCGTCGTTGAACTTCTTCCGACACTTTTCCTTCTCGTTCTTCTCGTCGTTTCATGATTTCCCTCATAGTATTGCCCTACAAGTCAACGCCTCGTCAGCGATCACAATTGCAAGGGTAGATAGCACATCCGAGAAGGCAGCGTGCAGGACATAGTACTCATCCAACAACAGAACAGGCTGCTGTCTTTGGTGTACCCAACCTTGGGCAGATCCCGAATCAAAGAATTGTCACTCACAAGGTTAGCGTGAGTTCTAGATCTCCATCTAGCACCCTTGTAGTATTTGAACATAGCTCTATTCCTCATTTCTTTAGAGATATTAATACTATATTGATTTTCTAACCATTCTTCTCTTGCCAAACCTAATGCATCACCTTGTCCATTCTTCAAACCTTGAGCATATAATTCTTCAACGTCATCTGGATAATGGAAAGGTTCTTTTAATCCTACTACAGCTTTTTTGTAATTTTGATTTGATCCACCTTTTTTAACTACTTCTCCTGTACGCAATCTTCCTACAGTTCCAACATAATTACTTGTCCTTATAAAAGTTACATCTAAATTATATACTGCAGAAAGGTAAGAACGAAGATCATTTTTAGTCATTGAAGGTGGTATTCGAAAAGTAGCGATATATGGATCATATGATTCTCCTTCTGGAACATGATTTCTCATTAATCTAATTTGAATATTTGGTAAATAAATTCTTTGACCAACTATTTGTTTTGAAGGATCTATTCTTTCTTCCCCTTCTTCTGATTCTTCATTTAAAGGTTCTTGTTCTTCTTCAGCGTTAATTCGTTTACCACCCATTATACTTAATATAAAATCATGTCTACTTTTCTTTCCTCTAGGTGCATATCCTCTTACTCTGGATCTCCATTCTGCTGTTCCTTTTAAGAATAAAGATCGTTGTTCACTTTCAGTTAAACTTTCATTTTCGAAAATTGAAGATGATTTTAATGATTGATAATCTTTTTCTAATTCAAATGGGAATTTTTTATTTGTATCAAGATCGTACAAATCGGCGTCTGAAAGAGGTGAAAGAGAAATTGATTTATGAGGAGGAGATTCGGTTCTTCTGCGACGAACTGCCTTTGGTGAAGTCGATGCTACAGAGGGAGCTGAAGGGAAAATTGTGGTAGATGATATTGTTGATGGACCTGCTCGGGCAGGAAACGCTGAGAATGCTCGACGAAGTATTCGGGACATCGTGAGATGGATGCGGCAGTGTTATTCAAGTGCAATAGAGGGTGTTATGAATAAGGTGTTTAATCGTCTCGAATAACGATATTATTAAATAATCTTTAACTTTTGACTTTTAGGATCTGAGCAACAGTTCAATTGAAATCTCAACTTATCAGTCGGAAATATACGGGGAAATATTTCGACACCGTAGACATAACTATAGATGTGGCAATCGTGGTAACCATAGTTACGTAAAAGAGCAAAGTCAAGTCACGTTTTAACGTTGTTATTGCTCGACGCGTGTGAAGGGTAAATATCAAAAGTCAACAACAAATAAATCAATTAATCTCACTTTATTGCTTCTAATCTCCTCATCAAAGACATCAACACCATAACCCGTTAGCATTCTGTTCTGAGCAGGTCAACCATTCATTCTCGCGGCATCCGTCAAGATGCAGAACATCGATACTCGATTGGCATCTTTTGAAGCGATAGTCAAACCCAAATCCAAGGCAAAACCAGCATTCCCTCTTGATTCGAAGACCCATCCTCATCTGACGGCAGATTCACTCGCGAGAGCTGGGTTCTATCATACACCAGGAACTTCTGAAGACAGCTGGGATAATTGTAAATGCTTCCTATGTAATGTCGAATTAGGTGGTTGGGATGAGGAGGATGATCCATTCGAAGAGCATTCAAGGAGGGGTAATTGTGCGTGGGCAGATATGATATGTACGGTCAAGGTTGAGAAGAGAAAAAGGGATGCTAGTGAAGGAGCGTATACGTGAGTCTTCTGATGCTGAAGTTTCAGCTGCTTCTGGTCTGACATTTCTTATGTACCGCAGAACGAGTTACATCACTCAAGCAACACTACCGCAATCGAAAGAATCCGCTACCGTCAGAGAACAAACATATAAGAAATGGTGGCCACATAAGCAGAAATCTGGATGGCTACCGACAGTAAAGAATGTGAGTGCTGCCATATCTATCTATCCGTTCTCGCTGGTCAATTTTCAAGCTAAATGCTTCTGATGGTGTAGCTGTCCCAAGCAGGTTTTGTGTATACCCCTTCGACAGATTCGAAAGATTCTGTCATGTGTCCGTATTGCGAGTACGCAGTGGAGGGTTGGGAAGCAACGGACGATCCTTGGTATGTTAGCCTCGCCTTCACTCACGTGAGCCCCAATAGGTGGCTGATCAAAGTATCATTGCGCGATGTAATGTAGGCATATCCACCAGAGCAAGGTACCAGATTGTCATTTCTTCAGAGCACAGCTGGATGGCGGTGGACCAAGTCAGGAGAAGCTAGTAAGTTGCCTTAATCCGGTTCCACGGTGCTCAAAGCTGACCTGTATGAAGGCGAAAAGTGCCGCCAAGGGCAAAAAGTCAGAAGTAACCAAGAGGTAAGTCCCAATGTACCTCATTGTGACCGATTGAGTACTGGGAGACTGACAGCATCCGCATCAGGTCGAAACGAGCGACTACAGCTGCGCAGCCTATCGAGTCGGAAGTTGAGGAAGACCCCACACAAGGCGTCGATCTAACATCCGAAGCGGAATCAGTGGTAGCATCGCAAAGCACAACAACCACAAAGAAAGCGTCGAAGCCCAGAGCGACAACGACAAGAAAGACGGCAGCAAGGGGAAAGAAGAAAGGTACAACGGTAGAACCGGAAGAAGTGCCAGAGATTATTGAGATAGCCGATGATACGATAACGTCCATATCTCAAACGCAACTATCCTCAACACTGCCAGAAGAGCCGAGACCAGAACCGGAAGAGAAGCGGGGAATTGTAAAGAAGACTAGTAAGGCAAAGCCTAGAGCTACTGCAGCGAAAAGCAAGTCGAAAAAGAAGACTGATGAAACGCAATCCGAAGCTGAAGTAGTTCAGGCTGAATCAGAAATGGATGATGTAACAGAGAATGAGGGGCAGGTAGAGGAAGAGGTCGAGCTGATACCTCAAAATCGCTTACGACAATCGTCCAAACCATCTTCATCATCTGTCGCACCCAAATCACCATATAGCAAATCAAACAAATCATCCTCATCCTCGAAACCTTTGCCACCTCTGCCTGCAAGTCGAACACCTTCACCTCAACACCAACCGTTGTCACAGCTAGATCGATTCTCAAATATTCCTCCCTCTTCACCTATTCCCAACCCTGACCTGTTATCGCCAAAACCTAAGAATCTTCTTCGGTCAAGTCAACCTCAAAGATCATCACCACGTAGGAACCTACCTCGAGAGGTGTTAGATAGTTCTCTTATTCGAGGGGCAGTAGAAGCTGGAAAAGTCATGGAAGGTCTCATATCGTCGCCTATAGTTGTCACGCCAAGCGCAACCAAAACTGATCGTGACACCCAGACGGGCTGGGACAAAGAAGAAGAGAAAGATAGTGTGATCGCTCTTACGGAAGAACAGAGGTCTATGACTTTAGAAGATCTAGTTAGGTTGGAAATGAAAAAGAGATATCAACAGATGCAGAAAGAAGGGGAAGATATGATACAACGCTGGGAGGAACGAGCCAAGAGTGAGAGGAAGAGGATAGAAGCTATATAAATCACTGACTGTACTGGGAAGCGAGTTGCATGTGCTTGTACAGATAGCATATTAGGTGTAAGATATGTATCAGCTAGCATAGCGATGTATGTAATTTCTTATATCCACTATTGACGTGAACATCTACGTTCACATATCACTCTTTCTCTGGGATACTCTCCATTGATCTCACCTCCGAACCTCCATTTGAATGGAATTTCACTTTCAAGGGTCGTATTTTTCTCCTCAAAAGCTTTCTAGGTTCATGCTTTGGATCCAAAGGCGCATTTGTAGCCACTTCATACCTATTGTCTTCTGTCTTTTCACCGCTCAGCCAGTCATATTCATCGTCACTGCTCAAGGGGTCGTTTTCACAGTCGGAATCAAAATTCATAATATGTGCGAAGCGTTGTGGTAATTCGTTCTGGTTTGATGAAGCGGTGGACTCAACAGAGCATTGACTTTGAGCGGTTTTAATATCCTGTGTGGTGTTGTTGGACGCTGTGGTAGTGGACATGGTTGGCAACGATGAGAAAGCTGATGCAGTGAGTGTGTTGTATATATATGGAGAGAGAGAAAGAGAAAGACGATTTATGCAAAGACAATACTAGTTATTGCTAAACGTATAGTTCTGGTATGACCTTTCACTCAACGGCCCAAGATAACATGACATGATGATACTGAAAGGAAGGGAAACTGTGATATCATATTTGAGCTCATACTGTGACGTTTTCCTAACAGCTTAGGATTATTGCGTTGATAGACGATGAAAGGAGAATTGAGTTAGGGGTCAATAAAGGAATGACTATACGAATGACGCTTTCAATTTCCAGCATAGTTGACTATGATCAACATTTGTCATAGTGGGTGCGTGAGGAGTAATGAGAAGGGATAAAAGAGGTGCACAGATACAAAGAGCTACCGTAATTGTAGGCTGCAAATTTACTGACTATACTATAGAATGCTTACTATTTATGAAGATATACTAACAAATACAAGATGAGACAAGGGATAGCATCATCAAGTGATGTTGTCGGATTCGATCAAATTTGACCGCCTTTTACTATTGATACAGCCTCCTTGGAGCTGTATTCAGAAGTCATTAGTGATCGTACTTCCCAAACATATGCGTATGAATGATAAGTTACTCATATTAAGGGCTTTCAGTTCTTCCTTACTTGGGCCATTCTTCCAAAATTGAGCAGCTTCGTCAAAAACAGACGTATCACGTTCTTCACTTATACTTTCGAGTGACGGATTATTAGTGGAGTAATCACTAGCCGATTCATCTGGCTTCTTACGCTCCCTTATTTGAGACGTGTTGTTATGCCATCCCAATAATGCTGATTTAAAACCTCTCTTAAATTTTGGAAAAGGTTTGGTACTTGATTTGTCTCCTCCATCCATATGATCACGAACCCCGCACGATACGCTAGATTCACTGAGCCAAAATTCCGAAGTAGGAGCCTTTAGTGGGTCTAATTCGCCTCGCTTCACCTTCCCCTCGATCGAATTTTCTCTCTCCCGGAGCTCCCACACTCTTTCTGAATTACTTCCTCGTGTGCTCGGTCTTATGCCGCTATGAAAGCACGATCAGTATTTGAGTCTGATATATCTTTTTCGCACTGCCGGACTCACCTGAAACTGGTACCTCCGCGTTTTATGGGGCACTGACTGCGCGCCACAGTCGAGGGTATAATGGAAGATTGGTTATAGGTTGAGTATGTTTGACTCGTTGCAGCGTAGCTAGTGCCGTATTCCATAGATAAAGGGGACACTGGAGATTGATCGCCGTACGGGGGGAAAGATTCTATCGAAGATGGTGGACTGTCCATACCGCTTACTTCGGTTGCTGGCGTCCCACTTCTTGACCAGAAATCTGTTATCATCCGCGCAGAGTCTTCTGAAGACGCTGGATGTTGTGGGATACTTGCGAATTGTCTTAGTTCTTCGGCTGTTAGTCCTGCTTCGGTTGAACAACGACTTGAAGCGGCATAGATTGGGGAGGATGTTCTTCGGTTCTTTGGTGTGTCCTCAGACGAGTCGAATTGAGGCAAAGTAACGGAACCACAATTTCTTTGCTCGAACGTTCCGTTCAATGAGCTTCTCCTGCTCATATAATCATCATCCAGAGAAGATCCTATGCCACTATCAACCTCACTAGCAGCTTGTGATTGACGCGATGCAGATCTGCCTCGACTTTCCGTAACAACTGTTGTTCCTGTCTTTACGTTGGAGATTCTACCCCAGTTTACTGTGGCCGTGTTTGAGTCAGGCGAGTCTAATGACAAATTGAGCGATGATACCGGACTAAAATTGCTGAACATATCTCCCAAAAAAGAATTCGCAACGGTAGTCATTGTATACGGACTGAGGGAGCTTTACTTTTGATATTATTTGTTTTAATCTCGTTTTGTTTTGCTGGCGTTTTATTCTCGAGGACTTTTATTGGAAACTCTTGGTAAAATTACAGGTAATAGAGAAATGTATAAATATTTTCAATCAATTATATGTTAATCTCATCAGGTTAATTACTGGGGTAATTAAGAATGAGGGGCGCATGCATACCTAACCATTTAGAAGAGTGAATAGTATAGCATCGATATGCCTTTTCGATACGTCAAAGCACAAAGGATAGGTTCGGTAGGGGATTTTAACAAAAGATCAATAATTTTTTGGTTGTCGGGACTTCTTCTCTGTGTGTTGGCTTATAACTTTGATACACGTTTGGACATGATGACGTTATGATCAAAGGAGTTTTATCACAGTTTGCAAGTTGAGTATGATTTCTGGTCAAACATTGGTCACCCTATTCAGAAGGGAATTGAGGGAGATGAGCGGGGAGATCTGGCTCGATGCTACCGTAGGGTGAGAAATCCCGGTCTGAGTATACATATTTCATACAAAATAATCTCACGCCCAGCCCTAATGTACCGCCATACGTATCCCATAAGAAATTTCTATGTGGCCTTATAAGCACCGATCTCTTCGAACCTGGCAATCGTATCTCGAACAGTATCTTCCAATTTTCGATCTGCCTTATTGGTCAGCAAACATGCTTTGAAAGCTCACAAGAAAAGTGCTAACTAACATTTAATGCCAAGTTGATTCTGACTGGCAGTAGTATCAAACCTGTACGCCCCCTCAACAACTGCTTCAGGGGCATATGGATCTCCTTTAACGATGTATTTAGTTAAATCAGGTCTGATTTTCCTAGCGATATTAACGAATCTTTGGAAAGTTATCTCATCTCCTGCGATTACGTATCGTCCTTCCACCTTCTTGGTGATCCCCGAGTATATCGCCGTAGCTAAATCTCGAACCTGGTTACAAAATTCGAGTCAGCAAAATCGAAGAAAACCCTGAAAGCTAATAAAAAGAAATCACTGACATCTACATATTGAGCATTGTAGTCAGGTGAGATCGGCTTGTCTTCTCCTGTACAAAGTAATCCGTATAGCTGAGTAGTGGATAAATCTGATCCGAAACCAGTCTTAAATTCTTCAAGCCTATTTAGCTGTTGCACTGGACCATAAATACCTATATATACCCAATTAGAACAGCTATTCCTAGTACAGCATGTTTTGATAAGACTAACCGGGAGGACAATAGGTTGATAGAGCCCAAGAAGCTCCCGTTCTCTCCTTGATCTCTCTTGCAGCTAATTCGGCGTATTTCTTGGAAATGCAATACCATTGCGGAGCGGCAAATCCGCTACAAAAGGTGATTTAATGGGGTATTACACATGAATAATCTATGACGAATTGACTCACTCTTTTGTTTTAGCATCTTCTTCAGTCCAAGGTAACCAATCTTTCTCGCTATAGATCGCTCCACCGTAAGATGGTAGAGGCTGGAAATAATCGAGTACAGCGGTAGTGGATGAAACATATGCTATTGCCTTGATACCTATGTTCGAAAATCAATATTAGTCATATGTTAGCTGGTATTTGCGAATTGATGGGATCGTAAAGGCTGACTTGATACGTTAGAAGCTGCTTCAAGGATCCTAGTGGTACCCTGAATGGCAGGATGAGCGAATTCTTCGTATGTGGTGAGGGTCATGTCGAAGGGTGAGGCAGCCAGGACTACCTGAAATCATTACCAATTCAGCATTGTCTCATGTCCTCATCGTAAAGAGCGTTCATATGCGACTCATAGCTCCGACTCACTGCATCGACTTCTTGTAACGCTTCAGTCCAATCGGATGTGAGAAAATCCTCAACAATGACTACTTCAAGCTTTCCTTCTTGAGCCCATTTCTTCAGGTATGGTAGTGCAATCACAGCTTCTTTCTTCGAATTTGAACGGACAGTACCTCTTACGTTCCATCCGTTGGTTAGGAAATGATGAGCGATATGAGGTGCGGTAAATCCGTTCAATCCTGTAATCAAAACTTCCTGAGCTGACATTGTAATAAAGTGAATCGTGATTCCTCGGTGCGTATATCTGAATCTAAGTGCTACTGCTATATGGGATATGATTTGTCGATAACTCAAAAATTAAGACGCTTCTTATGTACATTTATACATTAATCTAATCTTTGATTGATAATGCCACAAAACAAGAACGTAAGCATCATTATGTCAATTGATTATTCATAAACTGATAGTAATGGTCATCTTGCTCACGTATCCGCACCAGATTACATATGACCGACGGTCGATTAAAACGAAATTACGTTATGGTGACAAATGATATGTGGCGTTTTGATTGTAGAGAGTGATTGTCAGTTGAAAAGGCATTAGTATGTGCATTTCGTTCGACTAGAGGGTGATACTCTGTTATCATACATATACATATAATCATTACTTCTGCATAGACAAGATTAAAACTTCACCCTGGACAGGACTTCCTGGACACTAACGCCTGCAGGTATAGTAGCGATACCCGTTCGTCCAGTAAGAGGATCCGTGATTCGGATCTTACGCTCCCATCCAAATCGGTCATCATTGGCTGAAGTAGTCTGACTGAAAGGACTAGCTTGACTGAACGGACTAGCTTGACTGAATGGATTAGCTTGGCTGGATGGACTAGCTTGACTGAATGGACTAGTTTGGTTGAATGGACTAGGACTAGAAAGTCCATAAGAAGATAAAGTTTGTTGTATAGCTTGTTCAGGTGTCCATCCTGCGGGTACTGTAATTTCCGTACCACCGAAAGGTATTTTACGTTCAAAAGGAGTAGCTGAGCTTTGATTTGTGCCCATCATAGAGGGATTCCAAATTGAGTTAGCTCCTGATCCTAATTGAGCGAACGGCGAGGCGATAGGATCTGGATTTGCAGTGGAGGTTGTGGTTTTGAGCCATGGAGCTTGTTCTGGTCCGGCGGCTTCTTTGGCCTTCCTAACTACATTCAAACGGGTGAGTCGAAATACAAGTGGCTCATTTTGTGCCTCCCTATAACTATCTCTGTCAGATGGATTCTTTTGAATGAAAGGGAAAATTTCACTCACCAATCAGCCTGGAACGAGCTGATCGCTCTCACTGCATCGTCTGGATTCCATCCGGCAAACATTTCACGAGTCGGAAGACCTTGATTAAATGGTACCGAACCGTTACTATAAGGCATACCGGTATATGAGTTGTTCGTGGAAGGTCCCCAAGGCGATATACTGGTCGAGGGCATTCCACCATAACCCGAGTACATGGAATTAGGTCCATTAAATGATGGGAATGCTGTGTCCCCTACTGAAGGGGGTTGATAAGGCTGATAAGGTTGATAGGCCATATTTGCGTGAGTCCAAGGTTCGAAGACTGAAAAATTAATAATCAGTAAAGAGTACTTTCAATCATAAAGACGACTCACTCTTGCTAAACCCTGTACTTCTACCCTTCTTCTTTTTCCTAAGTCTGTTTCGGCGTGAGGAATCACTGGGCGAATCATCAGAATGAGACTGAATAGCACCACTCATATAAATGTCGTCATCACTTCCTCCTCCTTTGTTGGTGGCCTTCCTGTTTGTAGGAAAAGGAGTTTGATCTCTATGAGTGTGAGGTTTGTAAGCATCAGGTGGCGAAGTATCCATGCTATCCGGATGTCCCTGTCTGCAGTTGGGGTTGGCATTAGCCAAACTGCCCTTGTCGCGGAATCGAAAGATGATGGAACATACCCATGATCCGCTGAACGGCTACGTGCTCTTCCACGACCGCGTTCACTGTCAGAGCTGCTACTGCTCGATCCTTCGGTGTTCCTATATTCGTCATATTCGTCTTCGACAGTGGGTGGTGGAGGATGACTCGTTTTAGGCTTTGACCTGGAGGACTCGGAGGAACTGAAGAAACTTGGTCGTTTACGAGGTTTGTCACTGCTCGAGACATGTGAGCTAGATTCATCCGCGCTTCTGTTTGTCATTGATGGTCTTGTATTAGAGGAGGAGGAGGAACCATTCCCTCCTGTAGTCGGTGGAGGGGAATCGGGTAGCTCTTCGACCCTCTGATCGGAGGGTGGTAGATCAGCTTCATCTCTTGCTGAAGACATGCTTGGATAGCTGATTAGTCGCACTTTGGAGGGTTTTGTGGCGAGCTGTAGAATCGGGAAATAACGTGATTGATTTGTTGATTGATCTTTGGTTTTCTCGGTGATAACAAAATGACAAAAGTTTGTTTCGGTAACAATACTATATTGCCAGAGTGTTCTCATAAATCTTGAGTGAAGATGTCATTGGAAATCTAAGTCCATGAATGTTTGACATCCTTGTCAATCTTTTGATCTGGCTTACAAAGGATGCTCAGCGCTTCTAAGGAAAGATAGATCAAGGTGATGGAGGGAAAGGCAGTAATGACGCTGAAACGTGTAGTCTGTTTCTCGGGCGGGATTCGATTGACAGGATGTCAAGTGCAAACATTCAGTTCGTTTTCGGACAATGCATCGGAAAACTGTATGGCAATATGACCCACTTTGACCTTACAAATATGCACTTCGTTATTCCCGTCAAAGCTCCTTCCAAACTTCCCATTTTCGTGCCCCGTCCTCCTCGATCTTTAACCTAACCCCTCTCTGCAATCCTTCCTCATCATTAAGCACCACGAGATCTTCATCACCGGAATAACTCAACAACATAGCCTGGTACAGGTGTAATTCGTCAAGTTCAGGATCCAAGCCAGAAGTGAGGCGCTCCAGGAGAAGTGGCATATCGAATTCCTCATCGTACAGCATGCTAGGTAGACCTTTTGGAATCGTACAAGGAGTTTGAAGAAGTGGTGAATTAGGAAGACTGGATGAGGTTGAATTTGATAAAGCCGGTGTGGTTGCTTCCTCAACTGATGTTTGAGGTAAGTCGGAAGAACGAGTATGGTAGGATTCAACGCTATCTCGACGAATAGCGCACTGTTCAAGAAGCTGAAGTACCTGTTGTTCACGATATGCTTTGTCGGAATTGAGGTTAGCCAAGGTATTATTGACGACTTCCTTTTCTTCTTCTTCAATTGATGCACGTTCTTCTGGTTTCATTCTTACCCATCGCTTTCGTAGGTAGATGGGCAGAGTTTTGGGAAGGGTCAACCCTTTCCTTTTGATGTCCGCTTCGAAAGGACTTGGAAATTTTACAGATCAGCCTACATTGCATTAAAGTAGGCTGAAAGTTGTATTGAGAACTTACTCTTTTGGTAAGGGTTTATTCACGTCAAGGTGAGAAGCATTCTTATTGAAGGAGTTGACTTTGGAAGGTTGTTTAGGTGTAATACCTGATAAACCAAGTGTGGATTCAACAACACCGAACGCCAAATTTGGCATAGGGGACATGGTCAAAGTCGAACTTGGAGTATTCTGGATGAAGCCATATTACTGAGGAGTGGGTAACAATACAATGAGAAATGACAATCATTCTGATTCCTTATATACGTGGAAAAAGTCGTGCATCCGGCGCAGTTCGTGGGAATTTGCATCCCCAGAAATAGATTGACTTCGACATGACATCGTACTATCTTGTACCAGATCAGAAAGTCTCGATTATGATCGAGAAACTAGTCGAGACTGCAACTATATTTGTTGCGTACTACATAACATCGCACTCAAGAATTACTAATCCATTTCCTCCATATAAGGTTTTGGATAGGTCGAAGGGAAGTTTACCTTACGTGGCAATTAGATCACTTATGATCGATCAGATTTGATTTGATTCCGTTGTTGTATAGGATGTTATCAATACCTTCACTTCGTCATTGAGCGCTGTCGCGTCTTGCTAGATCACACATCATAGAATGATTAAATTGAACGTATAATGGATTGACGATCCTACTTATATGCTTACAATTTCTTATAAGATAGATATACAGCTCACATAGATTGTACGACTTGAGAAAATATTATACCCAATTTTGATTTATCAAAAGAATTGTGCAGAAACTACGCCTCTCAATCGTCCCAATCACCTGTCAACCTCATCAAGATGGCCGTGGCTACTCAAAAGATGCCTAAGACCCCTTCGTCTGTTCCAGGAGGAAGTATAAAGGTGAGCTGCTCTGTTAATCAACTGATTTCTGATAATCCTCAAGGACCATTTGACCCATTAGCTGATGTATATCTGTCCATACGCAGACATATTACCAAAACAAAATTGAAGCTGCTGAATTAGATATCTCAAAGAAAACTCAAAATCTCAGGCGTTTGGAAGCTCAACGAAATGCTTTGAACACAAGAGGTCAGCTGTTGTGTATACTAACTGGACAGAATGTAGCTGATCATCGTGTCTCTCCCTGATAGTGCGGCTGCTTCGTGAGGAATTACAAGTACTTCAAGAACCCGGAAGTTATGTTGGTGAAGTAGTGAAAGTAATGGGAAAGAAGAAGGTTTTAGTGAAAGTACAACCTGAGGGCAAATATGGTATGCTTATTCATGTACAGCTGTGTCGTGCTTTTGGTTGTCATGTCATCAGAAGAAACCAATTCAGCTGATCATATAATCTCTTAGTCGTCGACTTCTCTTCAGATATCCCAATTTCATCCTTAACACCAAATATCCGAGTTGCTCTTCGAGCAGATTCATACCTATTACATTCCATCTTACCAAATAAAATTGATCCTTTAGTATCTTTGATGATGGTTGAAAAAGTTCCAGATTCAACATATGAAATGGTTGGAGGATTAGATAAACAAATTAAAGAAATTAAAGAAGTTATTGAATTACCTGTTAAACATCCTGAATTATTTGAATCATTAGGTATAGCTCAACCTAAAGGAGTATTACTTTATGGACCACCAGGTACAGGTAAAACTTTACTAGCCAGAGCTGTTGCACATCATACAGACTGTAGATTTATTAGAGTATCAGGATCTGAATTGGTACAAAAATATATTGGTGAAGGTTCAAGAATGGTTCGAGAACTATTCGTCATGGCTAGAGAACATGCTCCTTCGATCATATTTATGGATGAAATTGATAGTATTGGTTCATCGAGAGGTGGAGAAGGTGGTGGAGGTGGTGATTCAGAAGTACAAAGAACTATGATGGAATTGCTTAATCAGCTGGATGGTTTCGAACCTACTAAAAATATTAAGGTGAGTGAGAAATCAGCTTATATTGCTCAAAGGTCGCATGAGTGAAAGCTGATCGATCTGTGAACAGGTAATTATGGCTACCAATCGTATAGATATTTTGGATTCAGCATTATTACGTCCAGGTCGTATCGATCGAAAGATTGAATTCCCTCCACCCAATCCAGAAGCTAGAATTACTATTCTCAAAATTCATTCAAGAAAAGTGAGTAGAAACACAATTACAGCTGAGTTGCCTCTAAGTCTCTGAACTTCAGCTGATATGTGATATTGGCAGATGTCATTACAACGAGGAATCAACTTCCGATCGTTAGCTGAGAAGATGGGTCATTGTTCCGGTGCCGAAGTCCGAGGTATATGTACTGAAGCTGGTGAGTACAATCCAAAGTAGACTTCGGTAGCGTCATATTTGTATGCTGATGATACGTGTGTATGGGTTAGGTATGTACGCATTAAGAGAGAGAAGACAATATGTTGGACAAGAGGACTTCGAAATGGCTGTTGCTAAGGTTCTGAAGAAGAGTGCTGAAAGCAATATGAGTGTTAATAGGTTGTTCAGTTAAAAGTCGATAGCAGTTTGGGCTATCATTCAACCAATGTATGAAATAAAATTAGATATGATAATGAACATATTTATTGCATGATATGTGACAAGTGCGGTGTTCACGGATACTTTTGGCCGTGCAATCTTATTTTGATTCTCCATTCCTTGTAAGACAGGATTCGAGATAGTCGCTCCAAGTAACCAGACAGCTCTTGCGGATGTCATTTATCAAAGAAACACGATGTACTGTGGATTACACGTTTTTGTTCCACTTTGACTGAATTTACTAGCTTTCCGACTTGACTTCTTCTCCACTACCTGCACCACGTCCATCACCTTTTAACTCTATACCTTCTTTACTTCCTCCTGCACTTTGATTTGCTTCTTCTTTATTTTTTTCTAATTCTTCATCAGATATAAATTTATCATTTGGATCAGATGCGAAAGAAGTCATTGTTCTAATAACGAGATCAAGTGAAGATAAAAATGAATTAGTTGATAATCGAAGTAAACGGACTGTTGTGGTTTCGTAATTACTAAAATGATTGTCAATTGAACTAATTAACATTCTTCATTCTTACAAGGCATATATATTGAAAACGTTGATAGAATATCTTGTTGTTGAAATTATGTTTGTCTTTTCGGGATGAAAAGGTTAAAAAAAATCCTACCAAACTCACGCTATAAGTATATCTCCCTCAGTTAATAATTCACGATGAACAAAAGATCCATTTTGTTCTTTATCAACTTCTAATGCTTGTTTAGCAATTTGAGCATGTTGAGATGTATAAAATGGTATTCTTATTGTTCTAAGCACGAAAACATATTAGTATAATTTCATTCAACTCATTAATTATGCGAATCCTTGAATTATCATCAATCAGATAGTTGTAGAAACTTTTTAAGATTCATTCAAATCATGTCTTAATACCGGACACTTACGTTTTATGCCATCCTTCCCTTGAAGGTCCAGCTTGCGCTTGTGTTTGATTCTCGTTTTGCATGATGATCAGTTCCCTAATTTTTTTGACTATTGAATTTTGGTGTGAAGATAATGCTAATGCCTCTAAAGATGAATAAAATGATATATAAGAGGAATTGATTAATCTTGTTACAGATATTATATTTTACCTCCACCGGGACCTTAAGTTGATAATCATGATGAATGATGAAGCACGATCAATCTTACCTTTCCTATCTGTCTTATCTATTTTAACCATTGTAATATTTGATCAACATACATCGGTAGAGTGAATATCCTATATCGGTATACGAAATTCGTAACTTTGACTTGGAGGAATAAAGGAATAGTCTGAAGAATTTGACCATCAACAATGATCAAGGTATGTTTCATCTTCTCCTACCTACCTTTCCTTCATCTTAATCATGCAGCTTCACTCGGATTGTAGCTGACAAGTTGTCTTAAAATGCCATTCATGTTCTATCTGAAAATAAATCCGACTACATTCCATAACATCGCTCTGCTTGACAAACCTGTATTACCTCTAATAACCTCCTCCCAAACAGCTTTGGTCAGTTAAGAAAGATGAAGAGGCAGCTAATAAGAAGAAACCAAGGATGACAGCTGCTCAGCTGAGAGTTCAAAAAGGTTAGCAATTCAAGCTTTTTAAATTGATTCTGATTCAATCTTAACAATGTCTTACTCAATCACTGAGGTCTCCCTCAATCATCCTCTCATCACTATTGAGATATTCTGACTAAGCTAATCTAATTATCATTTTATAGATTTGACAGAACTTGAATTACCTTCAACTATGACAACTAATTTTCCTGATCCAACTGATGTACTTAATTTTACATTAACTATTACACCTGATGAAGGTATTTATAAAGGTGGTGTATTTAGATTTACATTTAATATAAGTGGTGGATATCCACATGAACCACCAAAAGTTAGATGTACTCAAAAAGTAAGTTTAAAAAATTCTTCTTTAGAAGAATTAGAGATTAATCGAAAATTCAACTGATTGTTGTTTCAAATTTAGATATATCATCCTAATCTTGATTTAGAAGGAAATGTTTGTCTGTTAGTTTAGCCATTTAACACATTACTTACTTTTTAAGCCTTGATTGATTGCTAAAATATTACCAATACTTCTCATTCTTATAGTAATATTCTAAGAGAAGATTGGAAACCCGTTTTAAACCTTTCATCAGTCATGATAGGTATTCAATATTTATTCCTTGAACCGTGAGCTATTTTCTTACTGATATTTTTAAGGAAAAAAATAGCTAACAAGGTGCTTATTATTATAGTAATCCTGATGATCCGCTTAACAAAGGTACGTAACTTCACACTCCTTGACATCTAACCATCTGACGCATGTGCTTAATTACTAATGATGCTATACCTTACCGAGCAGAAGCAGCAGAAGATCTTAGACGTAATCGAGAAGGTTTTATTCAAAATGTTAAAAGTTCAATGAGAGGAGGTACAGTCAAAGGCGAAACTTTTGATAGAGTTCTCAAAGCTTAATAAAAGACTTTCAAACGAATAGCATTTCCAAATAGATGGAAAGAAATATCCCAAAATTAGTGTTTTTGGGATGGATAGAATTCAACATGATATTTGAGATATTTTTGAGAATTAGGATTTTGTACATATATATGCATTTTAGGTATTTATTATGCTGGGTATAAAGTTTTATCTGTCATACAATAACGAAGTCTTTGATATCAATGAAATTCAATAAATGTAGTTTATTTTTTAGCTCTTCCTTTGAACCATTTTTGTATTTTAGCTAGAGCATACCAAAAACTCTTTGTAAATCCAGCTGTGAATAATCCTTTTATAGATTGTCTTAAAGCAGGTTTATGTATTATATTTCGTAATTCTTTCATTGGAAGTGAGAGTTAAAGAATAGGGTTATTAGCTTTTATGATACAAAAGAGTAAATCTTGAGCTGAATTACATACCGGAAGAGATAGTAGGTATAAATTTAGGATCTTTGATTTTAGTTAATAATTCTTCTTTCTCACTTTGTTGATTCGAAACATTAGGAAAATGGGATAATACAGAATGGCGTAAGCTCAAAGGTAAAGAATTAAATAATTGAATTTGATATTCCGTTGAATTTGGTTGCTACATCACGAAAGAAAATATATTAATCGGTTTAGCTTAAAAAATAAAATACAGAGCGAAAAAAAATGTGAAATTCAATTTACATATAATAAACTTTCTCCTTCACCTTTCCATCCATTTTTAAATTTATCTTCCTTTTTATCTTTATCTTCTAAAAATCCAATACCTAATTCTTTTAAAAAAGGTTCATACATATTTCTAAAACCTTCTCTAGCTCCTAAACCTCTTACGATATTTTTGATTTTTTCAGGATTTTCACCTCCTGGAATTGACATTCTTGGATCACCAGAATAACTTAATCCTGTAATTTTTTCCCATAAATAATCTTCTTTAAATTCTTTAGGACATAATAATAATCCAAAACATAAAGCAGATTTTAAATTTTTTTTAATTGCTTGATTTAATTCATTTAATGAAGAATTAGATAAAATTAAAGGTAAAGTTGGTTTTTGTAATCTACCTGATAAATAAAATGTTTTCCATTCATTCAAATCTTGTATTAAAGATGAATTTGATATTATACCGTATTTAACTGACTTTTTGTTTCCCATTCTATTCAGCTTTTCGATTTTTTAAAAAGAATAAAAAGAAAAGAAAAACTCACAGTATTACCTATTTTAACATTTGTTACGTACCATACATTTGCACCCCAATTCTCTTGTATATGAGAAATACCTTTAGCTCCAATTAAACGAGCATGTAAAGGATAATGGGATGGATTTTGACGTAAATTGATTGTATGAAAATCTATAGGAGAAGAAGTTGATAATAACAAATCAACAAGAGAAGGTGACTATAATACCTTAGTGATATTAGCTATAGCTATAATGTTACATTAAAAATTCAATATGAATTCGGTAACTCACATCCCCTGGCTTTGTTTGAGCCTGTTTCATCACTCCACTACCGTATGCAACTGCCCAATCTATCGGTGCTTCAAAAGTATCGATAAGAGGTCTTAATTGATTATATGATGCTTGTTGATCGGACGGAAGACCTTTAGGCTTTTGAGCATCAGAGACGAGATTTCTTACATTGATACGTATGTGTACGGCTTGAGATCGGTTCCGTGATCGGAGTTGAGCATTACTTGTGATGTTGATCAGAGGAGAGAGGGTAAAAGGAAGTTTTGTCCGTGAACTACTTGAGACAAGAGCAAGTGAAGAGCTCGATCTGAGAGCCAAAGACAGGGGCTTAGAGAGCTGTAAAGCCATTCTGCCCGTCTTTGCTTTGTGCAGAAATATGAGCTTGAGATGTATAAGTGATATAATTAGTAATGTTGCTCATATAGATGGATCAACAAAGTGGAGGGAATAAGGGGGTATGTATGGTGAAATTGATCTAGGTGCCACATTCAATGTTAATGGATAATTCCCCGTATTACAGTTATAGAGAGGACAGTCGCGCCCAAGTTGATGTCGAGTATTGATAATAATTAATGACAAGATATTGATTAATTAAGATGAATATTCAAATATTTTGATCCTCACACCAATCGTCTTATCTGCTTTGTGCAGATATCATCAGTCATATAACATGTCCTTCGGCTTTGGTAAGCTCAGTTCTGCTGATAAGATTGGATAGCATCAGCTCACTAAGCTCACTTTTAGGTACATCATCCGCTGCTAAACCAGCTTTTGCCGGTTTCTCAACTTCGAATCCTCAACCTTCCACCTCTGGCACAGGGACGTCCTTATTTGGCGCAGCACCTAGTCAACCATCTACTTCTTTGTTTGGTTCTACTCAACCTCAGCAACAACAACAACAATCTGCTACAGGAGGAGGATTGTTTGGTTCAACTATAAACCAACCTTCAGGTACGGCTGGTGGATCAAGTTTATTTGGATCAACTTCTCAGCAACCTCAACAACAGCAAACTGGAGGAGGTTTATTTGGATCAACTCAGGCTCAACCTCAACAACAAGGAGGAGGATTATTTGGAAGTTCATCTACCCCAGCAGGTGGAAGTACAACGGGAGGAGGATTATTCGGTTCAACCAATACAAATCAACAACAAAATGCAACAGGAGGAAGTTCATTATTTGGTGCTTCTAAACCCGCTGGAAGTGGTTTATTCGGATCAACAACAGGAGGTAATCAAACTCAACAACCTACTAATGGAGGATCGTTATTTGGACAAAATACACAATCTGGAAATGGAGGAACAGGTTTATTCGGTTCTACAACAGGAAATCAACAACAAGGGGGAACCTCGTTATTCGGAGGAGGTGAAGGAATGTTTGGACAACAATCGCAATCTCAAACTGCTAAACCTGCCGGGAGCTTGTTTGGCGGCGGAGCTTCCAACACCACACAACCTTTACAACAATTCTCAACTTTCAATACAGGTTTAAATAATCCCTCCCAACAACAATCACAACAACAACAAAATGTATTAGGTCAATCTACCTTAATGATCAATATGAATGCTTCAACATCTGCTAATCCATTTGGAGTGAAACAAGAACCGGATATTGAGACTAGGATAAAACAGATACAAGGTGCCTGGGATGGGAATAGTCCAGATTGCCGATTTAAGGTCAGTCTATTTCCTTTTTAAAATCTTCATCCCCATTCTGACAAGATCAATAAACGGTAATACATTGCTGAACTGTTTCATCTTTATAGTACTTCTTCTACAATGTCGTGGAAGAAGGTACAACTAGCCGATATGGCAGACCAGCAGGAGCGAATGATGACGCTAAGTGGGTCAAGGCATTGAGGGATAATCCGGATCCCAACAGGTGAGCCAGCTGTCTAATTCAGAGTACCGCCAGAACTGTAGATAGCTGATACCGCATCTGCAGTATGGTTCCTGTGTTAGCTACTGGGTGGGCAGACGTCAAAAAACGAGAACAGCAACAAGAGAATTTGGCTAGTGTTCATCAACAACGAGTCAAAGAATTACAAGCAGCATTATCGCATACTCGACAAACATCACTATCAGCTTCTATCCGATTATCAAATCTTCAAGCTCAACAAACACAATTATTACATCGTTTAATACATGTTGTTTCTCAAACACCACAATATGTACCTATAATACAATCAACTGCATTCAAACAGGAAGAAGCAGATATGCAAAAACAATTAGAAAATGTAAAATCAGAATTAGAAGGTAAAGGTAAAAATTCAATAAAACCTTCCTCTTCTTCTCATGGCTTAAATCATCATAATAAAACAAGTAAAGGTAGATTATTAGGTCAAGTAAATGAATTATGGGGACAATTAGAAGAAATTCGTAGAAAAAGAAAAAATTCTAGACAAAATGATTGGTTAAATAATGGAGAAGATAATTGGTTATTAGATGAAAAAGCTTTATCTGAAGTAGCTGAAATACTCTCTACGCAACAAATGGCTTTACAAAAATTGAGTGGATTAGTACATGAAGGATTAGAAGATACGGAAGTTATAAGACAAGCTTTAGGAATGGTTTCTAATCAAGAAAGGTAAGGTGAAAATGGTCAAATCGGATCGGATTATTCGTATAGCATTTTTAGAATTTATGATTCATGTATAATGAGATGACATGCTGTTTGGATCAGAGATGATACCTCATGTCATTTGCCTGATTGCGTTTCGAGATGCTTTGAATAGACCCAAAAGATGGCAAATCGACTCTACAACAGAGAGAGAGATATTGTAATAATTAGTCACGTGAGATACCTTTATACCACGTGGCAGCAACCTGTCAGCACATATAAGTCTAAACCGTCAACATTGACTTTGACCTTAACCTTGTCTATCTTCCATAACTTCTTGTTGACTTTTGACAATATCACTTTGTATACATTGACCGCCCGATTAGATATATCTTCCGAATCCGGTTAATCAATCTCAAAATAATTAGACTGTATCTTACGCCTTCCCTTCGGATTTTCTGGAGTTGGAAGCAATCGACATTAAAGATGCCTGTTAGACCTTCATCTTATGCGTCTCATGTTCTTTCAATAATTCAATCAACAGGATATCCACCTGTACCTTCAGTAAATGAATTAGAAAATATAAGAGAAACATTGTTAGAACATGCTCATGCAATTCGAATACCTATAGCAAGTGGAAGTGGAAGTGGTATTAATAAGAAAGATGATAAGAAAAAGAGAAAAGAAAGAGGGGATGATGAAGATAGAGAAAGAGCTGCTTTAGAAGCTAATGAAAAAGCAGGTATGAGACTTGAAGCACTTGAAAGAGCTAGAGTAGAACATCAAAGATCAAAAATAGCTAGTCCTGGTAGTGTTCGAGTGAAAAGAGAAAGAACATCATGTAAGTTTAATCCTACAATGATATTGAATCCCTTTTAAAATTATTTTCAATTGAATATGGGCTGATTTCTCGTCGAAG
Organism: Kwoniella pini CBS 10737; assembly: GCF_000512605.2. Classification (NCBI taxonomy): domain Eukaryota; kingdom Fungi; phylum Basidiomycota; class Tremellomycetes; order Tremellales; family Cryptococcaceae; genus Kwoniella; species Kwoniella pini. Next base: position 1,553,697 of record NC_091717.1, on the reverse strand, counting down.
TATCACCAGCACCTTCAAATACTTCAAGTGCATCTTTCAGACCTGGTCAATCTCATGGTACACCCATAACTTATGGTGGTCAGATTAAGAAGAAGAAAATGAAAAGAGTCGTTGACAGTGATGATGAAGCTGCTTGTAGGTTATATCAATGATTAATATATTTATTTCAAGCTTTCGCTGATTTGAGTCTCTTTGCTATAAGCATTATCTAGGGATAGATCGGTACCACATTTATCACCACCTCATCATCATGCTTATCCACATCAATCCTCGACTTCAGGCTTGAAACTTAAATTATCACAAACTCATCCACTTGCTCAAAGCAAACATTCTCGTCCACCCACAGAATCTTCACCAACTCCACCTATAACAGGACCTTCCAGTCATATTGATTTTTCATTACCTTCTATACCTGTACGACCACTCATACCTCCTAGACCAGGTGTTCAAAGACCTATGAAACCTAGACCGAAGAAGCAAAGTGAAGTTGATGAAGATTTTAGTAATGCTAAAGCACCTAGTCAAGTCGCTTTCCCAACCTTCTGGAGTGGTGTTGAGCCGTACCTTAGAGATGTGAGAGAAGATGATCTAGCTATGTTAGGATTCAAGGTCCGTATATCTCTTCAACCAGACACCGTTATTTACAATTGTTAATCACATTTTGCTTAATCAGGCCGATGCACCTGAATCATATGAAATGCCGCCTCGAGGTAGACACTATACCGAAATATGGGATGAAGAGGACGGAAATCCTCCCGGAACAACATCACGTATGGCCGTGCCAAATCTACGACAACAACAGATCTTATCACAGACTAACGGTGTACAACCTTTATCTCATTTTATACCCACAAGTGAACTTCGTGATGAAGTTTTGGTAGAAGAGCAAAAGGGTTTGGGTAGTTTGACGGAAAGAGTAGTAGCTGCTGTTGTAGGACGTTTAGGATTTGGCGAGAAGAAACCAACGATTGAGAATAGGCAAGATCTTTTAGTTCTGGAAGCTGAAATGATGGATAGAGAACCAGCTAAAGTGGATGTAGTTGATTTGGAAGAAAGGATGAAGAAGGAACTAAAAGCTGTCATGTTACTTGGCGAACATGATGAGGTGAGTTTCTCATATCTGTGGTTATAAAATTCGGCAAGCTTATATATCTGATCTTATAGTACGATCCAACCAATCGAGAGGATGATGAAATTACATCAGCACTTCGACAAAGTCAAAGATTATTAGCACAACAAACAAGTTTAAATGAAGCACGTAAATCAAGATTAACTGAAATTGCAAAACAAAGATTAGCATATAATGAATATCAATCTTTATTAGAAGGAATTGAAAAATCAATTGAAAGTGGATGGAGTAAAAGAATTAAAAAATATGGATTAACACCTAAAAAAAATTCTTCAACAGGAGGAAATTCTATAAAACCACCTATTCCTGATAATTTAAAAAAATTAGTACAAACTCGTAAACAATGGTTAGATGGAATTGGACAATTAATGAAAGAACTTCCAAGAGGTAAAGTTGTTGGATTACCTATTAAAAGTATTTATGAAGGTATAGGTGGTGAAGATGAAGAAAAAGATGAAAAATCTGTAGAAGATCAAATTGGTCTTGCTCCTGATGAGATTGAAGTAGATGAAACAGAAGCTTGATTTAATCTTTAGAGTAATATGTAATTCATATTTTGTATTGTGCATTTTAGTGTATGTCTCAATTGTGCATTGTTAAAATCATATGAGTGAAGGATGATGAATGTCTTGAGTGAGACGAAGTGAAGCATTAAGCATTACGAATCTTATCAACAAGGTAATAATAGTTATATATGAATGATGTCAGATTAGTACGAGTGCTAGTATTACCCACCTAACTGTGCCTATTTTTTAGGGTTATACCTTTTCGGGATCAAATTGATTGTTCATATCAAACGTCATAATTATTCCATTTTTTTCAATCATTTCTACCCGGCGGCATACTCTTTATCCCCCACATTTCACACGTTGATTATAATCTTAATCTTTTGATTTTCATTCTTATTTTCAATTATATTCTTGTTGTTCAAAAGACAAAAGATTGTGTACAAAGAGAGAAAAAAACAAATAATATGTTACCTCAAAAAACAATTGATTCAACTTTGAATGATACAGCTTTAAATCCAACTCACGTAAGTGAACAACAAATTGGAAATATGTCACCAATTGAAAAAGAACAAGAACAAGAACAAGAACAAAATGAAAATATTCAAACAAAAGATACAGAAGGTATTTCTGAAGGTTTATTAGATAAAGCTGAAAATATTAAAATACCTATAATTGCTGAAAAAAATAATTCAAAATCTTCTTCTTCTTCTTCTATAACAAGAAATAAAAGACAAAAGAATGTTGCTGTTTTAACTTCTGGTGGAGATTCAGCTGGTATGAACGCTGCTGGTAAGTTCAAAAAATTAACTTCTATAAATATGTTCCGAAAAATAAAACAAATTAAAAATGCTAATTTAAATTTATGTTTGAATAAATTTTCAGTTAGAGCAGTTGTTAGACAATCTATTGCAAGAGGATGTCAAGCATATATCATAAGAGAAGGATGGGAAGGTTTAGTAAGAGGAAATACATCTGAACCTACTCCTTCACCAACACCAAAACGTACTCCTTCTACATCAGTAAATCAATCACCAAATCTTCAACCACTTTCAACATCATCATCAACAACAACAACAAATAATAAAAACGTTTCTTTTTCTTCTTTACCACCTTCAAAACAAATCGAACTTGAAAAAGCAAGCAATGCTTTAAACAATACACAAACAGAATCAGAAGAAGATACTCAAGAAGATAGAGTACATTTCACTGATCCATCAGGAGTAGCTCCTTTATCAAATGCACCTTTAAGTTTTGGTTTTGGTGAATTACTTAAAGATGGAGCTGGAGAAGGTGATATCGAAGAAATGGCTGCACATGGTCTTCAAGGTTTAGTAATTGCTGATGAAGAAGATGAACAAGGTAGAAGTTTGAAAGGAAGATATATCGTTAGAGTAGGTTGGGATGATGTTAGAGGTTGGTTAGGTGAAGGAGGTACTCTCATTGGAAGTTCTAGATGTCCATCTTGTGAGTGACAACTTTTCCATGTGATTGGTTTTATCTCCAGAACAATGCTGAGGAAATCATTAATTGCACATTAGTCCGAGAACGAGAAGGTAGACTCAAAGCTGCTCATAATCTGATCAAGTACGGTATCGACTGCTTAGCGGTTTGTGGTGGAGATGGATCTTTGACTGGTGCCGATAAGTTGAGGGGAGAATGGCCAAGTCTTATGGATGAGCTCTTAGCTACTGGTAAGCTAGTTATGATGCCCCAGTCATCATACTAAGCCAGCTGACACGATCTTGTACTTATAGAAAAAATCGATGCTGAGCAGAGAGAAACCTTCAGACACCTCAACATTGTTGGTTTAGTCGGTTCTATCGAGTGAGTAAACCTACTGCAGTCTCGGAAGCTTGAAATTATCGTCAAGCTGATGAATGATCTCTTAGTAACGACATGTCAATGACCGATCTCACAATTGGTGCTCCCACCGCTTTACACAGAATTTGCGAATCTATCGACTCCATCGCTTCCACTGCTTCCTCTCACTCTAGAGCTTTCGTAATTGAAGTTATGGGAAGACATTGTGGTTGGTTAGCTTTATTGGCCGGTGTAGCGATGGGAGCAGACTTCATTTTCATCCCTGAATCACCTCCTTCAACTGATGATTGGGAGGGCGAAATGTGTAACTTGCTTCAATCTCACCGAAAAGTCGGTAAGAGGAAGTCTATCGTCATTGTAGCCGAAGGTGCCTTGGATAGAAATCTCAAACCTATCAAACCTGATTACGTTAAGGATATTCTTGTCGATCGATTGGGTCTTGATACCAGAGTTACCACTCTGGGTCACACCCAACGAGGAGGAAGACCTTGTGCTTTCGATAGAATCTTGGTAAGTCAGCTTGCCACATTGTCATTCAGAAATTTCAGCTGATGTTGGTCATACAGCCTACCCTTCAAGGTGTCCAAGCCGTCCAAGCTCTTCTTGAAGCTACTCCTGAAACACCTTCCTACATGATCGGTATTCAAGAGAACAAGATCACTAAAGTACCTCTTCTAGAAGCTGTTGCTCAAGTAAGTGGTTAAGGGTTGACAGGTACATCGGATTGGAGCTGATTACTTGTTGTCAGACTCAAGCGGTTGCAGAAGCTATCGAGAACCAAGACTTTGCTAAAGCCATGACTTACCGGGATTCAGAATTCCGAGAGATGCTCCAAGCTTTCCAAATAAGTTCTTCTCTCGCAGTTGACGAAGAAGCGCCCAAAGAAAAGCGACTTCGAGTTGGTATCATCCATGTGGGAGCTCCTGCCGGTGGCATGAACGCTGCTACACGACAAGCCGTTCGATTTTGTCACAACAGAGGTCATACTCCAGTTGCGATCTACAATGGTTTCGAGGGACTATTAGACGACAATGTTTCTGAATTATCTTGGTTGAGAGTGGACACCTGGACTACTCGAGGTGGTTCGGAATTAGGTACCAATAGAACATTGCCCAATGTGGACTTGGGTAATGTAGCTGCTGGATTCCAAAGACATGCTTTAGATGCTCTATTGGTCATTGGTGGATTCGAAGCTTTCAACTCGGTTTTGATTCTTGAACAAAACCGATCGAATTACCCAAGTTTCCAAATTCCAATGGTTCATCTACCCGCAACAATTTCAAACAATGTTCCCATGACTGATTTCTCTCTTGGAAGTGATACTTCCCTCAATGCCCTTGTGGATGCTTGTGATGCTATTAGACAATCTGCTTCAGCTAGTAGAAACCGAGTATTCGTTGTAGAGACTCAAGGTGGTATGAGTGGATATCTCGCTACGATGGGTGCTTTGGCTGTAAGTTGGCTTAGTCTATATACCCAAATGACAATGCTAATATTACTTGCGGGCATAGGTCGGTGCTGTACTTGTTTACACTCCGGAAGATGGAATTTCCCTCAAGCTCTTACAAGAAGATGTAGAGTTCTTGACCAAGAGATACTCGTTAGACGCTAAGGGTAAGAGTGAAGGTAGATTGGTGATCAAGTGAGTGTAATTCGGATGTCACCTTAAATGTCATCTGCTAATCATGTTATTTTCTTGCCACAGATCCGAGAAATCTTCTAACATCTACACCACTGAAGTACTCACCAAAATCTTCAAAGAAGAAGGTAAAGAGTTATTTGACGCTAGATCAGCTTCATTAGGTCACACATTACAAGGAGGAACACCTTCACCTATGGATAGAACAAGAGCAGCAAGATTGAGTTTAAGATGTATGCAATTCTTAGAAAAACACGCTATACCTAATGCTCAATCTTCTCATCGTGGATCTAAAGGTGTACATACCAAAAGAACTTATTCAACTGAAACTGCTACAATGATTGCTATTAGAGGATCATCAATTGTTTATGCTACAATGGAAGAAGTACTTAAACATACTGATATGAAACTTAGAAGAGGTAAAGATGAATGGTGGTCTGATGTTAAGAAATTAGCTGAGATTATGGGTGGTAGACAAGGTTTGATTTCTTCTTAGGGAGAATTTCATCTTGAGGAGGAATCGTTTTGAGTGCAATAGGCATGTAAGGTGAGATGGAAAGAAGATATTCGGTATGATTAATTGTGAAGTAAATCAATAATAAAGACGATATAATAAATCGTAAATTAATCATGAAAATTCAAAATGAAACGCAATGCATAGATGTAATGAATTACCTTTTTGCCTTTTTTTCTCCGGATATAATATATGATGCATGACACAAGGTATAATATAAATAATGAAAAGGCAGAAAGAATACAAAAACAAGAATTTACATTGATTTTCGTTTTTGTTTTTGTTTTTGTTTTTTTTGTGTTGTTTTTGTTTTTCAGAAAAAGGAATTACTTTCCTATTAAAGATAAATTTCCAACCATAGGTTTAATAACAGTTTTACCATTATCATCTTTACCTCTTCTTAAATCATTAAATGCTTGTTCAGCATTTTCTAAAGAATAATAATGTGATGCCATTGCACCAACATTACCTAATTTACCTGATGCTAATAATGATAAAGCATCTGGATAAGTATTCGCATATCTAAAAACTCCAATTAAATCTACTTCAGAAAGTAAAGAAGGTCCGCATGGTAATGAAAGTACTTTTGTACCCATTCCTACGTATAATACTTTTGATCCAATAGCAGCGGCCTTTTTTTTAAAAAATAAAAAAAGAAAGAAAAAAATTAGCGATAAATTCCCTTTTTTTGATATTTAAAAGAAAAAAAGAAAAAAAAAACAACTACTAACCATAGGAGCTAATTGCATACAAGTTTCAACACCTGTACATTCAAAAACAGCATCAAAACCATCTTCTAAACCTTCAATTTCTTGAATTACATTTGATTCTTTTAATAATTTCCAATTTTGTTCAGCAATTTCTAAAGATTCTAATCCACTAACTCTTGGTCCTTTTGGTAAACAAAATATACCTGTTGACCAATTTTGTGATTTTGAAAAATCTAATTTACCTTGTTCAATATCAATTGCAATAACTGTTGTTGAACCTGATGCTCTTGCTAATGCACATGCTAATAATCCTACTGCACCTGTACCAATTATTAAAACTTTTGAACCAGGTTGTAAATTTGCTCTTCTCCATGCGTGTAAAACAACTGATAAAGGTTCAGCTAATGCTGCAAGTGATAAATCTAATCCTTCTGGAAGCCTTTTTTTTTAAAAAAGAAAAAAAACAAAAATTAGTATTTTCGTTTACTTTTCTTTTTTATCTTTTTTAATTTTGAAAGAAAAAAAAAAACAAAAAAAACTCACTTATAAACTAATTCAGCAGGCCAAGTCATAAATTCCCTTAAAGTACCATCTAAATGTGGAAAAGTTTTAGCAGAACTTGCGAATTTCATATTTTTACATAAATTATATCTTCCTTTTCTACAATTTTTACATGATTTACATGAAACTCCAACTTCCATTGCAACTTTATCACCAATTTTTAAACCAAAACTTTTATCAACATTTGATCCAATTGATGTAATAATTCCACCTGCTTCATGTCCTAATACAAGTGGTTCACGTATTTTAAAAATTCCATTTGCACCGTGTAAATAATAATGTACTAAATCGATATTTTTGTATTTAGCTTTTTTCTTTGATTCATTGAGATTTGTAAGATATATATATATGAGGTTTCATAATTACTTACAATCTGATCCACATAATCCAGTTACTGCAACTTGAATTTGAACTTCACCATCTTTAGGTTGAGGAATTTCTCGAGTTTCCTAAAATATGAAAATATTGATTAATCAGCATTCAAGCTTTGACTTGTATATTTTCCTTGACAACTCGATCTTAATGATTGAAATCATATAAATCAATTTCATACAAAGGTATTATCATTCCCCATCACATTCAATCTTCGAATTTCGGCACTTTCTAACTATCTTTATTCATTTTCAAACCTCTTACATCATACTGCAACTACTACCACTCAATCACAGCACCCTTCCTCCTCAAATCTCCCAATCACTTCAATTTCAATTCAAATTTAAAGAAGACACAAACTTACAGTTCTTAAATCAACACCTCCATGACATACAACAGCAGTTTGACTAGTTTTACCTTCTACAGACATTTTGTAATTGATTCGTTTGTAAGAAAAACTTTAATACAGTGATTGATCAGATATATTTTAAACAAGATGCTTTAAGATGATATAATTGGGAAAGAAGATAAATTTAACTAAAGAGATAACAAATATACTCATATCCTTATCCTTATTCATTCTCATATATCGACCGACGTTGATATACGAACAATTCAACAAATCAAGATCCCAAAAAGAAAGATCCGGTCCGGTAAATCCGATTATTCAATTATCGGATATTCATTCCGGTAGATCCCGGTCTTCACCTCATATATCCGCTTTATACCTGATACTAGTATATGACATCAATGAACGTTGACAGAGATTGTTATCACATACATTAAACAAACATATTGGTTATCTTCGCTTTATCGATAAGATGAGTACCTCGCTTAATGGAAAGAGTCATACCTCAATTAGCTTGCTCCGTCAAAGAATATATGAAAGCAAAACAAATACATGATCGAAATTTTACATGCTGTATCGACAAACAATTCTACTGATATATAGACAAGTCATTGATATTATTTCATCGAATATTGGAGCAATCGGTAGCAAGACATCGTATAGAGATCACGTAGTATCATGTCTCATTTGACGGCATATGGACATATCATAACACTGCCTCACGCTCGTAATCTACCCAGAATCGCATATCCATGTTGACCTAGTATCGACCTACGGACTCGCCTAGAGGTGATACACTCCACGAGAATCCCTCGCTGCGATTCAAATCGTCATCAGCTTCTTTCTTGTAATGTATCACAGGCTGAAGGCTTCTAGCGTGCAACACTCACAATTGCTGTTGTACAGTCTGGGAAAGATGTGAATCATCAACAACGGAATCCAGTGGTACTTCTGATGTAAATTCTTCATCAAAGTTAGAAGTATCAATTGCGCTTGCCTAAACGCAGGATGCAACAACTCGTCAGCTTGGCGCTAATCTAGGCCTCCATAAAGACATTAGACTCACGACAGCAGGTTTGAAAGGTGGTTGAATTTGTTTAGCCCACAATTTACTAAACTTGATATGTTTGGAGAAGAATGGATGATCTTTGATCTCTTGAGCGCCATTCACACCCAATCTTCGAGCTGGGTCTCGATTTAACAATTGAGTCAACAGTGATCGAGCTTCTGAACCCATCGAATCTGGGAATCTTAGCGGGTCGGAGAGGATCTTTCGATACATCTCGTTGGTGTTTTCGTCGTAAAATGGTGGGAGACCGGTAAGCTACGATACCGTATAACAAGTTTAGCATATATGAATGAAAAGCCTTAAAAGCAAGCAGCACAATACCAGGCTAAACCACAAGATCCACTTACCATTTCATACAGCAGCACACCGAGAGTCCACCAATCTACACATTTGGTATATCCATGACCTGAAAGCAATTCTGGCGCCAGACTATGAATGTCGTTCAATCAGCTTATTCTTCAATGAGGAAGGTCACGAAGCTTACTATTCAGGTGTACCACAGAAGGCTGCGAAATTTAACAATGATTGTCAGCTATCGGCAACAGGATTTTCAGACTGACAACAGAAAGTAGCTGACTGTTCGTAGTATCGGACGCAGACATATTGAGTTTACATAACCCGAAATCACATAGTGCTATATTTCCAGAGTAATCCAGTAAGATGTTTTCAGGCTTTAAATCACTGTAAACCAACAGAGGGCATTAGATTTCGCTCGGCAGTCTTTGTTAACGCTCAGATGAGGAAGTAATAGGGCTGACCGGTAGATGACATTGAACCCATGTAAATGCTCCAGAGCCAATAGCAATTCAGCAGCGTAGAATCTCGATCTAGTCTCGTTGAATTTCCCTTCACGTTGCAAATGATGGAAAAGTTCTCCTCCGTTGACGAAAGCCAATACTAAATACAGTTTTTCGGTCGATTGGAATGAGAATTTCAGTGGTACGATGAACGGACAATTGACTTGTGCCAATACTGTTCTTTCCGCTAATGTATGCGTTACTTCAGATCTTGATACGATATGAGCTTTTCTAATTGTCTTCAAAGCGTAAATCCGCAATGTATCTCTTTTTCGAACTTGCATGACCTATTCATCATATTAACAAATCAGTGTTTGGATTCCATGTCTAAAGAGCGCTTCGCATACCTTTCCAAAAGATCCTTTTCCTATGACCTTCAGTAATTCGAAGCTGTCGATTGTTAATGGTTGACCCTGTTCAGATTTCCCATAAGCTCCTATCTGTCAGGGACGAAGTCTAGGAGCTCGCTCACCTGTGCAGGTTTAAAGGAAACTTGAACATGGAATGCACCACTTCCACCAGATACATTGATCCATTCGTCTGTCGTTTTCTACAAATAGGCATAGTTAGCCATCAGCATTCCCCTTCGATGTGAGTATTTGTTGTGATTGTGGAATGACAATAAAGGCAGGTCTGATTGTACTCACATTTGCATCCAAATCAGGTGTAAATCTAATTCCACCTAAACATAAATCACTATTACCCATATCATCACCTTCTTCACCATTTCCATTATTTTTAGGTTCTTGACCTTCCAAATGTGGTTGAGTTGTTCTTAAATAAGCAGTTACTGATAATTCTGAAATACGACTAACATCAAAAGTAGCTGAATACATCCAAACAGGTGAAGATAAATCACCACCAAGAGCATCAACTAAAACTTCATTCTTATCAAATTCTAAAACAACATAAGGTAACCACCAAACTTGTTTTCTTTGTAAACTATCACGAGCATTTGATCCACCTCTTAAATGTGAATTGACTCTAGGTGAAGATAATGTTGGTGATTGTAATGCTGCTTGAACAGGTGCTGGGACAGGAACTATATTACGATATTCAATTGACTCGTTAGCTTAGATAAGGTTGTGTTTTGAATAAATGCTGACTTACCTCCTTGTGGTAGGTTCAAACCTTTGGCAGCCGTTACTCTAATCTTGAGCATACCTGACTTAGCCACAGGTGGTCTAGCGACTTCATCAGGATGGGGATTACCTGGTGTCGGTGTTGTTGAACGAGATATATCTGAAGGTGTAATTGTTGATGAGGTATTTGAATGATGATGCTTGGTTCCAAGGAAGCCCGAGTCTTTTATCTCTATCAATTTATTTACAATGTCATCAGCATTAATATTGTGAGGCCATGACGTCCATTTGTCAAATAAGACAAGTAGCCCCAGGTTTCTAAGCTATCTAATCGCAATACCAATTCACGCGACTCCCGCGCCTTGTGTACATTCTCTAATCATGGATATAGCATATAACTCACTTTTTCCAATCCTCCAAGACATCTTGTTCCGTACTAGAAGCTAAAATACAAGTGAATATAGCTGGCCTTCGGCTTTGGAGGAGTTACGTCGATTCGACAATCTATTGAAAGTCCAAGTGCTATCCTAATTGAATTCGAGCTATTCCGCTGCGCGTTGATAATGGAAAGAGGAGTAAGTGCTGTCGGGCGAGTTCTTATTTCGATGATTCTTTTCAATATCTGTCTGAATAACGTGATATGCTGCTCTAATTCTCTTGTCGTTCGGTGATGAAATGCTTAAGAAAGGATTTGAATAGCTATCAATATTTTATATGAATATAAATGAATTGCTTGGTAACCATAAACGATATATGACCATCATAGCGGCAACTAATCAATTCTCCATCAATTAAAATGGGGTAATAGTTAAATTAAAGTGAGTAACTTGAATACATTTCACTTCACCTCCACTTATCAAGATCGTCCTTTTACTCTTATACTTCATCTTAACAAATAGATCGATATATATTACTTATGATTCATTTATGCATCATCTAATCAACTTTGTATCACAATGCCAGCTAGGGCAACTTTCAAAGATAAAACACCACTTAAGACTTTAGCAAAAGCTTCAAAATCATGTTCAAGTCAAGTGAGTCGACTTCCCCTTCTCAACAATTTTCGATTAATATTTTGTTGTAAAATGTAAATCAGAAATACAGCTTTTATAAATTACTTGATTTGAGCGAACCTAATTCCCATAGAATCCCATTGTATATGTACAGAAATACTGATAGTTCATTCTTTATTTCTTATAGTCCTTAGCATACGGTAAATGTATAGGTAAATCATATCAGGAAGTATCTAAATCAATGTGTGAAGAGGAATTTAGAGCTTTCAAAGATTGTGTACAAGTTAGCTACTTTTCAGTCCTTCTGATCATTTGAAAAGATTATAGCTGATTAATATTTTTTCTGGCTCGTAGAAAGCATTCGGAAGGAAGTGGTAGAATTTTTATCATCGTCACGGATTTCATTATGAATGCGATTCAAATCAGCATAATCTCATCAACTCATCATCGTCATTATTATGTTTCGAACCCTTTCTGTCACCATTTCCATGTTGTATATTAATCATAATCATAGAAATATATGCAATGACTCATTCTAGATGATGCAAAAAGTAATACCGAAAATCTATATAATGCAATTATGAAATATCTATCTGTTCTTGCTTGACTTTGAAATACATTCAAGGATCATCATCCTTATTTTCCCATAAAGTATTTGATCCTGATGAAATTCCATTTGATCTACCAAATCTAGCCATTTCACTCATTTTAACATTTTCCCATTCAATTCTAATAAATACCCACATCCATCTTCTAATTAATTCTAAAGCTTCCATCATGAAAACACCACTTTCAATTTCACTTATAGTATGTAAATGACTACTTAATTTTAATGACCAAGTAAATCTTAATACTAAATCTATTACTGTAAACAAATGATATACAATTGGATCAGGTAAAAGTAAAATTGGTCTTAATCCAAAAGCAAAAATTGATTTTTTTGAAGATCCTAAAATTGGTGATCTAGTTGTTGTTTCAGGTGAAGAATTAGTAGACGAGGAAGAGAATGTTGGACCTGGTGTAGGACAAGGTGATCTTTGATGATTTATTGTATGTGGTTTTGACCATAATTTCTTTAATCGATCAAATAAACCATCTCCTCCTCCTGAAATCCTTCTTCTATTTCCTCCACCTAATCCAGGAGAACCAAGTAAACCTAAAGCAACTTCTTTTCTACCTCCTTTTGGACCAAGCCAAGTATCAACTTCGCATAAAGCTAATCCCCAATCCATTTCAACGTCCCAGTAAAAGCTAAACATTGAATTGACACAAACAGCTAATAACCATAATCTGAATAATCTATGTTCTCCAAACCACCTATCGTGCAATTCACCTAATTCTTGTACGCTCACTCCTTTCTGTGTGGCAACCTCAACTAATACTGTCTTTTGAGCTGCTGATAGGAGTATGACAGGGAAAGCGGAAAAGTATTTTAGGGCATTGGCAAGTGGCCGAGGGGATGTCCAGGAGGATTGGTAGTATTCTAAAAGGCATTGACGGAAACGTAGCAGATATGGGAGACTACATTTGGGATTATAAGTTAGTATCTTCTTTCGAACAAACATATTCCTGCTTCTTCAGGAGATACCTTGTCGCAGATTAAATCAAGAAAACCCACCTGACCATGCCAAGGGTGACCCATCCAGCCCAACCAGCTCGTCCAACTCTACCATGAGTAATCTCGCCCAACCAGATTTGACAAGCTGATATCCACATATCTCCCAGGACTTTTGCGAATGAAGTCAGGATATCTGCCAAAATGACATCGCAGAAGAAGATTGGCGAATTGAAAGAGGGTAAGAAAATACGTTTGATAGCTCTGAAGTTGTTCAGATAACAATGAGCTCCGCTCGACCAAAACAGATTTCATCGAAGATATAGACGTACCTTCTTAAACCCGCTCTTTCTCTTTCACCGATACCTCTCCAGGGTATTAAAATACCCGCGATAATTCCTACCCAAAGGAAACCAGGTATAATTCTCCATTTTTCCATATCTTCTTCTATTCCATTACTTAATAATCTAAATATAAACCAACCACTACCACACCATGCAGTGTAAAGTAAACATAGTTTATAAACTGGACCATGTAATTTATTAGAAAGTGGTCGAATTATTCTTGTTGATGTATTTGGTCTTATAGGTGTATCAGGTTCAATCGAAATATCATCATCTAATGAAATAGTTTCACCAATACGATGTTTTGGTATTAATAATGTTGAAGTTGGAGTTGATAATTCTATTGTACCTGCTTCTCCTTCTTCAACTATTTCCGAAGTATTTAATGATTCTTCAGAATCAAATTCAGGATCATCTCTTAAATCTAATATCCAACTTATGTCTAAACCTAAAGAAGATAATATATGAAGGTTTATTGCCCATAATAATTGTGCTAAACCAATTAAGAATAATACTCTGAATGGTAATGGGAAAGAAGAAGAAAATCCAGGTAATTCAAGATGTTTATGAGGTGAATTTTGTGTATTGTCAGGATTGAATGGTGAAGGGGGAGAATCGATATCCATCTTGTGGATCCCACTTTATAGGGACGATGTTGAGTGATACCAATGTGAGGGCGATTCGAGATTATATCGCTTGTTTGGCTATGAGTTTCGAGTAATCATTGAAAGACTTGAGCTGGACCTTTTGCTCGTCTCGCCACCTTTCGTGTATCTTTTGAGAAGCTTTGAGATGATATGTAATACTAAATTCGAATGAGAAAAGCAACAAGAGTGATTTCAGGTACGTGCATTATCCATAATTTTGGATTGTTTAGTTAGCGCGTCGTATGAGTGAGTATGTAACCATTTTACCTCGTGGTTTTGTGTTGACTTTGTAATTAGGCTGTGTTAAGGGTTAACGTAAGATCAGTGGCACCTGTCAGATCTTCGCAAAATATTCGCAGCCACGAAAGAAGATTTATGATTTATAGCGTGATTGTCATGTGAAGCAGAAAAATATTCTGCAGAGGTTTTGATCGCAGTATTTCTTGATTTTTTCAGAGTGAGTCTTTTGAGATTATGCTGATCCGCTCGGACGTCCGTTCTTCATTGCAAATTGATTCTATGTTTCCCTGAAAATGATGAGACCACACCTTTCGAGCTAAAATGGATGAGACACGCCTGTCAGGAGCTTTATAAGTTTGATTATTGTCCTTTGAAAGGCGAATAAGAGGGGATTTCTTTCTTGATGGGGTACCTTGTCGCTTTGACCTCTTTGCGACCGAAACAAATGAAATGTATTCGGATCATTCGGTTTTTTGATATATCGGACATCTTTAGCACAACGATCAAGGGTTCACCTGCACTAACAGCCTTGTGTGTATTACAAAACGGACGTATAAATATAGTGATCACTATTTTATTACCAAGTTCTTTGATTTGATTTCCCAAACAAACAAAATCAAACAACCTCTTCAATTCAACATACAATTCAACAATATGGTTATCCCCTCATCACCTCCTGAACCCAGCGCATTTCCCATTATATGGGAGATCTCTCAATGTAGAAATTATCTGGACAGTCACCAAATCTCACTTGTTCAGGGGGGTCTCATCATACTTCCGCTAGACTTATCCCAACTTCAAGTCTGGTGCGAAATTTGTGTGAAATTGGAGGGGCAACCCCACATCAATCTCCAAAGCAAGCTAGCTATTTATGAGTTCCGAAAGATGCTTGTAGGAAGATCGTTCCCAAGTGAGTTCCCGTTGATCTCCGCGATGAACCAACACGTCTTTAATGTTCGATCTCGTCAGCTCAAAATTCCAATTCCGAGAGCCAAACCATCGAAGCTGCCGTCAAGGCTCAAGTGAAGCAAGTAACAGATGGAATGCTTGAAGAATTCATGCATTTGAAGAACAAGCTCAACGATCTCGAGAAGAAGTATGAACATTCTCAGCAGATCAACATTTCCAACATTGATAATTTGCAAACGGAACTTGAATTTCTCACCACCTCTAATTTTCATCTCTCGGACAGGAACAATTCGGACTCACCCAATGATGACCCCGATCGATCTGAATCTCCCGACGTCAATCACCAACTCAACGCCTTATCGAGTAAAGTCAAGAGCATACAAGCTTTGTGCGAAAGATTCGATGCCAAACTCGACCGCCTCGACGCGAAAGTAGATCGAAATGACATCAGGTCATTGAACCTTGAGAATGAAGTTGTCAACCACGAAGTCAACGTTAACAACTCGGCTCATATGGTGAACGACTTAAAGGCTCAAGTACAGGAGCTCGAACAAAAGACTGAAGATATCGCTAAGAAGGTGAAAGTTCTTGAAGACAATCAAATGTTAACCAACGACCTGCCAAGTGATCAAAAGCAAAACATCCGTGATGAAGTCAAAGTGATTCGTGAAAGATTGGAATATGCTATTGAGCAAAGCCACGTTAGAGTCAGTCGGCTTGATACCTGTTCTGCGTCGGACGCATGCGTGAAGCTAATGAAAGCTTCTGGCTTTAGGAGGCGAATCGTGTTCTTCGAGCCCTTGGTAAATGGGCTCACCCTGTTCCAACCCTTAATGGCCGACGATCTCCCGAAGGTATCAAGGCTTTCGCTAAAGGTGTAAGTGCTCACACGCTAAGGTTTTTTCAAATCATGAGACTACTGATCTCCGAGAGTCGATATAGATCTGGGCTTTGAACCTTCCCCGAATGACTAAATTCCTTTCCAAAGAAGAGGTTGATAAATGGCTTACAGCTTACGAAATCAAAGATTACGAATTCATGCAACATCTCAATGATGGAGAGAAGAAGGCTTTCCTTGACCACTTTATTGGTGGAAATACAGCCATCGATTACTTCTGTTGATCAAGAGATCATAAATTATTAACTTGACTTTTTAGAGATGATCGCTTTCTTAGATATTTCGTATCTTTGCCCAACATATGTATGTATATTAACCTCTGGCCTTTTTGTGCTATCAATGAGATCGACCATAATGAGTACCTTAATTTTGTACATATAGACAGAGGGTTTTAAAATTGTTCTCGAAATTCACTGAGCAAAGGTCTAGCCATCAACACCCGGATCTTAACCATCTTTGATCGCCGGAAAGTATAGAAGCTAGCATGCATGAGTAGTAAGTACGTCAATATTAGGAGAGAAATACATTAGATTTCGCCTCTTCAATTCTCGCCCAAGCCCATTGCCAGATCTGATGGTAGTCATGGTCAATACTCTTTTCGCTCGTAATTTGATTGAGTCCCCTGAATCGCATGAGTCGCTATTTCTTTTAGTCCATCACCAAAACATCGAGATTTTGCAGCTATGATATTTGGTTGGAAACTTTCGCTTCTGATTCATGCGCCTGAGATTGATTGTGTATCATGTTCAATAAACGCTAGCACAATATCAAACCCATCAGATTCAGATCTATTGCCCACAGGGAATCGCAAAGGATCATCACTTAAAAATTAGTGATATATGAATAGTCGATATTCTGTTTTCTTACAAGATCTCTCACCCCAGGTATTTATAATTTTATTTCGAACTCTTTGTAATGAACGATTCGATTCATCCCATCTCATCTCATTATGACATATATTGCTCTCCCGCAGCGCATCCCAGTCTCTTATGGAGTATATGAACAGATAGATACATGGGGCTTCTTCGGCAGTATCACCAGGACTTCTGGGGATCATAAATCTTGCTACCAATGTCTTCTGAAGCGACGAACGAATGGCGCTTACTCTGCGATCAAGCTCTTTCAGGGGGTTGGAATGGGGTTTCTAGTCCGGAACATAAGGAAATTCAGGAATTTAAACAACTCATCCTCAAAGGTTTTGCGGCTTGTGAGTACTGCATAGACTGACTGTCGACCATGTCTTCTGACCACATTGAGTATATCTTTCTAGCCTTACCCAACCAAAGCAACATCGAAGCCGATATTCTGAAAGAGATCATTCCTAAGCTCCAGTCACTTACGAATTTAGTCCACACCCTTCAGATCGACAATCGAACTCTCTCGAGAGACGTCAGACAACTTGAGGATTCCTTTAAAAATATGAGAGCAGGATCTGGTCAAGTCAATGCTCAATCTGGTAAGTTACTGCATATCTTGACGGTTTGGCAGACTCGATGTATGACTTAAAACTGTTATTATACAGCCAAAAGTTTCGATCAAGCTATCGAAGCTCTTACTTCTCATGCGCGAACAAGTGCCTCACAATTATCAACATTCTCCGAGACTTTAACTAAGCTTCAAAAGGACATGCGAGAGCTGGAGCTGAAGAATTAATACAGAATTAGAATACAGTACAAAGTCACGAATAGGAGCTTCGCAATGTTATCTATCATACATATTATATCTGTTCATACCATTTACGCTGATCATACCATATGCAAACATACACGATTCGTAGCAACAGTAAATTCAATTGAAGATGACATACCAAAGAACCTATGGAAAGCACGTATCACTTCTTTTCCCTTTTGACATGATTACACAGACACGTCGAAGCGAACGAATAATCATTGTCACTCGTCTATTCAGCAATTGTAACCTTTGCATGTTGGTATGGCCCATAAATTAGGTAGAACCGATTCGTTACCGACAAACTATAAGTAGCTCGTGCACATGAATACGTTTTATGTATATATACAAGCGTTGTCGAAAGACGATAAAGTCGGCCCTCGAATTGGATTAATGCAAGATGATGTCGAATACGAGTCAAGAAGCAATTTCATGGATGCATATTGCAATTTGCAGGAATGATCAAATCGTCGAATGAGCGTACCCAGCAGTTCCATAAGGATAAGCAGATGTATTTTACCTTCTCGAACTCCAACTTTCTCTCCTATCTCTATTTACCGGACTTCTACTCCTTCCATTCCTTCTTGATTCCCCATCTCTATCTCTATGATCTCGTTCATAATCGGGTGATCTTCTTGAGTTACCTCTTCCACCTCCGCCTCCGCCTCCACCTCTTATACCTATACTTGCAGGTCCTAACGGAGGACCACCTCTCCAATTTCCACCCCCAATATGATCACCACCATTTCTATCTCTATCTATTCTTCCTCCTCTATTTATACCTCCACCTCTAATTGATAAACCACCTCTACCTCTATTTCCAAATTCTTGAGGTGGAAGAGGTTGACCTCTATGCCAATGTTCTTCTTCTCCTTTAGGTATACCACTTATATTTGATTTATCATCCCATCCAAAAGATCTAATTCCATTTGATCCAATAGGAACAGTACTTGGTCCAGAAGAAATTTTAGATGAAGAAGGAATTTTAGGTTCAGGTATATATAAAGAAACACTTAATAAATCACCTGTTATAAATCCATATTCATTTAATGTTTTTTCATCAATTTTCTTTTTTCCTAATCCATTATGATTATCTTGAATTTCATCTAAATCAATATCCATTTTATTTTGTTTTTCTTCTTCTTCTTTACCACCACCACTTTTCAAAGAGGAATTAAATAAATCTCTACCTGTGAAAGAAGTTAAATCTTTTGATCTATATAAACCACGTGCAGAAGCATCAACATATATATGTCGGAATGAATATCTTGCTAATGGTGATCGATAAGGTGGAGGAAATGCTGATATTAATGAACGAATAATTGAAGAGGGTGTAGATGTTTTCCTAAAATTCATTTCCGAAGTATTAGCTTTCTCTAGTATAATTGTGAATACATCATTCATTGGGAAGTCAAATTAGAGGCTCACCATCCGTAAACTTGGAATTCATCTCGATGAGGTATATTACCTTGATCAAATTCGACCAATGGGACATGTTTACCTTTTGATACGAATATACGAATGAGAAAAGGTGAGAGTGACTACATTTGATTTCATCAGCATGTATCATATGAAATATTCCTCAGAGGAAACTCCAGATACTCATTAGACAAGCGATTGATGAGTGAAAGGAATTGTCAAAACGACTTACCTCTTCTTCGGGCGTACCATCCTTTTCTCGTCTGACGGGCGACCTACTCTTCGAACGAGTAAATGACCTACTCCTACTTCTCCTTGGCGATGGTGATCTAGGCATCTTATTGCGCTTTTGCTGGTTTCCAGTAACTACCCGAAAGTCATGTTCAAATAACAATATATACAAAGAGATGCATTCCTCAAAGTGACGATAGGTGATTGTTAAGTGGAAGGAATAAATACATTACATGTTTACTGGATTCTTTAGTTACCTCTTCATTTCGAGATTCCTTCATCTCTTTGAGATAACCTAAATTGTTAATTGGAGTTTTATTTGAAACAAATACTCATAGCTTGAGAATTATATAACATCTTTGAACAATGTCTGAAGATAGAAAATCGAGATGGGACGATCCATCTTCTTCAACACCACCAAACGCTGCAGCAGATGCATCAGATGCTGCTGCTAGAGCAGCTGCTATAGCTGCTAAAATTGCAGCTTCCCTTAGACCTGGTGCTCAAGGTAATGAATTAGTAAAGCAAGAAAAGAAAGATGAAGGTGATTTCGTTAAAGATATAGAAGTTAATGATCTTAGAAATAGATATGTATTGACTAAAGGAAGTACGCAGAAGCAGGTGAGTTGGTTATTCCGTGTATGACCTCGTGATTTGCTTGAGACGAATTTCCAGTCTTTTGTATTACAAAGATGGAACCTGTCGATATCGAGTTGAAATGGGAATTGGACTTTTTCTGAGCTGGGAAGTTCGTTGAACTGGAGATTGTTGAGGTAGAGATCGTGGTTCAATTGATCTGGTGCTAATGGAATTTAACCTCAACGTCTTAGATCGAAGAAGAAACTGGTGCATCGGTGGTAACTAAAGGTGTATGGGTACCTGATAGAACAAAAATGCCTGTCGGAGAATCACCATTATATTTACATATAGTTGCAACAAGTCAATCTATATTAGATGCTGCAGTTTCAAAAGTACAAGAATTAATTGATCAAGAATTAGGACCTTTATTAGATCAACGTACAATTGTTGCTAGAAATCGTGCATTAGGTTTACCTCCTCCTGAAAATGCTCCAACTGGTGGTAGACAAAAATGGCCAGAGGAAAAATTGTATATCTCTTTGGAAAGTTTAAGGAATTTTAATGTTAGAGCAAAGACTGTTGGACCAGGTGTGAGTTACTCTTTCATCCTAGAATTCTTAAGCGGATCTTCTAAAAATCGCTTCAGAAGTAGCGATGTCTCGCTTTGATATGCTACTATCATCGGGACGCTCGGAAGACATTTGATAACAAAGCTGATTATTCATTTAACACGTATAGGGTATGTTCGTAAAGTATATTCAAGCGGAAACAGGAGCAAGAGTACAGATAAAAGGGCAAGGATCGGGATTTATGGAGAATGATACTGGACGAGAATCGGATGATCCAATGCACATTAACATAGCGTGAGTTGCGAGATTGACTTGGAACCATTGCCCAAGGATTCTCATTCCCTCAATACATCGTTTATTCAGTTGTCAGGTTGCCGTGCTGAAATTTCATCTGCTTAGCGCACCAACCCAAGATCAAATTGATCGAGCCAAAGTACTATGCAACGATCTTCTCGAGGTTTTACGTCAAGAATGGTCAAAAGCTCGAGACGCAATGGCTGCTCAACAACAACAACATCATGGTCAAGGAGGAGTATATCAACAAGGTTATGGTTCTTATGCTGCCCCTCAAGGTCAACAAGGTGGACAAGATGCTTATGCTGCTTATTACGCTGTACGTTGCGATCTTTTTCTCGTATCAATTCCCCATTGAGAAAATCAGCTGAATATGTGACGTATCATAATAGCAACAAAATGGTCAAAATGGTACACCAACATCTGCGCCTTCTGCTACCCCCGCTGCTGGCGGTGCTGCAGGTGGAGCTACACCTGCCGAAGGTACTGATGCTTGGGCACAATATGCTGCTTATTGGGCTGCGTACGGATATGATGTCAATGATCCTCAATGTAAGTTTGATCAGCCTTCCTTACACAATCAGCTGTGTGAGCTCAAGCTGAAGTCGATTTTTCTACGTACAGTCCAAGCTTGGCAAGCTTCACAATATGGTCAACAGGGTCAAGCACCACAAGCTGGAGCGGCAACTCCTGCTCCATAGTGCGGTCAAGCTGAGAAGTGTATATGTATAATTTATTATGATTATGCATGTTATGTCATTATGAGATTGGCGTGAATTTGAAAAGGCGTATACAATAGGATTAATAGGTTTGTGTCTAATATAACCTATAAGCGATACGGATAGAAGGCGGAAGTGAATTTGTGATATATTATACAGCTGGAATCGAAATATGTTATATACAAAGTCGACTAATTTGGGAAATGTGCATTCAACTTTCCAATCTCTTTAAACATTAAAAATCGAAAAAAGAGTCAAAACCAACTATTTCAATAAAACAATAAAAACCAAAGTTTTAAACGTTTATGAAACAAGAAGCTTCAATTGAAAATTAAGCACGACCTTATGGTACCTCAGTTTAGCATCCATTACTATCACTGAACTCGTAGGATTTTTTCATCGTTATGATGAAAAATTGGAGAACAGTGTACACATTCGGATGCGGTTTGTTTTGCGAAAGATTGGAAAAAAAGGGCTAGAAAATACGTTGAATAGAAATCAAACCGAGGATGAGAAGGTGATGATAAGTTGCATGCGATATGAAGGGTTGATTATCCAAAGCGATGATATTGTATGACTTTTATTGAATAGCGAATTCTGCAAAGAAAAGAAAAGAAAAGAAAACGCATTATCGTTTGGACAATTATTGCAATTTGGATTTTGTATATAATTCTAATAATATTACGTGGCATTTTATAATGACTTTTCAATCACGTTGATAAGTTGATACGCTGTCACAGGTGGCCCCGCAGTCAATCTCATCATTGTAGCTATTCCTTCGTCGCGCTGGCATACTTTAGAGTTACTGAAAGAAGATATAGATATGCTATAAAGCCTTTGCCAATACGAGTACATAGCTTTAACAGCCACTAATAGAATCACCATCGAGAGGGTGATCAGCCCCTTAAGAGTTTTGGGACAAAATGAAGTCGCTCGCGATAATTGCCTTATTTCCCCTCGCATATGCCATCAATGTTCCTCAAACTTATATCAATACAGCTATAGCACGTACAATAGAATTAGGAGGATTAACTACTCAAATTAATACTCAATATAATATAAAATCTACCGATAGTTCTCCTGGAGAATATTATCTAGCTTTAGCTGGTGAAAATGATCAAATACCTGCTTGGTGGGAAATTACTTTGGGTGGAAAGAAATTAGATGTGAAATTATTGGATGAGAGGTATGTCTTATCACCTCAATTGTCGCATTACCCCATTTTATTTGGGATATGCTTGGAGTCTTTATTTCGTCTGATAGTCGTAATTAGATAGAAAGAATGATCTTTCATCAATCATTTAAGCTGATTAATTCCATTTCTGTTATTCAGCCCTCCAACTGTACTTGTCGATTTGGGTAAAACAAAGAAAGACGAAACCATTACTTTATCCCTTACTCAAGTTCTATCTCACACTAGTAAACCATTACCTGCTGAGATAGAACAACGTGATCCTCAATATCTGATATGGAAAACAAATTCGACTTATGTTGATAGTTGGTATAAAACAGATGTTGAAAGGGTCAAAATTAGGTAAGCCAGAAATGATTTCGATTTCATGCATCTGTAACACAAGTATCTATGCCAAGGGAACATACTAATTTCAAACTTTCATTCTAGATCTCCTCATCCATCTATCCTCTCTTACTCTTCCATCCCAGAAACGTATACTCGAGACAACACAATAACTAAATCAGGTGGTACTTTAACTCTTGGTCCTTTCCATTCTCTCCCACCTACACTATCGTCTTCAACAAAAACCGTAGAACAAAAACCTTTTTCTGTACACTACGAAACTAAAGATCCCATTATTGGTATAAGAACCCTTAAACGATCTGCAGAAGTCAGTCATTGGGGAAGTAATCTCAATATTCAGGATGAATTAGATTTAGTTAACGAGGGTCCCAAGTGAGTATCAGTTTCTTTCCGGAATAGTTTGTTTGCAATACCGTTGATACATAAGCTGGGCGACTGATCTGCGTTGTGTTTTGTCACAGACTTAAGGGACATTTCTCAAGATTAGCACATCAACAATCCAAATTCCATGCCTCAGTACCTGCACAAATACTAACTGAATTGACATTAAAAGTTCCTCCAACAGCACATTCGCCATATTATTACGATACAATAGGTAATGTTTCAACATCACATTTTAGACAAGGTTCAACACCTGCTTCAACTGCAGCTGAACAAAAAGGTAAAAAATATAGAACTTCTCCAAGATTAGTTGAAGGTAATTTAGAGATTAAACCTAGATATCCTCTTCTTGGAGGTTGGAATTATTCATTCACTGTTGGATATGATATACCACTTGAAGATGTACTTAAATCAGATAAAGAAGGAAAGAGAATTTTAGCTATTCCATTCTTAACTGGATTAAAAGATGTTGTAGTTGATCAAGCTGAATTGGTAGTCATTTTACCTGAAGGTGCAAGGTGAGTAATCTGAGATTGACTTCAGATCTTCTGGTTTCATCGTTGCTGAGCTACCCAATTTTGTAGCGATGTTCAAGTTCATACACCGTTTGCTGTTGATTCTATTGAACATTCAACACATAAGACATACCTCGATACAACAGGTAGATACGCTATCACATTGAAGAAAGGTCAATTGACTGAAAATCACGCTCAAAACGTATATGTAAGTTGACCAAACATCACATATCAGAATAGTATCGTATTGATGACTTGGCGATTATACATTAGGTCACATATCATTACCCAATGTCCGCACAATTCCAAAAACCATTAACTATAGCTTCATTAGTTGGTAGTTTATTCCTACTTGGTATGGGATTGAGAAGGGTGAATTACAGCATTGAGAGGAAGTAAATTGCGATACTGGGAAAAACAGAATAGATAGATATAAAAGATGCATACATGCATTGATGAGATGTTTTCATGATCTGCGTTATTTAGTTTTGTGATATGAGATGATCCTTCAGAAGGAAATGACGTTTACGCGTGGTCGAAATGAGACGCGTCAAGCGAAGAAAACATGACGAATTGAGCATTTTGATTTCATCTTTACATCTTTACTTTCATTTCATCAAACCAAATTCACAACATCTCATATGAGAGAAAGATAAATCAGTCAATTGATCAGGACTCAAATCTAGATTACAATCTTCTAATCATCAAATATATAATAGGAATATAAGTTGGAAAAGGATATCAATCAAAAAACACTTCAAATTGATTTTTTAAACAATGGATGATGATTATTTTTCATTAAATTCAATATTAGCTGATAATCATGTAAGTCATTTTTGTTTGACTTGCTCTCATTTGAAAATAGTTGAATATGAATTTGACTTCACGTTGATTGAGAGACTGATCGTTGGAAATAAAATGTCATTTCTCGCTGGATTGAGCTGACTCGCTTCTTTTCGTTATTTTAGAAATTATCTTGTTCATTCACTTTAGATGTAGAAGGTTTAGGATATCTCGAAGGAGGAACAGATAATAATGTGAGCTTACATTATATCTCTAAATTAATAGAATTCTTCAAGCTGATAATTTGTAATTAATGATAGATCCATCAACATTCTAAAGTTGAATTACCATTTTGGTTAGCACAAACTTTGAGTTTGAAGTGAGTTTTGATTTCTTCTCATACTTCCTATGAAATACCACCTGCTATTGTCCGCTTCTTTCGTCTGTATACTATCGAGAACCACGAGAAAAGAATTTTAAGATATTGATGAACGACATTAAGGCTGATAAAACGATGGTGAAATAGCGAATTCACAACTTTCCCATTGCCCCCACCATATTCCAATCGAGTTAAATCTGCTCTTAATGCTTCGGCGCAAAGTGTGAAATTATCGAATCTTGTGGGAAATAATGGTTGGTGGTATAGATGGGGAAGGAGGATAGCGGATGTGTGAGTGGATCTCATGGTTTTCTTGTATCTTGACAATCTTGCATCGGGAAAACAAATCATCCCAAAGCACGTTTGCGAGATCGGGCATTTCAACACAAACTGATTGCCAGGTTTCCTATATGGACTCTGTTTACTTGCTGACATGTTCACCTCAGTCTAGATGATGAACCTCAAGCGGATTTACTGAACATGCTCCTGAAAGTAAGTTACCTGTATTCAAACTTCGAGAAGAAATAATATGATGATATATGAGCTAATGCAATATACAGGCATTCACTAATCGATTACCGGCTTTACAAGATCTTTCGGCACATCATGCTTCTGCAGATCATACTTTACCTGAAGGTTCAACTAGTACAGGTGAATTATTTAGAGATGGAATGGAAGGTGATGAACGAGAGTGTAAATTAGCTATTTCTTTGTTTTTTACAAATAAGAATATTAGCTGATGTGTAATATTGATTATGTAGTATTCGCGATAGGACAAGAGAGTGGAAAGATGGCGAAAGGATGGTATGATAGTGCTAATAGTAGAAAAGGATGATGGGGTTATATATGACCTGTTGAATGAACGGTCCCACAAAATGTGCTGTCTGTAAGAATTTCTCTTGCATCTGTTGTGATATTGAGGAGATACACCTCGTCTCTAAGAATCGGTATGAATTCATTATATGTTGTATTTTGTTTGGATTTATGCATTTCTCCATTTATTGATATATAAAAAAGAATTCCATTCAAAAGGCGACATCTATACACTCTCAAAGCGTGGTTCAACTTTCAGGCTGAAGAAATAATGGACTTAGACGTTGGCTACAATGACTCAAGGCAAGTCTACACTGGACCCAAATCCATTACATGCAACTTTATAGCCTTTTTGATACATTCCTTAGCGACACTGATAATCTCGGTTCGGGGAAATGAGAATTGTCTAGACCATTCAGGGAAATTAATCGGAAAGGGGTTACAAGTACAAGTTTAAAGCCTCATGATAATTTAGCGTTAATCCGAAACTTAACACCCTAAAAAATTACCTTGAGAATATGGGGCACCTTGATATGTTTGGGATTTTTCACTCATGTTCTCTTATTTTTTTTTTCCAGGTTCTTTTTATATTCGATAAAGTAAGAAACTTTCAAATAGGTGCGATGAGTATGTAAATTCTTTCTCAAGAGGTCAGCCAGTATATGTTGTATTGACATGTTTTTATATATACAAATTATTACTTTGACGATTTTTAGCTTGATCCCAATAATACACAAGTACAATCATATTTGATTAGATTGTTTCATATATATACACCTTTATTGAAAGGATAAACCTTTATTTTACACGTAGGAATATACTCAAATATCATCGCTTGGCCTTTTTTGCAGGCCTAAACACATTCCTTTAGATTATCATTAGATTAGTCAATTCCGCTTGGACTTTTGTTTAAATCACATATCTGCCTCTAAATGATCATCAATAATAATTCACTCTCATTTAATTCATAATTCTAATCAATCACATATCGTATCCCTTACCTATCTTGCAAAGATTTTTCACCTGGTGTGAAAATTCTCCATATCCTCTTCTCTTATCGTAGGTTATCCTTGCTCAATTATCAATGGCATCTAGATGCTAATTCGGTAACCGCTCAATTGATTACACAGCTTTCTACCCTTCATACGTCCGTTACACGCCTTTCCAGCCTGATCACATTCGTTACACCACAGTACTTGATTTTATCTCATCCTTTGTACTTCAAAACATCCCGACAATTGGCCTACTGCTTGCATCATTCACAGCATCATCGGATCTTGTACTTCCTTAGATATACAGTTCTTCTTTTCACTCTCACAACCTGTCGAGTCGGGTTTCTCACCTGAATAACTTCAATCTCTTACGATAGAAAACCGGAGGCATCAAGATGGGTCACAATCCCCTCACTAGGGCTATGACTCTAGTGATACCCATCCTCATGATCTTGCACTGGCCACACCTCGCTTTAGCTCAATCCTCTACTACAGCTCGAAATCCCTTATCGACCTCGACTACTCTCTCACCTTCGACAACGATATATAATGGTATTCCTACTTTGGTATTTGGGTCTGTACCTACTATGACAGCTTGTGCTTCGGGACTGTGAGTAAAGCCGCCTATTTGACTTTCTTATTATCTTGACACATCCTTTGGCGCTATAAAGCGCTGACGGTATCATTCCTCATCTATAGTATTCTGTTCAATTTGTACAACGAAGACCCTTCCAAAGTCAACATCACCCTTTACGCAATTAATGAAGGCATCGACCAATCCATCCCTTCGCCAGCGACCACATCAGCTATAGTTCAATCATCTCGTCCTGCATCCTCAGTCGTAGCTTCCACTCAGATAGCCATTGCTTCTTCTCCTCTACCCACTTCTGCCATCCAGTCGCTCTCTTCAGCTAGACCAATCGCGACAAGTGCAGTGGGAGCTATTCAACCTGCTCGTCGAGATCCGGAAAGAAGAACGATACTTGATTTGAACATCACATTAGTGACTCAAGGCGCAAATCATGGATGGTCTTTCAATCCTGTACGATTACCTGAGGGACGATATTATATATCTGGATTGATTAATGATGGTCGACAAACTACCAACAAGAGCAACGTATTTTCAGTAGTTGAAAATGAGGATACGTCTTGCCTTTCAGCCTTCGAAAGCTTATCAGCTAGTGCGACTGCTAGTCGTACTGGAGCAGCAGGAGGAGGAATGACCGGAAAAACTACTGCTACTGCGACGGCAAGTGATGGTGCCTTGGGTGGTGGCTCGGAATCAGCTACAGAAGGTACAGAGAAAAAAGGGTTGAATGGAGGTGCTGTTGGTGGGATCGTAATTGGTATCTTAGGTGGTCTGGCAATTTTAGCATTGTTGCTATTTTGCTGCAGAAGAAGACGTGGGTATAGTCATTCAAGGGAGCATGGTAGTGAAGAAGGTGGGTTCATGGGCACAGGAATAAGACATCAAAGCCATCATCAGAAGATGCCGTCTGAAAACACTACTCCTTCCGATCAAGGTCATCAAGGTGTTTCTAGAATCAAAGAACCCATTGCCATGTTACCTGTATCTCTGCGCACTGAAGAATCGCACAGGTCAGACAAAACAGATGAAAAAGGGGAATCATCGAATTCAATTAACGAGGATGGAATAGAGAGTCTACCAAATACATTTTTACCTACTCCAATATCGGCAGCATATACTACTTCATCGACAAGATTGAGTTCGGAAGATAATCACAATGTCAATGAGTTCGGTAAAGGACAATCTGAAAGTAATGGTATTGATCCATTCATTACACCTACTTTAAGTGAAATTCCAATAATGTCACCAATCTATGCCAACGAAGAAATTCGACAATTGGGTCATTCATCAATACAAACTCCTCAACCTGTTATACTTGCTAACGTGAAACGATCATCAGCCGAAGAGAATGTAAAACCTGCTATAGGTCTAGGTATAGGTGGTACAACATTGAAATCTTCGAATTCATTGATGACACAACAATCGAGATCTGATCCTGGCAAGAAGAGAACTTCCTTAAATAGCCTGGGAGTTAGATCACCTACCCAAATATCTCCTGATCCCAATTCATTCGGGATTCCTGATAACAGAAATGATGATAAGAAA
Source organism: Kwoniella pini CBS 10737 (assembly GCF_000512605.2). Classification (NCBI taxonomy): domain Eukaryota; kingdom Fungi; phylum Basidiomycota; class Tremellomycetes; order Tremellales; family Cryptococcaceae; genus Kwoniella; species Kwoniella pini. The sequence continues at coordinate 1,524,526 of NC_091717.1, read as the reverse complement.
AGTGGAATGGGATTAGGAAGATCGACAAGCTCAAGAAGAAAACCTGTACCTTCCTTGGGACCTGAATTACGAACCGAATTAGCGAGACAGAATAGTTTGAAAGATTTGAAGGGAAATAAGACGAATGAGAATGACAACGTTGAAGAAAGTGGGAGAAGAAGAAGTTATAAATTAATGCCTGATCCTCCTATTATACAGGAATAGTGAATCGATTTTATTGGTTGATCCGATATTTTAGATGAGACTTGTTTGTATTAATTGTGCATTTGGTTTTTACAATGTTATAGCTTGGTCTTATCTTGATTGTATATTAATTGTTTAGTAATGATTCATTATGCATTGCATTGCGTTACGTTGTGACTCTGAAAAGGTAGTTGATTATACTAGGATCGTTTTGATGATGCGATCGATATGGTTTAAGGTCGATAAAATTGTTCCGTTCTCTCCTGTGGTAGAATATTGTACTACTTTCTCTCTTCCTCATCAATCTTCTTCAACACATTTATCAAATGAGTATCTAATCCTCTAGGTAAAGTTAAAACTCCATTAGGAGTTACAAGTCGATAAGTTGGTAAAGGTGAATAAGTAGATGATATTATCTATAATGTAATTGAATTAAATCAACATATATATATATATATATATTGATGAATATAGAAATCTGAAAAAGAAAAGAAAAAAAACAAAACATACTTTACCATTTTGAACATATACTGATCCAATTAAATCTTCAGTTTCACCTATTCTACCTGCAGGAGGTATTGCTCTTTCATCTATTTTAAAATAATCATTCAAATTTAATTGAGGATATTAGTGAATATAACAATTCTTGTTCCAGTGGAATAAACTAACCAGTTATATGTATCCATCCATCTGTAGGTCTTGTTTCAGCTTCATATTTAATTGAATTTGATACTTGATTTTCTAAACCTAATTTAATTGCATCATGAAGTGTATCTCTAGAACAGTCAATATATCAATATCAATTTAAATTCATTCTTCTTATTATATATGTAAATAATCAGAATACCAAATATTCAAAAACATAAAAATTATAATTAAAAAATTCTTTATACTTACAAAAATCTGGATTCTTGTTTAAAATCATTGAAAGTAGCATTTTTTAAAGGTAAATAACCTAAAATCGTTTTTGATTTATTTATTGGTAAATTAGGTAAAAAAGAAAGTATTAAATGTGTTGGATTATTTTTTGAAGAATGATAATATAAATTAGGATGTGAAGGATCTTTTATTGAAGAAGATGAAGTAGATTGATTTTGATATTTATTTTGATTTTGTAAAGATGATGTTGAAAAGTTGAATAAACTGGGAGTATTTGAAAATGATTTTAAAGGAATATTGTACCCGATAGAACGGGTTATTCGAGTTATTCCGAAAGACATTTCACCTCCTTTTTTAGTAATTATTATATATGATAAGTCACTTCAATGATGTATTTGAGAGTTGAAGGAAAATCATCTTCTAACTTAGCTAACTTAGATGTTATAGGAAATCATTCGTTATTGATCGGATCGAAGAGAACCTCCTCCACTTTGGTAAAAGGTTTATATATTCCACCTATTTAATGACGATCAATAGTCCTGGACGTGACGTTAATTGATCTGTAGATTTCAGACAATATTTACATTATACATTATACAATACTTTGATATAACTCATTGAGGACAGAAACATTGATAATGACGATACGGCATCGTTCATCTGTGTGGTGAGTTAGATGTTTTGAACATGTCAGTTTAATTATTGAGTGACAAGCTAATATACCTGATTAAAAAGCTTTACCTCCTTACTAATAGTAGTCACCCTATTGTTGTCATCGCTTCTAGTATCAGCTCGAATACCTATATCTAATGAGAATGAAAAGAGAAACATATACATCGCTCGATCAAATGGTATTCAAGAGGAACGAAGTCATACATCGTTGTTCAAAAGACAAAAAAATACGAAAAAACCTGAATATGTTGCTCATCCAGCTGGTGATCTGATTTGTAGACCATTTGGAGAATGTGAATCATGTCCAAAAGATGAGGTGAGTTTGAGACCATCATCTTTATTATAATTGTTTATGTTCAAAAATGATTATTCAATTATCAAGTATAGGTTTTTAACTTGAATTTTACTGATTTGTTTTTGAAATCAAGCTCGATCAACCATTTTGTTTCCCATTTGGAAATAGAAGATTATTACATTGTATACCTTCATCATCAGTTGAAGATAATACGAATGGAAATCATTTAGGAGAAGTACCTGCTTGGGAAGCTTGTGGAAAAGTTATAAAGAAAGAAAGGCAGGATTTTTGGGAATTTGTTGTAAGTCCGTTACTTCTTTCAATAATAATTCACTCAATCCTCAACTTCATGCACCTTTTCAATGAGTTTCAATGCTGCAATAGTAGTAAGAATTGAAATTTGGAAGGTCAGTAGCTTATATTACTTTTTGCTTTCAGACCGCAAATTTGTTATTCCTGATTGTAGCTCTTACTATTTTATGGGCAAGAACTTCAGCTTTAGCTACGGAACAATATAGACAACTTGCTGCTAGGATAGGTATACCTAGTGGAGGTTGGGTGTAGTGTAAAAAATGGGTTTAATGAACCGAATGTATTATGTTAAGATTATCATCATATTTACGATACGTGCGACATTGGAAAAGGAAAAGGATTACGTCTGATATATGGTTGGACTAAGACGATACCATCATATGACTGAATTGAATGATGTTCCATTAGCGACAGTCCATGCTGTTTCTCAATTATGCTATAATGATACATTGATTATTAATCATTTTACGAATTATGTAGTTGATTTCAAATAATTCGAAGCTTTGATTTTTTCTCGATTTCTAGTAACCACAAAGTAATGTATCAGCATGAAGAGAAGGAATGAAAGAAAAACAATCAGGAGAAAAAGGAGAGAGAGCATAAGATAGTAATTATAAAATTCATATCTAAATCATGATGACTCACAAATTCTTTAATTTCCTTTTCTCTTTAATAGGATCAAATCCTTTTTCACCTTCACCATGTAATTCAATTTGATTTTCAGCAATTTTATGAGCTTTTGAAGTATCTTCTAATAAATTCCATAACCAAGTTGGATATTGATCATCTTCTAAAGCTATTGGATCAGGTTTATCTTTTAATATTGATAATCCTGTTAATTTAGTTCCAGCTGGTGCGGCAGAAATAACTAGATTCACATCAAAAGATTAGTCAGATTGGCATCATCCGAGAAATGAAGTAAAAGTATGAATTTGTCAGAGATAAAATACATACCTTTTGATGATTTCTTTGGTTTAGGTTGAGTTGACGATGATGAAGAAGAAGCAGCGGAAGAAGAGGAGGAAGATGAGAATTGATTAATTGATATTCGATATATCTGACTTGGTTGACGAGAAACTATTCGAGGTATTATACTGATGAATGACATTGTAAAGGTGTAGATCTGATATTGGTGTTGTTTGAAAGAGTAGTATGATATGCTATGATGTAGTATTTGAAGTTCAACTTTTGTTGCTTTTCGGAAACCAAATATCTTGAACTCGGAAAGTAGAGCATGATGTGGTTTTAATTAAATCTTACTTTGTGAAGCCACGTGACAATAAAGCAGATTATCAAGATTATATACTCATTGGGTCTGACGCGACGCGTTTTGAGTTTTATCGAAAAGTCAACCGTGTCAATCTAAGAACATTACAAGTCAAAGTTGAGATTAACATTGATCTCAATCGACCAAAGTAAAGTATACGATATCATTAGAAGAGAAAGAGCCGATCAGCTATATCAGTATCATGGTCGAAGCTGATTCAAGTTCAATCACTTCCATACCATGTCATTTGAGCGGAGTGACAAGAGTTTGCTTTTCACCTGATGGATCGTAAGTTCAGCTATTCTTTAAGATACTTGACAAAGACAACTAGCTGATTTTGGGATGTTCTGAACAGGACGATATTCACAGGAGGATCAGATTGTTTGGTACGAATACATAAAGCAGATCAACCTGACTCTGAACCCGGTTTTCATGATAATCATACAGATGCTGTAACTTCTTTGACTTGTTCCGTGAGTTCATACTTTAACGCCTATCCTCTTACCGAAAGAGGAATTGATTTATAATAGAAGAGGATGACGCTGATCGACTTGGATATTGTTATAATAGAAAACGAATTTGATCACGGCTTCAGAAGATAATATTGCAAGAATATTCTCTTATCCCGAAAATGAATTTACAGGATTCTTGACTCGTAGTTCCGGTGTTCCAATAAGATGGGTCAGCGTAGACAATTCTGGTGAAAGAGTTGCAGTATGTAGCGAGTGAGTGTTTTGATAGGTCTCCATGCAAAAAGCTAAGAATTCTGACCACTATTCATCAGTGATTTACTGGTAAAGATTGTCAATGTGCAAGATGCAACGAAGGTTTCGCTATTATCTGACAATAACAAATCAGTCAGATCAGCAACATGGGATCCAAGTGGGAAATATTTGGCATGTCACTTGTCGCACCATTGGACTTTCGAACTTGAAAAGCTGATACTAAAATCCCCCATAGATAACGGCATCCTGCGATGGAAAATTGAAAGTGTATGATACCACTTCAGATACGCCGATTTGTCTGAAGATCATGGAGGGTGTCATTGGGTCAAGCGAATCAGAGTGAGGTCTCCCATCCTTTTTTCTGCTATAAAGCTGATAAAGAATAATATAGATCAAGTGTATCATGTTACGCTGCTTGGCATCCTGCCGGGAACTACTTTGCTGTACCGTTGAGAACAAATGGTGAGTTAAATACCAGACGCCTTTCGCGCCATACAGCTGAGACTCGGTGGCAGATATCGGTATCATAAGTAGGGAAGGCTGGAGCAAGCAGACTACCTTTACACATGATGGTCCAAAGACAGTGAGCTATGTGTTCTTATCTACGAAGCATAGCTGAAACATCATTTCAATAGTCAATTGGTGAACTCGCATGGTCGCCAAATGGAAAATATCTCGCCTCATCGTCAAACACCACAATATACATATGGGCTACCGACAGTCGTCAAGTCATCGCTAAGTACAGTAATTCCGAAGGTGCAATATCCGGACTTTGCTTCTCACCAAAATCGAATCTCATAGCCTACACCTCGTTAGACGGATCGTTCCATCGATGGTCTAATCCTATCCCCGACAATTTGCCGAATCCATACAGTACTGCAAGAGAAGAAGCGAAAAACCTAGATAAATTACTAGACGATGAGTTTGGCGATGATGAAGTTGATATGGAAGATAAAGGGGAGGATCTTGATAACGATGAAAATGATCTGTTTGGCGATGATGGTTGGATAGTAGATGATGAGGATGGTGTCAAAGGTGCTTATGGTAAAGATGACGATGAGAGAAAATGGAGCAACGGAAGGACTGAAGTCGGTAGGTCAAGCCGAGCTTACGCGACATTCGAATTTAGCTGATCTAGGCCGATAGTAAACGTAACCAAAGCTCAAGCTTCTTTTACACCGGGAAGTACGGAATTTAAAAGCAAAAAACGATATCTCGGTGAGCTGCTAAATTTTCGGACCCAGCTTGGGATTTAGCTTATACTATCACAGCATTCAACATGATCGGAGTGATCGATGTGACGGACCAAGAAACGCATAATGTTGTCAACGTAGAATTTCACGACAAATCGACCAGAAGGGGATATCATTTCCAAGATCATAATAAATACACGATGGCATCGTTAGGCGAACAAGGTGTGGTATACGCCTCGAAAGCAGAATCGAATTCGCCGAGTTCAGTATATTACCGACCTTACGATTCATGGGCTTCCCAGTCCGACTGGTCGATTACGTTACCGCCTGGAGAAGATGCCATTGCGGTAGCAACAGGCGGGGGAGCCAGTGCAGAAGGTGGATTAGGCAGTGTAATTGTTGCTACGAGTAATGGATACGTTCGGTTCCTCACAGCCAGTGGATTGCAAAGGTATATCTGGAGATTAGGCGAGGATGTTGTCAGTATGGCTGCAGGCCGAGATAAAGTCATTGTCGTTCATCGTGAGGGTGGAACAAGTCTTGATGGTTGGTTCCTCCGATACTTCGAGATTAAGATCAAGCTGAAGCGCCGCGATACAGGTTGTCAGAACTTGCGATATTCCTTGATGGAGTTGGATACTTTCGAAATACTGCAGGAAGGAAGGGTACCATTACCTAAGAAGGTGACCTTGAAGTGGCTCGGCTTCACTTCAGACGGAGTGAGTGGTATTTTTGCGCGTTGTTATGAATGAGCACCTAATAAGAACCCGTTATAGGTGCCTGCGATATATGATTCGGCGGGACTACTCTCCACCCTCGACAGGTACAGGAGACCTGGCCAAGCACGCTGGATACCCCTCTTAGATACTGTTTCTTTACGGAAAGAGGGCAAACAAGAGGGTTATTGGCCTGTCGGAGTGACGTCGACGCATTTCTCCTGTATCATACTTAAAGTAAGTGTTCAGCTTTAGTCTGGCACACAGAGTCAACTGATACACTTCCGTTGAGTAGGGCTCAGAAAAAGAGCCTTGGTTCCCTCGTCCGCTAATACAGGAAGTCGAAATGCATATGCCGTTGCTGAATATGGATAATCAGCAAGGCAAGTTGGAAGAGAGGTATGTCACGCCCTTTTATTCGCTCTATATTCAGCTGATTACGTTTGAATCGTAGTCTTGTTCGTGGTCATTTGGTATTATCGACGCTCACCGATTCGGTTGATCCGGATATAGACTACCAAATCAAAGAAAAAGAAGTATCCCTTGACAAGGAATACCTTCAATTAGTTCAAATAGCTTGTAAAGCAGATAATCTTCAACGTGCTCTGGACGTTGCAAGATTAATGCATAATCCAGGAACCATAGAGGCTGCAGCTAAAGTAGCTGCGTTCTATCATCTGCCGGGGTTACAAGAACGTATAGTAGCCGTCAAAACAGAAAAAGAACGTCGAAAACGTGAAAAAAAGAATCGACCTCGAGCTGCAGAATACACACCGTCATCACTTCCTATACCCCCTAGTACGAATGGATCCGCCTCGACATCCCGAGGATTCACTAGCGATTTTGCCCCGCGACCTGGAGGAAGTAGAAGATCTTTCGGAGGTGTCAATAGAGATGCCACACCTGTCAATTCTGCTCCAAAGGAAACTTACATCCCTGAAACTCCAGGCGAAGATGATCTGAATACCCCAGCACCAGAAGATTACGTTGAAGAAGAACAATCAGTATCACCGGTAGCGAAGAGGAGGAAATTAGACGATGACGAGTTTGCAGTACCGCAAGTCAAACAAAAGGATGATTTCCCTTTCCCCAGTAAGTCTTAGGTTTTCTGCCTTATCAAGGTGGATCATATACTGATCAACTTCATGCTCAGACTCAGCGCCTAAAAACCCATTTGCGAAAAAAGCTATGGGATCAAATCCGTTTGCTAAATCCTCTGGTGGATCTAAGCCTTTAGATCAAGTGAAATCGACGAGCTTTTTCGATAGAGTTGACGATATAAATTTGAGTGGTGCGCCAAAAGGTAAGCCTAACATTGCGATAGTGTCTCACCAGGCAGATATGGGGATCTAACTCAATTTAATGCTAAATTGCAGTTTCTGCCAAACCGAGAAATCCGGTAAAGGTTAAAGGCAAAGACACAAATGGATTAGGAAAACAAACTACACTTTTCGGAGCAGGAGTCACTAAACAAAGACCGCCACCTGCTCCTTTACCGAAATCAACGACTGATTCATTCGTTTCTACTGAAACAGAAGGTGATTATGAGGTAACCCAATTGGAAGAAGACGAAGAGACTGTCGAAAGTAGACCAGGTATATTAGAGGAGAGCAATGTAAGCCTCTTACTAGAATATGGTCGAACAACAAAGCTGATGTGTTGGTGTTTGACAGGTACAGGAGACGCTTAGTCCTGGTGAGATGGAAGTGGAGTGATCTATCCAACTATATTCGGGATGACGTGTTGGTTGATTTGCTTGATGCCTTTTGATGATCCTGTTTGTATGCATAGCTCCGAAGTCATGAGTTACTGACCTTTTCTATCGCAAAATCTGTTTCAGAAACGCAAATGGTCAAGGAAATCCGTGCTCACGCATGGGATGTCTAAGTGAAACGCGAGGTCATAATTAGGGATAAATTGATTATTGACCACCCACAATATGAAAGGACTGGCCAACTTGGAACTCGAATTTGAATTAACGGATACCGAACAGCATCCTTTCCTTTACGACTTGTAGTCCTTTATGAGTGTCACTAAAATTCGCATCCTTTGGTCATTATCTCCTAGTTGCTCGTTGTTTGCTAAGATCGTTTGGAAGCTCCAAGCTCTAGTAGTCCCCAGAATTTGCTTAACAGCGAGTTCCCATAGTTCGAATCATAATTAACATTATAACGAAACGACCAAGAAGACAGATTGCTGACGGAGAAAGAATATTATATACACTCATTTACACTGATAGGCAACGGAAGGACAGACGCACTGAACAACGTTGCTCCACCTATAATACATCGGGCTCAGGCCAGCCTCATTTCTAAAACCCTGTCATAATGGCCAATCCCGATACAGCTGCCAGAGAGGCAATCACCATTGTAGGTGTTATAGGCACTTTTCTACTTTTCTCAATATTCACTTGGGCTTTCAAACGAAATAAGAAAAGTAAAGGAAAAGGCAATGGAAAAGGTGATGAAGTGAAGAAAGATGGAAAAAGCTCTAAAGGCGATGATGACGGTCAAAATGGGAAGAACAGAAATGATGAAGATTCTAAAGATCGAAAAAAAGATCGTGATGATGATAAGAAGAGTAAAGATAAAGATGGAAATGAAGATGATAAATCAAATAAAGAGAAAGATAAAAAACAAATACCTGATACCCCGGAATCTACAAATTTTGATCCCAATAAACCATCGGATGACGATTCTGATGATGATGGAATACCTATGATACCTTCTACTATAAAAGATCCTGTAACATCTATGCTTAATTCAACATTTCAATTAGCACCTGATTTTAAGTTAGGTATACAAAATAATGATGAAACTCCATTTAAAGTTAATTTTCATGATACACCTACTACAGCTGAAACACCTAATACTTCGAACACACAACCAAATGGTGGAGGATGGTATGGAGGAAGAGGAGGAGGAGGAGGTGGAAATTCACCTTCAGGAGGAGGTGGTATAGGAGGAATTCAAACTATACCTCAAACAGCTTCAATACCAATTGAATATTATAATAATAGACAATCAGCAGGATATATACCACCTTTTATTCCATATGATATTCATACACCAATTACACCAAATTATAATATTCCAACAAGTGGTATACCTTTTCTAAATAAAACAAAACAACCAATAACTCCAATTCCAATAAAAAGATATAGCTCTTTTGTTCCATCTTTGATAAATTCGGAATCATCTTTAAGTGAAGATGAAATTATTTCACCATTAACTCCAAGTCCAATTCAAATTCGAAATAATGAATTAATTTCAGATTTAATTGATCCTTATTTTTTCACTTCTGCTAAACCTACTAAAACATCTTTTGATTCTAATGATTTACATTATGATGATATTAATCTTTCAAAAAATAAAACAAATTCAATTGATTTGAAAACTAGAAGATTAAGTGATTTAATTGGAATTCCAGGTTTAGGTGAATCTTTATACCCTTCTCAAGGTGATAAATATAATCCTACAATGTTTGGAGATTTAAAAAATAGAAAAGGAAATAAGATTCCAATTAGTCCAATCAAAGTACCTACTAATATGAGTCCAATAGTAAGTTAAAATTCAACTAACCAATTACATGTTTTTGCTAATTATACGATTTTGAATAGGATCTGAATCCAGTTCATCTCACTGAAAAGGACGATCAAGAAGAAGAGAAGGTACAAACCCTATCTCCTTTACAACCTGGTTTATCACCTGTGAGTCACTGATAATCCCTACCACGCAATTAATTATGTTCAATGTGTACTGATGCTAAGTTTACTGGTATTTGCAGACAAAGACAGGTGAGAAAGCCAAGCGCCGCGAGAAAGAAAGGACGAAAAATGGAAGAACATGGGATGAAATTAAAGGTCGATACCTTTCACCCAGAGCCGTTGATCTACCTACTCCTTTAGCTGAAGAAACGAAAGAGGCTAGAAAAAGAAGAAAAGAAATTGAACAGGATGATCATGAAAGAGCTAAAGGCAGAACTTCAAAAGAAAGAGAGAAGATTCCTATTTCACCTGAAAGAGCAAGGAATAAAGTCAAAAAGATGAAGAAACAACAAGTGAAAGTCGTTGATAAGAAAACTCGTCGAGTTAAGACAGAAGAAATACTCGTCACGGATGTTTCTGATGCCGAAAGAGAACGCTTACCTGAAAGAGCTAAAGGAAGAACCAAGATCTCTATCAGAGATGATGTGAGTGAAGGAGAAGAGCTATATACTAAAGATGGGAAGAAGAAGAACCGAGAGAAATTGAGGAAAAAAATTAGGGTTGATAGTGAAGATGAATATATCAGTGTTGATGAAGATGGTAGACGATTGAAAAAGAGAAATAAGAAGAAATTAGAACTTAGTGATGAAGAGGAAGATGAAAGAATACGTAGAAAGAGGAAGGATAAATTACGAAGTGGAGGATATTATTCTGAAGAGGATATTGAGAATAGACGAAAACTTAAACCAAATAGAGAGAAACTTCGACATGAACGAAATCGAGGTGCAATTTCAGATGAAGAAGAAGAAGAATTATATGAAAGATATACTGATAAACGTGGACAACCTAAATTGAGGAAATTAGCACTTGATGATCCATATGTAGATACTTATAGAAAACGCCAAAGAGTTAGAGCTGGAAGTGATCAAGTGGGTGGAATTGAAGAAGATTATGAGATGGATAAATTCGCTCAAGGAGGTCAAGGGAGATTAAAGCGAAGACAACAAGTTGGATATCAAGACGATATACCTGTTCAAAGTTTGCCTAATCAACAACAAACTTATCAACAACAACCTCAACTTGTTCAAGCTGATCCTATTTTGGCACAACGAAAGGTTGTTGAAGATGAGATCTTAAGAGAGAATCCAGGAATGAGTAGAAGTGAAAGGGAAGAATTGGCTCAATTGCCATTGAAAAAAATGGACAATGAAGAGAATAATTTTGCTAGGAAAGGAAGGAAATTAGGTGCGAACATTCAGCCAGATGAGAATGATCTTGAGGAAAACGTGATCGAGAAGCGAAAGAAGAACCGTAAGCCTGCTGAAACAGAGGTTGATAATGATGGTGAAGTGGTTGCTTTCAAGCCTACTCGGATTAGAGCGCAACGACGTCAATCTAAGCTCAAAGTGGAAGATGATTTTTTGGCTGAAGAACAAAGTCAAAGGACTCGAAGAGACGTATCGGGAGGGGTCAACGATGAGATTATGTTGAATGCTGAAGGGGAAGAGCAGGTCAAATTGAAACATTCTGTAAGAGCTGAGAAGCCCGCCGAACGTGCGACAAGAAAACGAGATACCAGTAAGCCAGCTTTTCGATATTCATGATCGAATCATTGTGACCCGCTGACAGTGGTGTGTGGTAAAGTGACCGATCCTGATTTCCCACAAGGGCCGGAAGAACATCTACAACAGCTGCACACTAGGAGAATCAGAAAAGGAAGTAGCGATCCTCTCGTAGCTGCGGATACGAGATCGGCCACACAAGAAGTTTTCATAGAACAATCGGCTACACGGCATGATACTGAAAATGGCATCGACGGCTCAAGCCCAACCCTCGGCGTAAAAGAAGAGACTGCTACTGAAAGAAAGGCTCATGTCCTGCGCGATGATGGACATGGTAAGTGGGCTGCTGACGTTGCCTACTCACGATGTTGCTGATATTCTTGCCGACAGTCGATCATGAAGACCATGATGAACTCAGACATCAAAGCAGAGCAGATATGCCTGAACGAGAAGGTATAGACATCGCATCACCTAAGCGAGAAACCAAAGTTCGAAGAAAGCATAAAGCAATCGAAGCACCTATATCTCTTAACAATCAAAGGCGGGACAGCTTGGAGCCTATACCTTCACCTACCAAACTTGAACAAGGATCGAAGGAAAGGCAGATTGGTAAAGCTGAAGTACTGGATCGAGCGCGAGGAGAGCCAGAGTATCAAAGATGGAACAGAGTCATAGAAAGGGAAATTGCATCGTACAAGATCAGGAGAAATGATCAAGTCATTTTACAAGAAAAGTCAATGCGAAGATGGGTGAAGAGGAAAGATAGCTTGATGCAAGGTCGTAATTCATCAGAGGAAGAGGATGTATTGAGAGATGTTGTCAGAGGAATTGTCATGAAATACGAGAATAAAATAAGGGAAGATGAGATTGAGCTTGAACAATTACAAGATGCATCCCACGAGAACTCTCAGTCACAAGTCCGACAAGAAGGGAAGACCAAACCTAGAAGGGAGAGGATCAATTCAGACAAGTATGCAAAGCACATGCCAGAACAACAAGCTCGAGACGATTCGTATAGAAAGGCAAGACCGGAAAGCGTTGATGCTAACCGAGAAATAGTGGATGTTTCCGAACTTAACGATGAGGAAATTGCGGTCTTCGAGAAAACTGGAAAACTCCCTTCGAAGCATATTAACCGGGACGATGAGCCTGTCAGAGAGAAGCCTATTAGACGGAAACAGAGATTGGCGTTGGATGATAAGCCTCATCGGGATCATGAGGAAGATGACCACGATCGTTCAAATCAGCTTATTAGCATACGGGGTGACCCAGTTCCCGATGGAGATGTCGATTTTGGTGCTCCTGATGCAACAATGCGATCGAAAGTAGGCAAAACGGTACCTCTAGTCCTATCTGATGGACCTTCCATTGATGAGGATATTGATGAAAGGCGGCCACTTACACCGACGAGTGGTAAAGCCCATATTGGTAAATTCGACGACGACGAAGAGCTGTATGGCGTGAAAACTAGCAGTAAACCAAAGCAGCCTGTCAATCTCACAAACGATTCTGAGGCTTTGCCCAAACCTCGTAGAGAAGTAGTGATCAATGAAAAGAGTGCGACTCGACAGCGCCGAAGAGACTCGGGGTATGAATCGGAGGGCGGAGAATTGATCGTTGGCGATAAGAATCGACCAACCCAATCGCACGAGTCACTTGACCCCAAAAGCTCACAAAAGGTTTCTACTAAACAGAAAATAGGTCATAGTCAAAGAAAAGACTCCACCGACAAGGATCTATTCGAACATACTGATGGTGTGGTACCTGCAAGATATCGTGATGATCGATCGAATGACGAGAGAAGGGTTCAACGACGGTCAGAAGGCAATACGAGCCATTCTGGCACTCGAGCCGATTCTGAGCAAAGTACTTCCATTAATGGTACAACAAAAGATGACTTGGATGAGTACGATGAAATCCTATCTCCGAAGTATTCGGAAGATCACAATCGTCTGAATCCGAAAAGTCCTTTACAGCATGACGTAAACTCGATCAATTATAGGAAAAATCATACGATCAGATCAGAGAAACCCTCTCAGATCCGTTTAGAGAGAGAATTCGACGTAAATCCAAAAGATGAGATTACCAAGACCCGAGAATGGCCTTTAAGAGGAGAAAATCCTATACGTGAATTGCAACGAGACTTACAAGTACATACGGCTTTTGTACCCGAAACTCGTGGCGATAACCGCATGATAAAAGAGATTGTCGATGATGATAGTGAAGAATCACCTAAACATACTAAGCCATTGGTCATTCCGTCAGGTAGAAAAAGGTCTGTACCCCCCAAGGAGATACGCAGAGAAGAAGGAACGCCATTGGAAATAGGCGATGAGCTAGAGGGTTCAGATCTAAGGACGATGGGTCATGTAAGAAGAGATGAAAAAGACAAGCGTCGAGACCAAAAAGGAAAGCCAGACGTGTCAGACGAAAAGGAAGATGCTCTTGATATTCAAAAAGATAAAGGCATATCTCGTCGAAAAAGAAATAAGAAACCAGCTTCTCCTATCAGTCCACTTTCGCCCAAAGCGCATAGAGATATACTTCAGAATCTTGAGAAGAACGAAGCAATTAGACTCAAACGAGTACAAGAAGGTAAACGGGCATTTGATGTTTCGGATGAATCGGAAGTGGAAGAACCTGTCGTCAAATCAAGTAAGAGTAGGAACTTGAAAAATGGTAACATCCTGGGTAGTAGAACGAAAGATAAGGACAAACAGATAGGGTTTGAGCATAGTTCGAGAGGTAAAAAGGAATCTGAAGGCACAGACGGGACAGGCACTCGAAGTGCGCGAAATGGAAACAAGAAGATTATCGACAAGTCGTCTGAAGATGAAGATGAAGACGTACCGGCAGCTAAACGAGACCGAAAGAAGCAAGACGCATCCTTACAGAGACAAGCTCGACTGGAAGATACGAAAGATAGTGATCACGAAAGAGGCCTACGTGATGATAAACCTCGTAAGGGGCAAGACGAGAGGAAACTCCGACACGCCAAGACAGAAGTGGAGAACGGAAGTCAAGTCAAGAGCAAGGGTGGTAGGCAAGGAGCACAGCGAAGAAACCTCGAAGAGCTCAAGGGTGAAAATCCCCAAGAGGATGAATTATCAAGCGATGAAGACAGCCAGGAAGAAAGGGATGGGTTGATGCGACACGAAGCTCGCAAGGCTCGACAAACCGAGAAGGCTGAAAAAACTGGCCGTACATCCGATGGGGAGGGAAGTCGACAAGGACCTCGAAGTCCCACTCAGACTTTAAGACGGACGAGGCGGGACGACCAGGGAGTACAGGATGACATTATTACCGATGAAGAAGATGAGGACTTTACCGAGGGGCGAAATGGACGTCATGAGGAGCAAAAGTCTCGAGACCACACCGAAGAAACCGATAAGACTGAGAAGAAGTCGGATCAGGAGAAGACAGGCCAGTCATCCGAGGAAACTTTCAAAGCTACTAACAGTCGCAAGAACAATTCGAGAAAGGTGATTACAGAGAACGACAGCGAATACGGAGACAATGAATTTAGAGAATATCACGTAGATAGAATCTCCTGGAAACCGAAGATACACCTTAAAGCAAGTTGGAAAATTCTCAAGAATTCTCCCATCTGGTCGACCTTTTCGATCATTGGTTTCTTCTTATACGTTGAGATCACTAGACAACTTTTCTCTCTACTTGCTATCTCCTCTGATTCACTCGTTCAATC
Source organism: Kwoniella pini CBS 10737 (assembly GCF_000512605.2). Classification (NCBI taxonomy): domain Eukaryota; kingdom Fungi; phylum Basidiomycota; class Tremellomycetes; order Tremellales; family Cryptococcaceae; genus Kwoniella; species Kwoniella pini. The sequence goes on along the minus strand of NC_091717.1, from coordinate 1,509,310 downwards.
AACATCAAGTGAGTTAGCAAAGCGAGATGCAACCGTCGATGATCTCGGCTTTGACATCAAGTTGACAAATACTTTATTCTCCAATATAATTGGTACTGATGATTTCGAGTCAACTTCTTTCTTTGTCTTTATCAGTTTATGGAATATAATTTGTATACCAATTTTAGGTTATCTAATTTACATAACCCTCGAATCGGCATCCAATCCTAGGGATAAAAAGCATTCAAAATCATGGTTATTATGGAAATTACGCCGTATTTGTCAATCATCAATCAAAGTTATACTTTTAGATAAACGCATCAATGGTCCAAGGAAACTCATAAAGCGATGTACTTTAAACACTTTATCAAGAATATCGATATTCATATTTCAATTGATTGGAAGTATTTTGGTATTTAGACAAACTATGAGCTTAGTATATATGGCAGGAACAGGGAGTGAAACTACATTCTCAATATTACCTGATGTCGCAGCTACACAAAAATCCCTCTTGGAGTTTGCGAAAAGCCTTACAAATGGTCAAATATTCGCTATAGTCAATTTCATTTCCATCATCTTATTACTGAATTTAGCTTGTGGATGGTATGTTCTCTTGAATTCACAGGCTAAAACACCATTGGGAAATGCAAGATCGATTTTCAAATGGTTATTAATGAGTATAACCACTGCAAGTTTTATAATTTGTTTATTTTATTTCCAGGATATTGCAAATTATTTAATAAAAACACATTCTGGGAATACTCAAGATGGAGGTACAATCGTTCTTTTAGGAGCAAATATTGTATTTTTAACACTTGTTCCTGCTATGGGCTTTGTAGTTTACCATTTATCCAAAATTTGGGATAGGAAATTTCCAGGTGGTATTATGAAGTCTATTGAAGGGTTAATGGCGAGATTCAGAACAAATTGATTAGCAACTTTTTTTACCTCATACATCTTGAGAGGACTCAATTTTGTAGATTTTGTATCGAATTTTCTGTAAATTTTGTAGAGCTCTGGACCTCATCATATTTGGATTCAATGCATAATCTCGAATTGAATATGTTCCTCAATCGATTGACCATCTATGCATGCTCCCAAGTCAGGCAGACAAAAAAGACAGATCGCATTCTGGTCACAACCATGTACGCGCTTTTTGTCATTTTCCGTCGGAAACTTCGTCGTATTTGAACTCGCTCTCTACATTACTTTGCCTTTTGTTGACGTTTGATAAAGAACTACAATTATGGCTTTCGACAAAATTTCGATCACTATACACTATCTACATCACACAGAAGCAGGAACATGCAGCAAATATAGCATAGATCATGTCGACCCCTCCTGTTGTGATACTTGATAATGGGGCATACGACATAAAAGCTGGTATAAGTGGTGTGGATTGGGAACCGAGGTAAGTCTTCTTGTCGCAATTTAAGCTATGTTTATATGAAAGGTTACCGTATATTCCGTTCGTTCTGTATACGTCTAGCACATCCTTAGACCTCTGCAAATTCCTTCATTGAGATTCATTAGGCGTACCCGCGCTGATTTCCCCTTGTTTCGGTACTGGTAGAATTTTCCCAAACTCGATAGCTCGTTCACGAAATGAAAAGAGGGTATATGTAAGCGATGAAATAGATCAATGTAAAGACTTATCAGGTATAGTATATCGAAGACCTTTTGAACGTGTGAGCTGTCCGATAGATCTCTTTCATTCGGAATTGGTTAGCTGATAAATCTGTATAGGGGATGTTAGTGAATTGGGATGCGGAAAAGATCATTTGGGATAGGGTATTTTCGCCTTCTGGACTGAATGTAAGTTCTGACCTTGTCCACATGCAAATCTCTCAACTGTATGCTCTGACATATATGGTGACCTAGGTCAATCCCTCAGAGTCTAGCTTGTTGGTTACAGAACCGTATTTCAATTTACCGAATATAGCGGAAAGTTACGATCAGATGGTATTTGAAGAATGGGAATTCCAAAGTTATTTCAGATGTACTCGTGAGTTTTGCAAATGTTTGAGGCTGAAGATATTTGTCACAATAAAGCTGATATGGAACTAGCCGCTGCTTTGATACCTTACGGTGGTCTCTTCGATGACGAGACTGGTATATCGCCTGAATGTACTATTGTTATTGATGTTGGGTATTCTTTCACTCATGTGATACCTCTAAGAGATGGTCAAATAATATGGGAACACGTTAAAAGGTATGTAATGATCTCACATGAATCTCTTACCCATACTGAGCCAGATGATTTTCATGCTAATATATTATGAGATAGGATTGATGTAGGAGGTAAACTCCTGACGAATCACTTGAAACACCTTATTTCGTTCAGACAGTGGAATATGATAGATCAAACTCACGTTGTGAATGATGTCAGAGAAGCTTGTGGATATGTAAGTATGGACTGGAGGAGAGATTTGGAAATATGCAAGTAAGTGCGATTCAATCAGGAAGCCCCGGTCCTTGGCTAGTCGCGTGGTCATATCCAAAGTTTTTGCTGAACTACATCCAATCTGTTAGGCAAAATCCCAAGAAAAATCCAATAGTGCAGGAATACGTTTTACCTGATTTCTCGTCTCGTTCAACATCACGTACGGGATACATACGGTCTGGACCAAATGCTCAACAACCTGAGACTTCAGAGATCCAAGATCAGGGCAATGGCCACAAGAAACCGATTGTAGAAGATGAAGAGCAAATCCTGGTGATGGGTAACGAGAGGTTTGCCGGTCCGGAATTACTCTTTAATCCTTCTGATATCGGTACGTCCCTATTATGTCTCTTGGACCCTCATCAGCACTCGATGGGTCATCGAGCTCATGTCTGTCATTGAATAGGCCTCAAACAATCTGGATTGCCTGAGACTATCGCGCATGTCATCTCCTGCATGCCTGAAGAGCTGAGGGGGATGTATTGGGCACATATCGGTATTTTCGGAGGACTAGGCAACATTGAAGCGCTTGGAGAAAGACTGTGAGCACATTGATCACCTTTAATCGGGCGCATAGCTGATGTTTGGCGGTAGAGAGAGAGATCTACAAGTTCTTTGTCCTGTGCATTACGAGATTGGGATATTCGAGGCCTTCGAGTAAGTCTCAGACTTGATTCTGGTAGAAGTACATTGATGCTGAAAGTACATCTTCATAGTACTGCCTCACCACCATATGTAGCAGCTACATCTTTGACAACATCCGAAATTTACCTATCAACTTATCCGGTAACTCGAGCAGAATATCAAGAACATGGCTCTTCGATATGTAGACGTCGTTTCGGTGGTCCTGCTTATAATGTTAATCCACCTGGATTCACTAGTGGAGAGATGGGAGGCGAGATTGATGAAGATGAACGAGAGAGACGGTATGCTATGGGGTTAGAAAGTAAGAAAGGTAAAGGGAAAAGAAAGAAAGAGGAGGAAGAAGTCATCAGTGGAAATTGGGGTGGAAGACGAAGAAGAGCTGGGGGAATGTTGTAATTTGCATATGCATTGTATCTTCAACCTAACAGTCAGCCTCGTATGCCTACACACAATGCACTAATCTGCTTCGAGCTTCTCCAATATGGAATGCAGTGGGTAAGGGGGGTTTTCGTCTCAACATTTCTTGGTAATTTATTTCCAGTACCGGCTATATGCATTTGTCGATCGTATTATGAATATGACCCTGAGTTGTATCCGAACTGCGGATATCAGGCTCACATTCAGTTATTATGACGATCATTAAAAGAACAAGTTGAGTTAGCCACCACCAATTCAAACTAAAGAGCAAGTTCCAACGCGACATTTACTTTACCTCGTTCTTCATAATTGAATCTGAACCTTTTACACCTTTCGCCTTATACCTATTCAGCTTGCTCTTATATCGTAAATCTTCTATCCGAAGAGCAAAAAATTGTAAGCATGCTTTTAATTGTACATGTACAAATGCGTATAAAATGGAATGATATAATTTAATCGAATTCTAATTTTTAGTCACACTATGTCCCAACGAATTCACCTTAATCCAAATGCTCAAAGACAACAACCTATGATGGGTATGCAAGGTGGTGGATATACACCAGATCCTATATCAAGACCTTCCAATTCTACATCTTATGGTAATGGATCTTCAGATGATTTATTAGGTAAAGTTCAAGCGTATACAAGTAAAATTGAAGATTTGATTGAGGCTTATACTCAGGTTCGTCAATTTAACTCTTTTACTTAACTTCAAAACTTATATATCCTGCAGCTTGAACAAAGCGGTGATTCAGGGCTAATTTGTAATATGTTTGCTGAATAGCCAATCAGACCTTATGTACCTGCTATGGCTAGATTCTTGATCGTTGTCACTTTCCTCGAAGGTAAGCTGACCATCACAAGATCATCGTGATGTTCCCAAACTTATGGAAATTGCATGTAGACGCCCTTCGAATCCTCACTCAATGGTCTGATCAACTCTGGTACCTTCAAAAGTGAGCCACAATTACTTTTCTACATTGATCACATATTCAAGCTGATTCACCAATTGACCTTAGACATCGACATTTCCCATGGGGTCTTTCCCATCTTTTCCTGCTCATCAACGTGTTCGTAAGTTGCAATATTCAGCTGCCAGGCTATTGTATGTTTCAAATAGCTGATTGTAATTTGTTTGACCGCAGGCCATGTTAGGTGGATCTCTCGGTGTGATTGGCAAGAAATTCCCTGATTATTCCGTTTTCTGCTTGCTCGGTGTTGTTGTCGCTCAAGGTAAGTCAGCTACCATTCGTTGCTTTTCGCACGATGTAAAGCTGATGAACTGAGTTGTTTCTCTAAAGGCCTCGGTTATGGACTCCTTTTCGACCTTTCATTCTTCCTTAGAAATCTCAGTGTAATTGGTGGATTACTCATGGTACTTTCTGATTCCCTTCAAAACAAGAAGAAATTGTTTGCTGGGTTGCCCAGTCTGAGCGAAACTGATCGAAGAAAGTAGTAAGCTTATTCATCGCAAAGAACTGTGAATTCGGATGGAGTATTTTATTGATATTCTGACCCTTCGACTTCAGCTTCCAATTAGCCGGTCGAATTCTCCTCATCTTTTTGTTCATCGGATTCATCTTCCAAGGTTCCTGGTCATTCGCTCGTGTCATTGTATCCATCGTCGGTCTTGGAGCATGTATCATGGTTGCAGTAGGATTTAAGGCTAAATGGTCCGCCACTTTCCTTGTTGTCCTTTTGAGTGTATTCAACGTTTTCATCAACAATTGGTGGTCTGTACATTCTGCTCATCCTCAACGGGATTTCCTGAAATACGATTTGTGAGTGTCAGCTAAGGACGAAATACCGCGTGAGATTTTTCAGCTGATAATTCGATTTATCTGATTTGTAGCTTCCAAACTCTCTGTAAGTTCTTCGATATACTTCAGCATTTATGTAGTCAAGCTAATAAAATTGATTATAGCTATTGTTGGCGGTCTGCTCTTACTCGTGAACATCGGTCCAGGAGGTTTCTCAGTTGATGAGAAGAAAAAAGTTAGTCAGGTCTAGCCTAACTAGACATACGGCCAGAAGCTGACATTTCTTCGTTTTGTCTTTCAGGTTTACTAAATTGCTGGTACACACATCGAAACACGATTCCGGCGCTTTTGATAGTATTGCGTTAACTCGTGTTCATCGCATGGAGGAAAGAAAGAAGGACGCATCTGTTCAATCCACGTTCGATCCGGGTGCAGAAGAAGCAATGCAGGAGGGAAATACAACGCTTAATAGCTGTGAAATACAAATACTCAATATGCATGACTTTTCATTCGCTTTTTGCATGAGTCTCGTTGTCTTTCGCGATTTGCTGTATGGGACTGGCTGCATCTATTTCTAAGCATTTGGTGATTAGGTAATAATACAAATCGAAACTCGAAAAAACAAGCAACTTGGTAAGCACTATTTATATACAACTTGAGTCTACTATTATAAGCAAACACAATATAATTTGACCGCATCAAGCGTTTGAGCATCATAGAATGGTAAAGAAGGTGACAACATCATAACAATCGACAATCATTGACATTGTTCGATATCCATCGAATCAAAGGCTTCCCAATCTACTTGTTCATCAAGATCCATGTCTATATCCATAGAATTGTGATTTTGAGAATGACGTATTTGAGCAAATTGTTGTAATTCAGCTTGTTCAACAAGAATAATATCTTCTTGATCTCTTTCTTGTTCTTCTGCTAAAGCAGCTTCCTTTTCCCATTCTTCTTCATATTTATCATCTTCTATTATATTTTGATGATGAGAATTGAACTTGAAATTTTGTTTAACAGGAATAGGTGAAGAATACAGATTATGATTATGATCAATTTCTTGAATTTGATCTAAACGATTTATTAATTCTTTTTCTTCCTTTTCTAATTGTAATAATTCATCTTCTAAATCAGGTAATAATGGATCTGATCCACCTGTTTCTAATTCATGTGATTGTAAAGTTGCATGTTGATTTTTCTTTCTTTGTAAAATTACTAAACGACGAAATATCTATTTTTTAAAAATAATTAAAATAGAATTAATATATATATATATATATTTACAATAAAAAAAGAGATTTTGTTGACTTACCTCTTCATCATCTTGTTGAGCTTTTCTATCAGCTTCTTCTTCTTCTTCTAAATTGAATTCTCTTTTTTGTTGTAAACCACGTTTTTTATCTAAATTTAATTCCCTTGATTTTTTTCTTCTTTCTCTTTCTTCTAATCTTCTTGTAAATTTTTCTCTCCACATTAAACCTTCTGTAGGTGTTGTACCTTCTGAAAAAAGATCAGAATTTGTTTCATTTGAAGATGATGCTCTTCTAGAAGAAGAAGAAGAAGATGATTTTTTAGATGATGATGATGGTCGAATATATCTTGTAGATAATAATGGTACTGAAGGAGAAGAATTTTTATTTGAATGTAAAGAAAATGATTGATAATTCCTTGAAGAAGATGGAGTTGGAGAAGATAAAGGATCTGATGATGTATTTAAATTAGGATTTAAAGGTGATGATGATCTTGGTATATTCATCATATATGGTGATAAAGCGAGTATCATCCTGCTAATGCCATAAAATGATGTTCATGTAATCTGTATCAAGGTCTATAATAAGAAAAGAGTATGTTTTGATCCTTGCTGCAATGATGATTTCAATAATATGTAAAATAAAGAATGAAAAGACAATTCACCAACTGATCAATCAATCAGCCTTTCTTATGCTTCTTGTTCATTTAGTGCATTGAACCATTATTGAGAACGCGTGTGATCTTGGACATTACGTATCACGTGATCACTTCACTACCTAAAAAGAAGGATCGCGACGCGTCGTAATTTGAGATGAGAAGAAGGAAAGATGAGAAACATGATCAAAAGGTGATGTCAACCTATCATTTATGAAATCAGCATTTCTTCCCATTACTTCTACGACTATAATCATTCAAGTGCCCCCATCATAAAACTCTCGGAAATCGAATTCGTCTACTGGGTCAAAATACCCCTCTGAGAGAGGTGAGCAAGAATGACAAGAGCAAGTCAGACTCAATCACTTGCGAAGTTGGATTTTTCAGAACCATTAATACAGAGTGGGAAGAGGGAAAATACTGAAGCTTTATTGAAGAGAATCAAGGTATGTGTATAGAATTGTCTTCACTTTGAATTGCTAGCTCTGAAGAGCTGGTAAATTCGGGCGCAGAGGCTTCTGCATCGATTACAGAAAGACAAGTTAAGGCGAGGTGACTGAGGAAGGAAGGAAGAATGTTTGCAAAGATACTATCAAACGGTCCTCGTTTCTCGCCTCGAAGCCCTCATAATAGATCGATTCTGACATTGTATTCAGACATTACACCAGAAACTCTCAACTTTGGAACAGGATGCTGTCGACATCAAATCGTTAGATCCTATCAGAAAACCTCTAATAAAGGATGTGATACTGCATCATAAGGAGTAAGCATCAGCTCCCTGAACTGAACACCCTCATATTCGAAACAAAGCTGATCTGCGAACTTGTGTCTTCATAGTCGAGGAGTCAAGGCATACGCCGCATGCTGCTTAGCCGATTTGTTGAGGTTATATGCTCCAGATGCCCCCTATTCCGAATCCCAACTGCGAGTAAGTCGCTCTATCCAGAAATCTCTAGGCCTTACTCTGCGCTCTTTGTTTTGTTGAGCTGACAATTCTGGCTTATCAGGATATATTCAATTTCTTCCTCGTCCAATTGACTAGCAACCTGAAACTCACAACCTCATCCACACAGCCTCTCCAAATAAGTAGGAACAAATCTAACATCATCAATCAACCATCTCAACCGTCCCAAACTACGGGTCAGCGAGTAACTGATATACCATATTACTCGGAATACTATCACTTAGTTGAAAGTCTAGCTACCATCAAGAGTGTCGTTTTAGTCTGCGATGTCCCGGATAGTGACATGCTCATGGAAGGGTTCTTCAATGGGTTTATGGAGATTGTAAGGTGAGTGCTCAACCTCCGCTGGTAACCTGGTCTATCGTGGGCGAAGACTGAACAGCCTATTGGGAGGGATCCGAGTGTATTTGTAATCAGTGTTGACTACTAGTGCTGATTATACTGCTCACTCTTAGACCCGATATGAACAAGACATTGATACGATACCTTCGAGACATCCTGGTTGCCCTGATTGAGGAGGCAAGTCAGCTACCTCAAGGCGTTATGGACTGTCTGATCAGCCAGTTTGAAAATTACGCATCGGTAAGCTTTGCTCGTCAGTCTGGCCGAATGCAAATAATCTTATGATGTTGGAACAACTCAGCGACCTGAAGTCCTCTCTTTTCAGCTTACCGTAGATGTATGCAATCAGGTAGCTGATAAGCTCAAGAGACCTATCTATGCTGTACGTGGCGTCTATCTCAATTGTTCCAACCTATACCCATTAGGTCAAGCTGATGAGTGTTATCGAATAGCACTTCTCCGAAATACAGGCCAATCATGGACGAGATCCTTCACCAGATGATATCAAGGCTCTCACCGAATCACATGCCCTTCTCATCACCATATACAAATTTTGTCCTGATCTGTTGCTTAACGTCATCCCGCTTTTGGAAGACAATCTCAAAGTATCGGACGAGTTGATTATTCGTCAGCTATCAGTCAAAACCCTTGGGCGGCTGTTCGCTCAACGGGCTGGATCTGAAGATCCGTCGAAAAAATACCCTTCGACATGGAGAGCTTGGTTAGGAAGAAGAGTCGACAAAGCATTCAATGTTAGACTGACTTGGGTGGAAGGGACCAAGGGAGTATTGACCAATCATCCCGAAGTGAGGGAAGAATTGCAATGTCAGTCAGCGTGTCATAACGTTGGGTGTAGCAGCTGATGAAGTCATCAATTTTAGCGAGTCTGAGAGACAGAATACATGATTCGGACGAGCGAATACGAGCGGCTATATGTAAAATTGTTGGGAGCTTAGACTATGAAACCGCTCTTCATCACATAAGCTTAGATACATTGAAAGAAATTGCAGGAAGAATGAGCGATAAGAAAGTGAGTAGCCTTTGTATGATGGTTGTCAAGCTTGAGCTGATTCTGGCAACAGGCTTCGGTTAGATCGGAATCCACAAGCGCTTTAGCTAAGTTATGGAATTTGGCTTATTCCGAAATGTGAGTAAAATGGGCATATGGTTAGGGTTCGCAACTAACAGGCGGGTGAAGCGAATCGAGTAACCCCGATGCAATCAAACAGTTCGCCTGGATACCCGAGGCGATGCTCCTCGCCACATGCAATTCCATTGTCACACTGGAGATGAGGTATGTCCTACTCGTATAATTACCCTCGCAGATTAGAGGACGTTGCGCTGACTAAGCAAACACTCGTAGGATGCAACTTACCTCCATTTTCAAAACTACCATTCTTCCTTTGCCGAAGGAAACGGATGATGAACAAGCTTGGGTCGACCGATTACTCTTTGTCACCTCCAGGTTGAATGACGATGCATTCGTAGCTTTGCGAAAGATAATTGGGCTGGCTGAATATGCAAAAGGAAATTCGCCATTCATGGCATTTGTACTATTCTGCGAAGATTACAACGTAAGCCATGCCATTACGTGAAGCTTATGATCTAGCTAATTCGGACTTGTCAGGGCGGTGTCATTGCTGATGGCAGCCAAGATGCCAAATTGAAGCTGAATTTTGTTATCGACGCCATAGCTCGTGAGTATGTACTGGCTTACTCACGAGTGTTGCACTAAAGCGTCTGTGATAGGGTCATACTTTGGAGATGCAGAGAAAGCGAAAAAGGACTTGAACGCCTTCGCAGCCGCAAACGAAGCAAGGCTGTTCAAACTCTATAAGACCTGTATTGATATCCAGTCCAGTCTGGCATCTATCGTCAAAGCCAAAGTGCGTATCCTGTGTCTCCCATTCTCCACATGATTTCTTCTGATGCGAGAATACGCAGAACGAATTGCTTCGAAAGGTGCACCAGAGCCACGACGACCTACTGGAGACCATAACGAGTCTCGTGAACATTTCAACGTGGAACATAGTCAATCAATCGTCAATACCACCTCTGCTCAAGCGGATATCAAAACCGGAATCAGAAGCTTCTTCGACTCCCGCGCTGAGGGTATTAGGTATACTAGCTAAAGAAGGGGCACCTTTATTCAAGCATCACGCTGCCCAGCTGGTCGTCGCCATGATGGACAGAAAAAATGATCATTTGGTAGAATTGGCACTACAAGCTATGGGAGCTGTTTGTAAGATCTATCCGGAAGTTGCGCCTGCCGAACAGTCAGTCAAGCATATCTACGTTGGTGAGACCTGGCAGCTGACGATTGTGAGTGCTTAGCCGACCGATTGAAAGAGCTATAAATATTGCTCTAGAAGGTACACCGCGACAAGCCAAATTTGCAGCTAGGTTTTTGGCTAGGTCAAAAGAACCTGATGCATGCGAGAGTCTCGTCACCGTCAGTACATGCAGTCTACAAATGGCCGGTAGTAACGTTGCTAATGGTCTTGAGTTGATCAACATAGGAGATTGTCAAAGAGTTTAAGAAGGAGGATCAGAAACACTTATTAACACATCTGCGAGCTTTAACGGAATTGGCTTTGATAAAGCCTAGAGTAGTGGAAGCTCAGAGTGAGGAGATTATGGACTTTATCATGGCACAGGTCATAAACTCCCCTTCCCCTTCAACCGATGTGAGCTCAACCTGGCTTTAAAGCCTCTTTCGAAGCATTGAGATTAACACCTGCTATTCCTTGTTTTAGGTTGGAGAGGACGATAAATGGGTTGAAGAAGATTCGCTCGAACCACTCGATCGAGCCAAAATTTCGTCTCTGAAATTCCTAACTCATCGAACTCTCGGTTTTGCCCGTGATCCAGAAGCAGATACCATCCTAAGACCTGTGTTAAAGCTCTTATCGGATGTTCTATTCAATGATGGAAAGATCAATGAAAATACCCAAGAGGGGTAAGTCACTTTCCATACTTCGAAAAAAATGGAAGGCTGACAAGTGTTGCATCTCCGTGTAGTGGTGCAGTGCGATGTCATCTCAGACTGAAATCTAGTGTCTGTTTGTTGAAATTGGCAAATGTGAGAACATTCGATAAGGCTATCGCCGAACAATGTCAATTCGACCTGGTTGTCGGAGCAGTTCAAGTAAGCTATACATCAATGACTGGAAATTCCTAGAAGCCGTCTAATGTTGATATGCACAGGACCCCTGCTATATGGTTCGACATTTGTACCTTCGCAAGCTCGGGAAAGTTGTTCCTACTCAACGATTATCGCCTCAATGGAATATTGCTCCTATCTTGATTGCTATGGATCCTGAAGATGAGAACAAGCAAGCCGTAAGTGTCGATCATCTGGAGTTATTGGGATGGCTCAGCAATCGTCATCGAACATTGCGGATGGAACGTTATTCCGGGCTGAGCACTTCGTCCGTGTAGGGTTTGCGCATCATGCAGAAAATTGTGGCTACCTGTTCGAACCTCTCAACGGGTAAGTCATCCAATTGATATGGCAATGACATTGCGATCGTAAAAGTACTGATGGATCATCCTCAATAGCTGATAAGATAGAGAGAACGGAGATGCCTCTTGCCAGGTTGCTTCACTTCTTGGCTCATCAGCCTGACGTGCATTGGGCTAAAGCCGAACAAGGTGAAGAGATTATTGGGGATCAACAGAATCTGCATGATGTTGCTAGGTCAGTTGGCGTCTTCCTAAGCTCATTGGTGTACAACAAGCAGAACAATCTTGAACTGACGCACGTTTTTCGAATCAGGTTTATCGAGATGTACCTTGATTGTGTAGCCCATCGTGATAATGTTGGATTGTTATTTGCAATCGCTCAAGGTTTGAAGGGCTTGAGGGATAGATCAGCTGAAAGTAGTGTAGTAAGTCGACCCGTCAACAGCTGGGTTTATCTATATGTTATTCAGGCTTAACTGATCATGCATTATAGCCTTTATGGATCTTATCTGAGTTAGCTGTAATCATCATTCGAAATCGAGCAGATAAAAACGCTTGGCCTATCCCCATCTATCCTGGCAAAATCCGATTTCCTAAAGATATCTTCCATCATGCCGATAATCATGAGGAGAAATCTAAAGTTCAACATACACAATATCTCACTCAGGAAGTCAGGGAATGGGCTAAAACTCTAGGTAGGAGGAATGTTAATGTGGCTTCTGCTCCTGTACGTACAGATTGACTTGACTGTCTGATTACGTTGAGATATGGTGAGAACGTTAGCTGACTGGAGTGTACGGTCAGACTGCACAGAAAAAGGCTCAAAGTGGGAATAATCATACTAGATCTCCACCAACTTCTGCCAAGAGGAAGGCAGCTACTAGTGGGAACAAGAAGAGTTCTAAGAAGATAAGGATTGAGGAAAGCGATGATGATGAAGAAGACGATAATGAGGAGGATTCAGATGATGAGGACAACGGAGATGACGAAGATGAGAGTGAAGAAGGAGAAGAAGAGGGAGATGACGATGAAGGTGTACTGGGTCGAGGAGGAAAGAGAGGTGCAAAGGTGAGGCTTATTATCAATGACTCATCGATACATAGTGGCTGATTTATGAACAATTAATTAGACCAAAGCCAAACGTGCTGTGTCCGGCAAAAAGGCTAAAAAAGTCAAAGTTAAGAAATCCGATAAAAGCGTGGATGACGGAGACAAGAGTGAAGAGTCAGATTTGACTGACTTAAGTGATGAAGACTGATACGAAATTTGGCGTCAACGAGCTTGCAGTAAGGCAAAAGGTGGTTGATGATTGACTCAAGTCTCACAAGTCGGTGGTTACTAGTTGTATAATAACGTTTGATTAAATGCCTCCAGATATGTTTTTCCCGTATTTCGGGATTATGCTTATATGTCACTCATGTATGATTGTGTAAATTGTTTATCTGGTTTGCATGATATTTGTGCTATATGATTGTTCATTCTATAAAGTACTTGTATTCTTCCTCTATTTCTTGATTCGAATATGAAACTCCTTGGCTGTCTTTTATTTGGAATCGCAAATAGAGACACATTATACGTTGCCTTTCACATCCCAATAGTTCTTCACCCTCCTTCAATCTACTTACCGAAATAAACTTGTAAAATGAATTTTGATATATTAAATCCTAATAAACTTAATAAATATCCACCAAATATAGGTAAAAGTGGTGAAAGTAAAAGTTCTGATCTTGCTATAAAAGGTAATGCAACATATCCTAAATATGTAACGTAAACATATTGAACAGAAGCTATTAAAAATAATGTACTGAAAAAAAAAAGGAATAACAATTTAAAAAACAAAAATCAATAAAAAAAAGTTCTCCTCATTTTTTAAAAGACAAATAACTCACTTTCCAACCCATAAACAAATCCAATTATCTCTAATAACTAAATTATATAAAGGTAATAAACCAATATAAATTGTTAAAAAAAAAGGAAAAAATGAATTTACAGAAACATCAAATGAATATGAAAATTCAACTTTATTATCATCATCATTATTATTATTATTTATAGATAAAGGTATTGATAATAATAATTTATTTGAAATTAAATATAATAAAAAAGAAATTATAATTGAAAATAATAAAAAATCTCTAAATATAAATAAAAAAATTGTTAATATTGTTTGTAAAAATGTATATTGATTTAATAATGACCATGCAATTCCTGAAACTGTATATTATAGAAAAAAAAATCAGCTTTATTCAATTTCCTTCATCAAGTGGAATTATTTATTGATAGAAAACAAACAAAAAATTGTTTGAAAGATTATAATAACGTACCGATTAAACATCCTGATATTAGTAATAACATTGCAGGACTGCAAAGAAAATAAAAAGGTCATATCAGCTGAGTGATATATAATAAGTCTCAACAAATCTTGTCTGACTTACTCATCTCGAGCCCATTGATTTTTAGTTTGTTTACTATTTTACAATTTGGAATGTTATCAGCTATTATTCCAACACAATTTGATAAGGGTTTAAATAAGTTATCTCAATAAAATAAACGCATGATTCTTAAACTCACTGATGATAAGTTTGTTTATATACTCTTCTAGGAGCAACAACTAGATAAGTTAATTGCCAAAAAGCTAATTCAAAATCCATACTTCTAAATTTTGTTAATCTTTTTAACATTAAATATAATCCATTTGAATTATTTCTTGAATTATTATTACCACCCTGAATAGAATTAATTGAATTCCAATTTATTTCTGATCTTTTACGTGAATTATAAGAAGAATAAATTGAATTTCCTGATCCACCACCACCACTACCACTACCATTGCCATTACCTCCTCCTGTAAGAGGTAAAATTGTTGACATGTTTTTATTTTTACCTAAATTCAAACGAATTGGTCTAAGTCGAATTGATGATGACACTTTGTTTGAATGATTTTTGATCAGCTTTTCTAGTACTTGTCTGATTTACTTGATTTTATTGATTATTTCATTTAAAGCAAAGTTGATATTTGTTGCGATAGTGAGTTGAGTAAAATAACTTGATCTTGTGTGTAGCGTATTGAACAGTAAATACATTTCTCTACTAGTACTTAATCTCGCGAAATGTTCTCATTCTAACGCGTCTTTCAGGAGTGTGATGTGAATGATACGAAATTTGATCCCGCATATCCTCCTTTTGTTACATACGAATATGATCATATCCTCATTATTCAAACCCTACAACATGACTGAGATAAGGTGCAGGTCGCAAACAAGTAGTCAATAGTACAACTATGTACATAGGATATACCAATTTTAGCCGAAATGTAGAATAGCTTTATCTGCTACGCCGTTGATAAGTGAAGCTATATTGTCTCTCCCTACAGCAGCTAAAAATTCTTTAATCTCTCGATACATAACCTCCTGATCTCTGAATTCGAGATTCTTTTCAAATACACGAAGAAATAAAGCCCATCAGTCATGTGGCGTCAATGATAGATAGAACAAACAGAAAACTGAATAGCCTCACGATGATGGGAATTAAACTTCCTCCTTGACCAGTGAATTTATTCCTGCCCATCAATAAAATTACCTGTTCCAGCTGTTCATCAGAGATATTTGACGGATCTTCGAATCCTGGTGGTGTAGGAACAGGCCAAGAGGAAGGAGCTTCATCCTCAGATTCAGATCCGGAATCTATGCTAAGTTCATAGCCTTTTGTTTTTACTTTTGCGAGATCGGTTGAGTCATTCAGCGAAGTATGAGAATTCGATGATGAAATGATGCCGGAGAATGGAAAGTATCCTGATGGATTGGCTATGAGAAATGACTCAAGCTTTATATCTAGCAAGTGAAAAGTATTCGTGCCCTATGAAAATTCACTATGTCAACTACTTCTTCCGCCTAGTACGATTAATAACAATAAATGTGACTCACAGGATCAAGTAATTCAGAAGGAGAATATTCAGATTTGTATTTCATTTTCTGACAATCCGGTATCCAATAACCTAATTCATCTTGATCAGCTACTTTTCTATGATGTTTTATTGTTGATACTTATCTCACTCACCCATGTATACCCATTGCATTTCCTCAATTCCCTTTTCTCGCATTCGTTCACTTAAGGAAATTTCATATAATGCTGAAAATTTACCTAAACTAGCCCATGCCCAATCTGGATGCCAAATGAAATATACACTACTGACGCAACATGGTAAAATATCAATAACCGATAGCCCAATCAATATTCCGTCAATTTTGTATACTATTTTCAATTTTATCAATATCATCCTATGTAGTCGGACGAAATCAAATAGGGAAACAAATAATAAGATGAAACTTACAAAGATGGTATTGACCATATGTTTTAGGTAATTTACCATCTTGAATCTCTTGATCAACTTTCATCTTGTAATTTATTGGCGTTTGCTATTGTCATTCACGCTCGTTAATATATCATTTCGATGATGTAAGTTCACGAATTCACTGACAATTAAGGTTTTTCCACATAAGAATCTATCAAAACCTGTCCTAGTAATTTTTTCCGGCTTATCCTTATGTATAACAATTTGATATAATTTATATAATTCGAAAGTCTCCTTGGTTGATTTAGCAGGTACAAGTTGAGTCTTGACAATCATAAGTAAAATATCAGTAAAACACTCAACTCGCAACTAACACTTATTTCTTTAAAATCGATAACTATCGAAAAATAAAAATAAAAGCTAGGTATTCACCGTAAATCTATGAGATAATTCTTTTTCCTCCTCTTCAGCCACATATCCAATTTCGAATTTATGCAATTCATCGATTATTCCAATACTGTTCGTATTATTTTTCCCCTTGCCTTTGCCTTTACCTTTTAAGATTTTCTCCTCATAGCTAGTGGATTGTTTCCCACCTTGCGGGTCGGTTATGGATGAAGTGGATGATTCGCCAGGTTTTTGACCTGTCTCAAGGTATCTATTGAATCGATTAATTACTTGACGATGTTTCTTATTTGCCTTGAAAGTTTTTGTATTTAAACGAATCGTATATTGTGGACAACAAGTTCGAGCCATATCAGGACTACAAATGATTGGATGCATTAATACCCGCACGTCAGAACTTTGGATGAAAAGCTACACTTTAAGGTATGACCAGAGAGAAAATAAAAGAGTTAAACCCTTACTGATAGATATAATCGCCTGATCGTCGCCATCCTTTATTAATCAATAATTGATAAAACTGCGATCATGAACATGTCAAATTTTCTGATACACACACAATAAATCAAGTAAAAGTACCTCAGGTGTCATTTGACTAGTTATCACTACTCGAGATATATGCATAAGCCATGAATTCAAATTATATTGAAACTACTTCTTTGAGTTATATAAAACTCACTACCATACTTGGAAGAAGTTTTGCCTTTGCTTCTTTCTCCAGATGGTGAACAATATCCACAAGTTCCCGAAGAATATCCGTAGGGAGTAAGCAAGGTAGAAAATACGGAACTCATCGTAGTTTTATTTTATTGAATGCCTTGCTTAAAGATGTTCTCGGACTGCCGCTATGTATATTCAAATCAATGATAATATCCGTTCTTCTCCTTGTTATATTATAGAATGACTTTGGCTTGAACGTTTGAATGTATCGGTGATGGCCGGGGCCTAAGCGGCTATCCACGTGTATTTATGTAATGATACACCGATATCGTCATAGTCGGTGGAGGTGGATCGGAATGTTTCGTGCATTCGCAGGTCAACTACTAGTTAAAGTGTGGGAAACAGTAATTTTATGTATTTATAGATACTTCTCTTTTATGAGATATATGTTCTTCTCTAATCTGAAAAATAACCTTTTTTTGTACAACACTATACTAAAATGTCAGAAACTATCGAATTCGGGCAATACGTTGTTGAAAGGTTGAAGCAAGCTGGAGTCAAACAGGTAAGTCTTTTACGCAGATCACCCATTCAACCTATTTCACTGTCACTTTAAGGGAGAAATTTAGCTTGTGAAATGCTGAAAGCATCTGTATTTAGGTATTTGGTGTACCAGGAGACTTCAACCTTGAGTGTGAGTGTATTGAACTTTCACAAATGATCCCGAGGCACTGATAAATTGATTTTTTGAAAACAGGGCTCGACTTTGTCGAAAATGATCCGGATATTGAATGGGTAGGAAATGCCAATGAGCTAAATGCTGTAAGCCTATTACAAGTTTTGAGTCAAACATGACCAAATAACTTACGAAATCATGTAGGCATATGCTGCCGATGGGTATGCTAGAGTCAAAGGTGGTTTGGCAGTCATTGTAACTACTTTCGGTGTAGGAGAATTATCGGCCCTTTGGTGAGTTCACGGACCGAAATTTCTATTTGTAAAGCCCAGCTGAAGCTGACATGTCCTCATAGTGGTATTGCTGGTGCTCTTGCTGAACGAGTCCCTGTGCTACATATTGTCGGTGCTCCCAGTACCAAACTTCAAGTAAGCTGAATTTGGAGCTCCCTTTTTACCGCACTCAAGAAAGCTCACTTGGATGGTTTGTGATAGTCAAAAGATTCTCTTTTACACCATACTTTGAATCTCCCCGGATCGTTCACCACCTTCTCAACCATGTCTGCCCCACTTTCATGCTCACAAGCTTTACTTAATGAGATCGCTCCCAAAACACCTACCACCTGGACAGAGGCGTTTGACAAAACCCTCACCGATGTGCTTGAACAATGTAGACCAGGATATGTCGAAATTCCTACTGATGCATTTCACCACAAAGTATCAGCAGCTGGTCTAAAGGAGAAACTTGTAAGCTGATACAACCCAAGCAAATACCCAGGTTTCGTACTGACGTCTACCTGTTTTGTTATAGCCTCACCCTCACTCAGCCCCTCCTCCTGAATCAGTAGCAGCATCAATCTCTCCTCAAGATGCACAAGCCTCTGCCACCACCTCTCTTGCTGCCGCCACGACCGTCGCGCCTACCAGAGCACCTTCTGACGAAGTCACAGCTTATGTAGTCGAAGAAATCGCTCAAAGGTTTAAGAAGGCTAAGAAACCTGTCATACTCGTTGATGCTTGTGCTGGTCGATTTGGAATGGCTGGGGAAGTCAGAAACCTAGTAGAAGGTTGTGGTATACGATTCTTCGAAAGTCAGTTTGTTCACTAATTCTGCTTAAAGATGATAGAACTCGAGAGTACTGATCACTGAGACGTGATTACAGCTCCTATGGGTAAAAGTCTGCTTGATGAGCATCATCCACTATTTGGTGGTTGTTATGCAGGGGCGAACTCTCTTCCTGCGGTAAGAGAGGAAGTCGAGGCGGCAGACTTTGTACTTTACGTCGGAGCCTTAAAGAGTGATTTCAAGTAAGTACACTGAAGCATATCAGGAAATTTGCTATGCCCACATCAAATTGGCTAAAAAGCTCATCTCATATGCGTCGAATAGCTCCGGATCATTCTCGGTCAACATTGATCCTAAGATCACTATCGAATTACATTCATTCACAACCAACATAGGATATGCCGCTTACCCAACTACCGACATCCGACATGTACTTCCAGACTTGCTTCCAGCTTTCAAAGAGGTCATTCAATCCAGAGCAGCATCCCCTCAAGCTGGTGAAAGTGCTGAGCAGAAGGTTCAAGCTGGTAGAGTTGAGAGTACTGTGCCAGAACCCAAATCTAATGAAATCAAACACGAGTGGTTGTGGCCAAGAGTCGGTAAATGGTTCGCAGATACCGGTAAGTTTGGGGTCATCACAAACATTTAGATTCACTTGTTCCCTCACCTTGTTTCAGAATTATAGCTGACATATGAGCAATCAGATATCATTATTACCGAGACAGGTACTTCATCTTTCGGACTGACCAATGTACTTCTTCCTTCTCATTCCACTTACATCGCCCAAATTCTTTGGGGTGCCATCGGTTGGTCAGTTGGAGCTTGTCTGGGTGCCGCCATGGCTGCCCAAGAGGACGACAGGAACAGGCGAACAGTCTTGTTTGTCGGTGATGGTTCGTTGCAATTAGTCAGTTCAATTCAGCTATATCAATCTTTCCGAGTCAGGAGCTGACGGTCTCGGTTCCCTTGGCAGACTCTTCAGGAAATTGGTACAATGCTTCGAAGAGGAGTTCACCCATATTTGTTCGTCCTTAATAACGATGGATACGAAATTGAACGACAAATTCACGGAGAAACCGCCAAATATAACGATATTCAATTGTATGACCATCAATTACTCCTTCCTTTCTTGGCAGGTAAAAAATGTCAAACACCATACCAATCTTATGTTGTTAAAACACCTTCGGAACTCAACAAGTTACTGGATGATGAGGAATTCAACAAAGCAGACAGGTTAAGGTTGATCGAAGTTTACATGCCAAGAGGAGATGCTCCCGAAGGGTTGATTAGACAAGCCAAGTTGACTGCTGAGGCTAACGCTCAGGCCTAATTTGACTGTTTGTAAAAGCAACAGTCGATGTCATGAAATTGATATGTGTGTGAATCTGGATAAATTCGAAACATATCAAAATAGATGGTAAATCATGTAGCAAAATTCCTAGTTGATGAAAATATATTATATTATGCATCTCTTGATTATACAACAACATATTATTTGATTATAATACACTAACGTGTTGATTAACGGGAAATCTCTTCTAGATTGACAGGCTTTTACTGAATGTTGAGTTTTAAGATTTGTTGACTATTCATCAGGTATATCACTTGGTTTCTTTATTCCTTTTGAAATTTTATAATAAACAACAGTAGAATCAGGAGTAACTATTGAAGTATAAATAGTTTCTTTATCAAGTATAATTTCATCTTCTTCTTCTTCTTTTTGGTTTTGTTTTTCTGATATATTATCATCATCATTTTTTATTAAATTACTTTGCGAAGAATTTTTTTGAATTATTTGATTTTTTAAATCATTTATTGTTGGTGATAAATTTTCAAAAGGTTTAGGTAAATCATTTATTAAAGTTATTTTTAATTGATTAAATATTGATTTTAAAGAAGATGGTTTTAAACAAGTTGTATGAATTGGTATAGGTATAATAGCACGTAAAGGATCCTATAATTTATAATTTTTAATTTATTAAATTTTCAAAATTCAATGTAAAAAAACTTTAAAAATATCGATTTTTTTTTAAACTTACAGATTTATTTTTATGTCCTATTAAAACTACCCATCCTCCTAATTCCATTATTCTTGTATCAATCCATCCTACAGCTAAATACCAAAAAAGCATAAGCGAAATTCAATATGAAAAAATTTCAATAATTTGAATTTTTAATGAGATAATAATGGTGTTGTACTTACATAAAGTTAAATCATATATTGTTGTTAATAATGCACCAGCTTGTATAGGATATTTTTCAAGATAAGGTAAAAGGAAAGAAGGAGGAGATATCGACATTTTACAAATCTAGAAAAAATATTATTCTCACAAAAGGTCTTTTCGAACTATTTCTTATCGTTGAATTTTTCAAGGAGGTCGATGAATAGCACTGAAGGATATTTTATTATTCGTTCTTGTATGCTTGTTCTAATTATACATATATGTAATATCAAAATTCTGTAAAAGCGAATCATGAAAGTATAATTAAACCTCCACAAATAACATCATAGAAATAGGAAAATGTAATTGATACCCTCAAATAAGAACCCCCTTTGCTCACCTACGTCTTCCATTTGATTCCTCATTCATCCCCTTTCACTTAATATTCCACAATTACCTCAAATCATCTTATAAAAATCAGCATAGACAAGGCTGAAGTCAGATCCTTACATTTCATTCAAAGCAAATTCACCTGATCCCAAAAATGGCAGAAGAAGAAGTTGATTGGGATGATGATTGGAGAGTAGGTGGACCATCTCAACCTACTGAAACTGTAGAAAATGGTAATGGGAATGGGAATGGAAATGAGAAACAAAGTGAAGATGATGTGATCTCCTTAGATGGTGGCGATGTTGATAATGAGGGTGAGTTGGTACAAGCGGCATATCTTTCTATTATACATCTTAGCCCGATGATCATCGTTGAATAAAAGCAAGATTTGCATTAAACTAATTTGTCATCTATATTAGAAGTCGCGACGGCAGACAAAAACGCTCAAGATGGACAAACTCAAACTGATCAGACTGAGAAAGATAATCAGGCGAGTTAATAATATCAAAGGATTATATTAGGATTAGATCAGTTTCTAATAATTATTTGTTGGTTGACTTAGGGGTCTGCTCATGCAAATGAAAGTAATGGCGGATCTTCGCCTCTTCCACCAGGATGGACTGCTATAATGTCTAAATCCCACAATCGACATTTCTTTTATCACAAAGAAACTAATACTACTGTTTGGGATAAACCAAGTTCTAACGAGAAAGAAAAGGAAGAACAAGATATCAGACCCGCTTCACCTCCTCTTGCTCAAACCACTTCTCAAAGTACTCAACGTAGATCCAACCAAGATACTGATTTATCTGGTAAACCCTTAGCTACAGGTAAAGTACCACCTACCGGACCTAGTGAGAGAAAAGAACATGTTAGAGGAGTAGAAACTAAACCTCATTATGATAAGTATTGGGCTCAAAGAGACGTTTCTTATCAAGCTCAAACTCAAGCTCAACATCAAGAAAGAATGGCAGAAAAAGAAAAGAGAAGAGCTAGAGAACCTTCACCCATTAAAACTGGTCAAGAATATAAGAGGTTTAGAGGTGATAATGATGGGAACGAATCTAGACGTACGTTGATCAATCTTACCTATCACCTGTGGAACTAGATCGCCCGTCCCCCTTGATCAGATAAAGATTCTGTCACCACTGCGTCTTGCTTTCTCCGTGGTGAGCTATAGAATAAGCGAATCGAATTCAGGCAGTCAAGTCACTCCTGCGAGAAGATTGCTTTTGTTTGGTGCAAAGCGCGGATTTAGAGGTTTAGGATCGGGGTGTCGAATGGAATGACTAGTTCAAAAACACATTGAGGATTTTAGCTTACTTTGATGGTCAAATTCTTGCTATATCACTTATAGGACAACCAGAACTTAAACCTTTGCAGGATTACAAACCTGCTCAACCATCACCTCGGCCTAGCGATACCTCATCCGTAACTACGGACAAACCGAAAGATGATCCTAGAACAAGACCTTACAACGGTGCATATGTTCCGCCAGTCGTCAGAGTGAGCTATAACTGCTACTAGCTGAATCATAATCGTGGAGATATTCAGAAAGACTAATTCTGATAATTCGTCAATCAGCATCATAATCCGCATTACACTAAACCTTCACCAAGGTCACCAACTGGTTCTCGAGGTAGTGCTACACCATCATATCAACCCAATTCAGGTCCAAAATATCAAAAAGATTTTAGTAGACCGCCACCTTCAGCAGATTATAGGAAGGATGATTACTCCAGACCACCTCCTTCAGCTCGTCATGATTCTGCTACTTACACTTCTCGTGGACCTCCAATTTCGAGGGGAGAGGTTGATGAAGCTGAAATCGAACGTGCTAAGATTAGGGATGAAGCGAGAAAAGCTCAAGAGAAGCTTGAATTCCTTAAACAAGCTGAAGCTAGATTAGAAAGGGAGATGAGCGAGAAGCGACGACCTGGCCCTCCAACTGAGAAAGATAATTATTCTAGAAGTAGTAGACCTTCTTATGATCGACCTGGACCTCCGAGCGATATTAAGCGATCGTACCCGCCTAGAGAAAGGGATTATCCGCCATCCCAACATCACAATCCAAGGTATGATAAAGGTTCTGATTCAAGATACGAAGGCGGTAGAGGAGGATATCAACCCGAAGCAACTAGAGGTGGAGGGTATGATAATCGATCAAGCGGTCCTCCACGAGGGTATGATAATAGACCACCACCTAGAGGAGGATATGATGATAGATCCTATCAAAGTAGACCACCACCTTTCAGACCTAATTCACCTCCTCCACCTTCATCAAGGTATGCCGATGCTCCGAGAGAAGGTAGAAGATCTCCACCTCCTTTCGGATCTAGATCAGGTCCTAGACCTGATTCTCCACCTAGAAGGGGTGATAGAGATTTAGCTAGTAGATTAGGAGGTGGAAGAGGCAGAAGCGAATTAGCTGCTGAGCCTATGTCTGTGAGTTCTGGATAGTTGGAGGACGCGGTTTTGTAAGGAATACTGATCTCAAGGATTCTTCATCTATTAGGCTCAAGCAATTGATAGAGAAAGAGATAGAAGATCACCACCTCCTTCGTACAGAGATAGACCTAGATCTGGACCTGGTCCATCAAGACCTCTAGCGGAAAGAATGTCTTTTGATGATAGAAGAGGTCCACGATAATCAAGCTTTGTCGATTGAGCGAAGAGGTAGGGCGAATAGCATTGCAGTTGGTTCTGGCTCATAAATCAGTCGCCTATATGGCTTGATTGATTGGATGGGAAAGAGGATTAGTGGGATGTATGATGAATATAATCTAAAAGAACATGCATGCAAATTTGGAATGTGATATACGATACATGCATATGATTTCATTCATTTGTAGGAAAATAATGAGAGCGCATAGCTCCGTAATACTCGCTCAAAAGGCACCGCTAATCTGGAATCACTAATAGTTACGCATATGGAGCCTACAATTAAGTTTAAATGACGCAAGCTTTTGATATCCAGATCTTCTTTCTTTTTTTTTTCTTATTTCTCAAGCGATCAAGCAAGCAGTGTGAGGTTATATCAAAAAGGAACGAGTTACATAGCAGTACGACATGCCATTGTGCTGGATATCAATTTAAAATGAAGGTAGATCTAAAAACGAATACACACTTACACATACGCACGGTGTTATTTGTACCCTTGACAACGATTTATTTCATCAAAATACTGAATTTTTTGTAAGAAAAAGAAGTCTGTTTTTACCCTTTTCTGTGTTCATTGATTGATTCACCCTTGCATCAATGCTCATTTGGACTTTAATAAAAATAGATTATTAACATTGTCTCGCTTGGTAATCGTATTATACGAATCAACACAGTCATACAACTTTGTGATTTATCATGAAATCTTTGGCTTGATCATAATTATTCTCATCATCATCAATAGTCAGACAGCTTGATTCCTACCTTTGAAAATTTTGGTTCATCAAATCTTACTTCTTGACCCTCTTGACTCCGGACAACCGGCCTTGAATCAAAACGACATTGATAATTATCGAAATCATCAAAACTTGGATTGAGTTAATCCCAACCATCACCTCCGAACGCATCGATATAATCCTACTGGAAATTCTTACATTTGACCTCTATCATCAAAAATGAAATCATTAATTATATTCATACCATTATTCCTTGTCAAAGTTTTGGGAGAAACTTCAAAACCAAATACAGGAGATCAAATTCAATCTTTTTTATTCGGATTTACTGAATCAAATTTAATTCTTCCTATAATTTCATCATGTCCTACTCCCATTTCACTTTCTACAATTAATCCTATTATTAATTCTAAAACATCTGATCCAAAAGCACCATATACAATGATTACTTTAATTCATGAACAACTTTTAGATGATAATCATATTCAATATGAAAGATTATATAGTGCAAGTTTAAATGTAGGTGATATGAGTAAAATTAAAGAAATTCAACATCCTTGGATGAATGGAACTCAAGTGAGTCAAATTGTATTTCAATTTCTATCAAATAACATATCCTGTTAATATGAGTGTGCGAGCATTGGAAGCTGATGTCATACCATTAGTTCATAGCTTGTATATGGGGATCAAATGGTGCTTCGGGAGGATGCCAAGTGAATATCAAATCAAATCAAAATTACTGCAAAATTGGAAAGCACAATGAACGCTGATTACATTGGCCTACGTTAAATAGGATCTGATAACTGTTGTACCCTCTGAACAAACCTTTGATGCCTATGCAACCCCGAATTCAACATGTCGGAATCGTGATGTACTAGAATCTTGGGTGACTCCGGTGAATGAGACGATAGACGTAGAGGTGTTAGGTATCAGTGGAGATGTATCCTGGAATGCCTGGCCTTCAGCATGTGAGTATAAACGGGCGAACATTTTCTGCATCATCAAACAATATGGTTGACAGACAACAATTGTCGCTGCGTGTATACAGGCTCAGACTTGCAGATCAACCCTAAAAACGGTACACCTCCTTATACTCTACTCGTAGCTCCAGCAGCACATCCCCCAGTCAACATAACCACCTCGGAGCTGCCAATCAACTATACTATTCGGCTGACACACGGTCAGGCTTTCATGTTGGCCTTATATGACTCTTCTGGGAACAGTTGGGCTTTTGGTCCTTTACATGCGGGAGAAAGTGAAGATTTATCCTGTTTGGCAGTGGCGACTGGTCAAGAAATGCCAGCGAAGGAAACGAGAATTGGACTTAGTGTGTTGGCAGGAAGTGTTGCTGGTGCATTTGTTGTAGGATGCTTGGGTGCAGCGCTCATAATGTGGTGTTTCATGGGGAGGGGGAAATCAATCAGAAAGGTGAGTTGATTGTTAGATTTTGCTTACAATTTGGGTCGTAACTATAGAGCTGATGCGAGATCCTTGACTTCTTGTAAAGTCATCGTCTGAGCAGGACCTTTACTCCCATCCTCGTCCGGCATCCTATTCAACGCCGACCAATTCAATAATAGGCAAACAATTGACACCTTCCAGCAACATTGTAACCCCATATACGGATTCACCAAGATTAGAATTCGATTTCGGTACACCGGCCACCTTATATGACCCCCACGTTACAGGACCCAACCCACAAAGCTACCCTCGACCACCTTTGGTAGGCTCTAGTAGGTCACACTCGGGAGGCTACCCTGCGAACGATAATTACAGCGACAACATATCAATGAGAGAATTCAGGGATCCTGTGGAACCGCAACTATCTCCACCATTGAATATTCCTCCGAGAGGTCAAAGGCAAACAAGTGCTAGTTCACTTGGAACACCTTCAAATAGCAATAATGTCCAACGACATCCTCCATCTCCAAGACCAGGTTCTTTCGGATCAGCAAATAATAGCGGTAATAATCAAAACGATGAACCTTCTTCACCAACATCGCTGAGAGGTATGATGCAAAGAAACGTCTATGTCGTTCATGCAGATGGAGGAAATGGAGATTTACATATTCAATTACCCGATTCAAACTCTAGAGTAATCGAATTACCACCAAATTATCGACCAGGACCAGGACCAGAACCAAATTCCAATGAATCTATCCTCATTAATGGTCAACAACCACCTCTACCATCTCATCGTTTGCCTTCTCCACCTACAAATCATGCGATGGATGGTCAGGTTCTGGGACTACAGCCTATTAGATCGAATAATATGACTGAAGATGAGTTGAGGGCTAGAGCACAAGCAAGAATGAGAGAAAAGGTAAGGCATGAGCCAATGACATCGACATGAGTCAACTGGATTTTTCATACGCGTTCGTAATGCATTGCAATGCTCTGTATACGTCTTGACCAAGCAATAGCAATCAAGAGAAGATGGCTTCAGATACCCAATTTGCTGCACGGAACATCGATATATCGTTGTAACATAGAATGAACATCCTAATTGACGATATCCTTTGTAACGAGATGTGAGTTGATTTATGCGATACGATAAGCTCAGGGTAATGGCACATGGTCTGGCTAGTAACTTGGGAATTTGTTATGATAATGGGAGGCGTCATCCTTGAATTTCGACCATGTAAAATACTCATAATTGTATATAGTAGTAAGGCTTTGCTAACGGGTATCACGAAACCAAATGTTTTGCATTATATCGGGATAGAATAACGGGAAAGAATAACGTTAAAATGCCGCTAAATAAATCGGTACCACTACAAATACTCAAGTTTAAGCTTTACTACCTTCGGGCTTTTAAGCTTTGCATCTAATCAATCTCCCGAAAAAGTTCAAGTTATTACGTTGAAAGCGGGAAATAAGTGGCATACGTTTTCACGAACGCTTGCTTTCATATACAGCCTGAGAAATTCATTTATTGAAATATATTACTTAACTAATCTTCTCATCATAGTAATGACTGGTTCTCATAAACGAAATGAAGAGTCTGAGATGCCACCATATCATTACGATCGTGGTCGAATTGTCGACAAATACTTACATTTTCTAATTCTTTTTTGATGAAAATCATTTCCTTAAATTGAATAATATTATCTGTTACTTTTCAATATATTCTAAAAATCAAATTTTTGATTTATGTATGATGAAATACATCAAGATGTCAAATCATCATTTTCGATTATTTGTATCTCGAAGAAACGTATTCATCTTATTTTTTTCAATAGTAATTTTAATATGTCAATTTACAATTACAAAAATATCAATTAATTTAGTTCCAATTTCAATATCTTCCGTTTTTTTACCTACTTATGATAATTTATATGAAGATTTAGCAATTAGTACAACTTCAGCAGGTGATCATGGGACTTTTGTTGAAACTTCTCCATTTGATTTACCTAGATTAATTAAATCCAAGTCGAATCAAAGAGGCTTTAAACAGATTTTCTCATCCCCTGAGGAGGTTCAAGAAGTAACGATCAATGGAGAAGATTTGAACAAGAGTGATCAATTGCGAATTGCTGTACTTGAACATGCTGGATTTCATGAAGGTGAGTTGTAAATATCTGGCTTGACAAATGAAGCGCGATAATGATATGTATGGTGGGTCAGAGGTCGTAGGAGCCGTACTTAAAACTTTGACGGATTTAGAAGTTAATTTCACTTTATACCGTGAGTTCTTTTCTGTATAGCTTCTTTCATAATACTTTTGAATGGATATCTTATATTTTCTTGTAGGTGATAATTTTCGTTGGGGTTATGAAAAAGTTTTAGAAAATGGAATGAATTATACAATAAATCCAACACCTTATTCAGATGGTACATTTGTAAATTCAATAAATAATAATGAAATTGATATTATTTTACATATTTCATGTGATAGAGGATTTTGGAATTGGCCAAGAAATTTAAAATCATATGAATCAATGAAACTAAATAAAAATTTAGAAATTATTTGTATGTTACATGAATTAGAAAATTTAAATGAAGAAGAAAGAAAATCTTGGGAAATTGCAGTAAATCAAAATAGATTAACTTATTTAACTTTAAGTAAACATGTTAAAAATTATTTAAAACATGAAATTTTAAAATGGAGTCATATTTTAAATCAACCAAATTGGGGTAAAATAAAAGTAGAAGAATTCATTCCTGTAAGTATAAGTTTATATATTTTTATTTATCTTTGAATTTGTTTTTTTTTTTTTTTTTGGCTTTTGAAAACAATTAAATGAATGATATTAATTGATTCCTTTTTGATTTTTTTTGTTTAATTTAGATTTTCCCAGTTGATACAAATAAATTACCGGATAGTGAAAAAGTTAAAGTTTCTATATTTTATGAAAATCGTGATGAACGTATACCTTCAAGATTAGCTATAATTGGAAATATTCAACCTTGGAGACGAAATTATAATCCAATTTTAGCTGATCTGCATAAATCTCTTCAAGGTGAATTGTTTATCCTCTTTAAACTAGAGTTAGCAAGACAAAACTAACTAAAGTGTCTTATCATAGCTGATCCTGGCTTCTGGGGATATTTACCATTATCATCTGAACCAAACGCTACATATATTCCAGCCAATGACCACCAAAAACCGCCAGTAACACTTCATTTCATAGGTTCAATAAATCCCAAAGTTCAATTGGAAATTCCAGAATCAATGAGAGATATGGTCAATATTCACGCGGATCTATCATATAGCGATTTCTACAGATTATTAGGTTCAATGTAAATATTAATTCATTAAATTGTATTGAGAAATTTGAGTATAGCTGACTTGTTGGACCTTAATAGGGATTTGGTTTTACCAGCTTTTGTAGGATGGACATATCTTGAAAAAAAATTGAGTTCAGCAATTCCAGCTGCGATAGTTAGTAGAGTGAGTAAAACAAATTTCCCAAATTTTAAAAACAATTTAATTTATACATGCTTGAATTAGGTACCAATTCTTGGTTCTGAATTATTATTAAACGCTTATCAATTTCTTCGCAATCCTGCAATTGAACTTCACTCACTTGGATTAAGGGAAATAGAAGCTATAGAATTACTTAGAAAAGGTATAGATCCTTATACGAATCTTTCAAAATATCAAAATGATGTATCAAGCAATACAATTGAACAATCATCAATAGAACCTCAACCACTTTTACCAAAAATTAATCATGATTCTAGATTTGGTGGTAGAACAATATTACAAGGAAAGAAAGAAATGAGTGATGATTTCTTTACAACTGATAATAGCGTTAATTACGGAAATACAGATTGGGAAGTATATCATCAAAATATTTATAAAGCAAATCAAGAGATGATGTCTGATTTATTCATACGATTGGCTAAGAGAATTCATAATAGAAAAATGTCTAGTAATCAACCATGATTGTGATTTCACATACACACGGCGGTCTAGTGCATGAAACAAATAGAGGGTTGTAAGAGTATAATTCGCAAAGGACATTAATTTCCGGCTTCACGTTATGCCTCCACGATAACTTAGAGCTACTTACTTCCGTACGGTTGTTCGTATTCATAGAATCGATGATTTTCATAATGCAGACGTCTGATGGACTGATCAGTTAAGAGGAGGTTGAACCAGGTTGGAGAGACCAGCGCTGTATCGTTCCAAAATGGGATCACAAGCAAGCAATCCATATTAATCAGTATAATCAACCAACATGTGTAAATTCGCTACCTGGTCTACTATCTCCGATAGGACTATTGGGGTTAAGCTCTATAAACATTTGATTCCCATTAATCTCCCTTCCTGCACTTGCTCCTGATCCAGAAAAGCCATAAGAATATCCTGATGATTCTGTCAAACTTCTTGACGGGGCTGGATTACCTCTAATTCCACTCATAACGATAGGAGAAGAATTATAAGAACTATTTCCTGTTTTTGGGGTGGTATAATTTTCCCCAATTGAACCAAGTGTTTTAGCTGTTGATGGTGAATTAATTAATCCACCTGATCCAGTAAAAGCATTACCGAAGAAACTTCTAGTAGCAGTAGAAGGCATCATTTGAGTTGAATTTGGTGTTCCTGTTCCTGTTCCTCTATTGGTTAAAGGTAAAGAACGAATAGAATTATTATTTAAAGCTAATGGGAAAATACCTGAATCAGGTCTAGCAGCTTGATTTGGAGTAGATGGAACAGAAGGTAAAGAAGATAAATTTTGATTAAGCCTCGATGTTGATGAAGTTGCAAATATAAAATCAGGTAACCATGATTTTACTGTATCTATTGTTTTAACACTTAATCCCCTTGTTAAACCTACTTCACTCCTTGGCGAAGATATCCCAGTTTTAGGTGTTTTAGGTGTGTTATCAGTTTGTGAAGTTGTAGTTGTTGGTAGATTATAATACATCCCATTTGGAATTATTCGTCCATGATCAGCTACTTCAGCTGAATATTGACTGTTGAGAGCCGCCGTTCCGTTGTTGAGTGCTGAAATCGCATCATCAGAATTTGCACGATGAATAGAATGAATTGCTTCTCTAGCTGGAAAATATCTAGCCATGTTTGACATTATCGAAGATCTCGTGGCGATTCTTTGAACTCCGATCGACGATGCTGGAGAAGTTGTCATCATCGTTGAAGGCGATTTAGTAAATGGTGAGTGAGCTTGATTTGAGCCTGTTGTAGGTGTATAATCACCATATTCAGCTGGAATAGGAGGTGGTGTAATAGGTGTAGGTTTTTGATAATTATCTAAAGCAATATCATCATATTCCGGTTTATGTCCTTTTGCAGACAATAAAGTCAATGAATTCATTCGTTCTAATAAAGGTGATCTCGACTTCAAACTTGGTGATGCGGTATGCGTCCATCCATTATTACTTGCTGAAGTTGCTGATCGTAATAATGGTGTAGGTGAACTTGATGATATAGGCATTGGATTAGGAGTTGTAGAAGATCTGGGAATCACAGGTCGATAAGCTGATTTACTGGATAATCCATTTGGCGTATCAGGGGTAGTAGGTTTATAAGGTATATAATCTGGATAATCTGGTGGTGGTGATCTAGGTAATCCTGTAACATTCCAAGTGGCAGTATTTATTCCATTTCCAGGAGTATTTGGATTAGGACTTTTGGAATTTGACGTAATGGTTAAATCTAATCCAGCTGGTCTACCTGTACCCCAAACATATTCTCCTTGAGTAGCTACGAACGAAGATTGACCAGAATTAGGGGTGAGAGGAGAAAATAATGATGAATTTGATCTTCCTGATGATTTGGCAGAATTTAATCCATCTTTACCTGTTCCTTGCATAAAAGCATACTGAGCTTTTTGTTGACGAGATCGTATATTTTGACTTTTGTTCCGACGTATGATGAGCAACCAACAAATGCCAACGCAAAACAGAAAGAACGAGATACCTCCTGATATACCGGCGATCAAAGGAATATGTCTGCGTGAATACTGTACATATCAGCCTCAAATAGTGATTGCTATTCAGGATCGACCTGAAACTCACGATTCCTTTTCCTCATTCGGTACTGTGACCATAGCATAATCGATGATCAGCTGTTCACCTTGCTGGTTGTTAAGGATTTGCAAAGTATGTGTATCATTAGGATTAAAACCGCCACTCATATATAGTAAAGATCCATGCGTTTCCCAATTATTCTAAATCAGGTATTACGACATCAGTAGTGAAAATACGCTGCTTAAAAGGATTTCGGGATACTTACTCGCATGTCTATGTCATGTTGTACTTGTCCATCAAGGGTAATCTGCGCTGTACCACAATTGAGTCCTGATAAACCATAGACATATATCGCTTCACCTTGAAAAGTCAAATCTACAGAAGCGCCTTGTACAGTAGTTCCACTTAATGATTCGCCATAAAACCCATTTAACCCTGTTTGCTCATACATGGTTTTCAATGTGAAATTTGCGTAATTTTCGTTGTTTGAGGATGAAGATAAGCTTGTCCATTGATCAGGATTTGTATAACCGAAAGAAGAGGAACTATCATCGATTGTTTGATTTATCGCGCTGTGTTGCGTTATCCAAATGTTAGTCATTCATATATTCCTCAGTAATACACTTCGCCTCAGAACTCATCATAACAGATCCGGTAGAATAAAAATTCGGAACGAAATGTATCTATTGAAAAGAAACACTTACTCACCTTCCTGTATTATATATTGGTAATTCCCCTTGTATTCCCATAAATTCCATTCCATTATCATTTTTACCTTTCAATTCTATCAAATGAATACCAAAAGGTAAATCTGTCCGTAAATATTTATTATTTGTAGGTAAACATGCATCTGACCAATCTGATCCATTTATCCTATATTCTATTGAACAAGATGTTGATTCATCTCGTTTTGATGATAAGGATGAGGTAGTCGAAGAAGACGATAATTGAAATCTTATCGATGAGGCTATTACATGAAAATATGCGTTTGAATTTCCCCTTTCTTGATTAAATGGAAAGCCCAGAAAGGGAAGGTATGAAATATTTGAGCTCACCAGTGACATTTATACCTACAATTGCATCTCCAGAAGCAGTCGTATGAAAAGTTTGATCCCATCCGTCTCCCTCTGGTCTATATGCTCCAAGCCATGAATTTGAAGGTGTGTAAATGAATAATGGTGAAGTGTCTGGAATGTAAAACGGTATTGAAGGCATCATAAGTTGACAAATAGGTTGTACTATAATCTGTGAGTTGTATTTATATCGTAGTGTTGCCTCTTGTTGAAAATGTCAGAGAGAACCGAAGCGTCTATGATTAGATGTGATGGCAATATATTTTATCGGGTCAAAGCGGATTATCGATGGATCCTAGTCGTGAAATCTATTGTATATGTTCTGACAAGTGGTAGGCTTGAATATCTAATGACGGTGACAATGAATGACGATGACAATTGCCTAAATGAGCGAACAAAGCAGTTGACGAAAAGAGCAATGGTAAGGCATGTAAGATTAGTACACTGAAATGACGATGAGTTGTTAAAGCATTAGTCAGTCCTTTCTCCCCTTTTCCCGCAAATCACAGGATGTCTCTTCAGTCATATTGGAGATTTTTGCCTAGTCGAGTCTGGATGCGATGAACCAAAAGCGAATCTACGAAAAGACAGTGTAAGGAATATCCGTGCGAGGATGAGTCAATAATTGGGTCCCCTTTAATATTCATCCTTTGTTCGTTTGATTATCCATCTTAATCCACCAATACTCAACCAGAAAATTGCCAAACGTCCTTTGTCTCGAAATTTCAATCTTCAGCCTTTGAGAGTAAAGTTTTCGCTTATTCCGATCGTTGTTTATACTAGATTTGATCTGCTACTTAAGGCATATCCCCCCCCTGAGACATATCGACCTGTAATGAAATGTGATGAGATCCCAGAACGATAGGTCAAATGAAGGAACGGATAATTAAGCTCGATTCATGACATACAACAAGTAAACTTCCAAAAAAACTGATTGAGGACGGGTAGTATAACGTATAACAGGTAATATTGTGTATGATTGGGAAGAGGTGATATATGCTAGTTCTGGTGCGGGATGATCTTATCTATATGTGATGTCCAAGTTGGATAAAATGAGGAGTGGTGGTGACAAATGTGATTAATCTTTGATTGAGGAATGTATGCGACCAAGAGAGATGTTCACCCCTCTAATCATCCATTTCACCCATAATGCCATCCTCATCGCTTAATTCACCCATATCACTCATCGTGTCATCCTCATCATCCTCTTCTTGTTGTCCATCGGCATCCCCATTGATCTTGCCGTTGCCATTGCTATTCCCATTTGATGCTTTTGTGACGCCATTACCATTTCCATTGCCATTTCCGTTGGTGTGCCCATTACCAACAACTTTCTTCCGTAGGGGGGAATTTGTCACTTCTTCGTCCGAATCATCCTCATCATCTTCTCCTGCTTGATCTGCATCTTCCGGAGTAGCGTATCTATCAACATAAGATTCTACTTTTTTGGCATACGCTTTGGGATCCCGCATAAGTAAAGCTGCAGCTTCGCCGTTCAAAGGATCCGCAGGGTTCGGATAACGAAGGAGTTGAGGTAAGAAGATTTCGAATATGTTAATTAGCTCTGAAGGAGTTCAACTTATAAGCTTCGAGTATATACCCCTCATCTTTCTCAACAGCTTACCAAACATAGGTGACCATGTTTGATTTATGACATCTAGACAAACGCTGCCGCTTCTGTGGTAATTACCAGATTTCAATGAGCTGTTGTAAAACTCCTTTTGTATCTGGAAACTGGGTATGCATGAAAAAACTCACAACTCGTCAATATTGGGATGGAATATCTTATTCATGAATCCAATACTCGGCGACTTATAAGGAAACTGTTCTGGTAATTCAACATGAATTTTCCATACACCTTTTGCGAACGGTGCTAATCAAGGTCGGCCGACTGATTAGCTCAAATCCTATTCGGGTAAATGCGACATGGCGGTGGCAAGGTTCTGTGCGAAGACTGGGAGTACGACGATAGGCGTGGATAGAGCAGTGAGACTTGATGAATCCAAAACTCACTTTCAGCAGGACCGTGAAATTTGACGAAGAATTCTGACATCTTGTTATTGACTAGGGTAACGTTGTAATCCGACATCAGGCTATTATGAGGGTGGCAAATGAAACAGGGGTTATATGCATCAGCCATGTTATTGTTCTCCGTCTGCAGGAAGACGAGGATAAGCTGACTCACAGCTTCATAACGTCCGTGTCTACTCTTCTCTTTGGAGAGCTGTAGGTACGCCCAAAAGATATTATCAGCTACGATGTCTCACGACGAAAGCGGAAGGATGGGTTGATTGGTGGGAATTATGCGGGAAATGATACTTATCATTTTGAGCTATATTCACTGTGTCGTATGGCTGAGAGTTGGATTGGAAGTCGTTTAGGTGATATGACTGATCTTAACCTATCGAAGTGCTAATACTGGAATACCTTGGTTCAGGAATCGCCTCAGATATGTATCAGTTAAAACAAGAGGTCTGACTCAACATTCATACAATTAT
This sequence comes from Kwoniella pini CBS 10737, assembly GCF_000512605.2. Taxonomy (NCBI): domain Eukaryota; kingdom Fungi; phylum Basidiomycota; class Tremellomycetes; order Tremellales; family Cryptococcaceae; genus Kwoniella; species Kwoniella pini. The sequence goes on along the minus strand of NC_091717.1, from coordinate 1,473,335 downwards.
CACACCTTATCGTCCCCAAGCTGATAGATACTTAAAGTGTCATAAACGGGTACCCTATCCGGGGTAGAAATGTGGGGTAAACTAAACATCTTCTACGGTGAACTTGATGCCACTTTGAACTTTTTACCGATTTTTACTCCCGCTAATCTCATCAACCTCTCTAGCTGATTTTCAATTTAGGTAAAACTATCAGGCTCATATGATGGAGATGTTGGTTATAGCCAATACATTCGAGGATATTTGCTTTGAATACTTGAATAGATAGCATTCAAGTGATCTTCAGATTGGGCCAATCCATACTCTTACCATATTATTATTACTCCAGCTTATAAGACCCGCATCATGGCATCATCATCTCATCCTTTACTCCCACCACTATCAGGAAAAGCATACTTCATCCCTTCACCACACGAAGAACACAACTTCCATCCTCATCCTTCTCTTCAATTAGCAACTAGAGTAACTCTTCAATCGGCTGGTGTAGGTTTATTAGTTAGTGCGGTACAAAATGCGTTAGATAAGTAAGTTTTCTTTCTTCCATTGACACATAGTGTTGTTTCACTCTCTTGTACCTGGAGATCAAGTCAAAGATGAGCTAAATTTACACTATTCGATTTTAGACACAACTCTGGTGCTTTGGGTATAGTCACCCGAACAGGAGGAACAATTGGATTCTTCGGTAAGCTCGCTCTGCTCTGAACATTCCACCTCGAAGATTAGAATATCCAGCTGACACTACGCTTTCTAGCTGCAATGGGTTTCTCGTTCTCTTTAACTCAAGCAATAACAGCCAATATCCGTGAAGTGGGTTAAGTCTCAGCTTTGTGTTAATCCCTTGACCTACAATAAGCTGACATTCGTTCCTCTCAGACTGATGACGCATTAAATGGAGCAGCAGGAGGATGTGCAGCGGGATTCTTGGCTGGTGTAAGAGCTAAATCATTACCTATGGCATTCGGTGCTTGTGCAGGTATGGGTACTCTAATCGGAACTTTCAATGCTGCTGGGAATGTGAGTTTTACTTCAGTCTGTCTTTGCAATGAGGATAATTATAGTGCCTCATAAGCAGTACTAATAACAATTTTCGCAGGCTCTTACTGGTACAAACCGAAAATTACTCCCTCGACCAGAAAGAGAAGAATTACGTCAAGCATTCTTCAAACAACCTAAACATGTTGATGAAGCAGCATAGACAGAATACATATGCATATTGTATGAGAAAGGGTCATATAGATCGGATCATGGATCATCAATCATGCACTTGATGGTCTCATAAATACTAACGGGAATGATGAAGATATGGTATTTCAGCACCGTTCGTTGTACACCTTAACTACTCAAAACACCTCAGCTATCCAAGCATAATGTGACTAATAAGATCTCAATTTTGTCATTTTTACATTTGATGTTGACAGTGAGGATCAAGAAGATGACGTGCCTGTCAGGTTATCAGGCGAAGGCATATTCTATCTATCGGTTTAAATCGGTAATATAACTCTAGCGCTGATCATTCTATTTGGCTTTATTATCATTTTGATGGGAATTGATGGCTCTCATGGATCAGATCACTAGCTTGGAAATAATTCCAGCGAGTCAAAATCGAATTTCTAGGCTTTAGACCGACGAAGAGTCTCAAGCTATACATATCCTTTTCTCTCTAAACTCGTCATTACGCATAAACATTGAATCTCATTGACATTGAATCTTGATGTTGATGGGCATTCATCATGCTGATGCGGCAAATATACCGGATGGATCTATGATCAGGTCGTACTGAAATTGACTCTGAATGTGAATACTACGACTCACGATGAAAGTGACCTCCTTTTTGATACCAGATAACTCCAAACCCTCTCTGATTTCCTGAACTTCAACAGATGGACTACATGCTAGTTGAACAAAATTTCTTCGGAAGTTGATTGTGAGAAGGTTTACACTCGGCAAAGGTATACAAGTATTTAGAGTTCACCATCAAATCGCGAGGTACACACCGATTCCTTTGGCACATTTTCCAACTTCGATGTAACTTTGCGCGCTTTGACCAGCGATACGTCTATCATCAACATTCAAGATCGACATCAAATACTGTTTGTCCTTTGTTTTGCGCACGTCCCTTCCTATTGTTCGCGCTAGAAAGTTATCGCGTACCTGAACTAAATAATGGGGATTGAACCGCAATTAGAAAAGATGCAAGGTATACATCAAAGTAAAAAACAAAAAGCAAGAGAGGAAAATGCGACGCGTCGCGTACTCCTCATGATCTAGTCAACTTGACTTGTCTTTTCGTTTTCCTTCTTGATCTGACATCGGTTATTGGGCTGATATCATTAATGTAGCTGGGAATTGACTTTCTTCTTGCATTACTCATTCCTCTTCCTAACTATATTCTAGTTTTTCCTCCAAGGCATCTTCTATTTCTCTTTGATACTATCCTCACGACGATCAAACCTCTCTATTTTCTACGGTTCCCATCAAAACAAGTTTACAGAAAGGTACGCTGTTTCACGCTAAAGTATGTTACATTCACCTATTCTACAGCTTTACCGATCGGGTTTGATACCTTTTTCGGACCTTCCTTGCTCGAATGACATATATTTTCCGGCTTCAACCGGTACTTGATGATGTATTCTAGCTTACTATTTGGTCTAATCAGCTATATCGTAATCCATATATCAAGAAGGAAAAGGTCAGTCAATCTCATCCTATATATACACTGATCATTTATTTTCCCATTCCAATATTCGTATCCATTTGATCTTCCTTTCCTTTTATTAATTCATTCGAAGTGTAACGTAGGTTTACCTTTTCACACATATATGCTTTTCCATTTCTTTCATATCTAACTTACTCACCTTACTGTTATCCCACTCTGATATTTATCTAGTCTTTCCTCCCTCGAAAAGGCTTGTCATACACCATGTCGACTAAGTCAGTCTCGCGATCACTCAGCCCTTCTTCTCCGCCCTTCATCTTCCCTCAATCACCACCTTCAAGAGCCGATTCAACATCGACGGAGACTCTTGCTTCCACTTACGTCAACACAGGATCATCATCATCTGAATCTGAACGTCAGCTTGTCACTTCTAAGGCTGTTGGTGCCGAAAGAGAAAAAGCAAAAACACTTGCCTCTAGTATTCCTACAGCCACAGCTAAATCTTTTGGAGCAGGATGGAAGTCTTCCTCGTCACTCAAGTCTCACGATAGTCCGTTGTCTCAAGGTGGTGGCATACAAGCTTTCCTTCCAATACCTGCTAATGGAGGAACTTTCGGTACAACAATCGGTTCTCGATCCCGATCACCAAGCCTTCCCATTCTTCCCTCAAGCACCTCGGTTTATCGCGGAAACCCATCTCTAGCTGCTCAAGGACCCACCCTCGCACCTATCAATACTCAGAGCTTACCTCACGATTTCGAGCTACATACTCCCTGCAGCCCGAGCTCTGGTGGTGGTTATTTCGCCTCCCACCCAATCTCACCTAATGAGGATACACCCCACACTCATCCATTGAGACATCATCCTTCGATGTCCTCAATTGAGATTGAGCTTGACGATCATTCTTTACCCTACTCACAAACCGACATCTATGGTTCGATCAGTCCCATCAACCACCATACATCTGTCCCTAATCTTCCTTTTGTTCAAAATGCTATGTACAGAAAACCCAGCGGATTGCGATTCGAGTATGAAGATGACGATACACCGATCCAGTATGATTCTGAACTTGGGATGAAGAGAGGATTGAGGAGAATGCCTGCGTTCAATTTTGGTCAGATGGGAGCTAGAAGTAAGCTTATGAGTACAAAAAGTATGCCTGTCATCCCTATGATGGGAGAAGGGAGGAACGGTGAGTCATATATTACACCTATCGAAACAGTCAGAGTAGCTGACAAACCCTGTGCAGTTTTTATCCATCGAGTAAATGAGGATCTCAGTGAAGACGGTCTCAAGGCTTACGCTTCTGACTTCGGGGATGTCATTTCCGTCAAAATTCCTCCAAGGACAACTAGACCGTACGTCCTTCAAATGAAGCTTATCCAATGTCACTGCTGATGTCAACTGTCAACCAGGCATGCGTTCGTGATGTGAGTATGCTATAAGTCCTGTGTCAACGCTAGCTAACGCTACACGACAGGTTCAAAAGGCCTGAACAAGCCCAAAACTTCATTGCCCATCTCAAAATGCGAAACATTGAATGTGAATTTGGCAAAGTGAGTAACTATACAGCCCATCCGCTTGGCACTCAACTCACATTTATTGTGATTCTGAAGGAGGACTACCAAGTCCAGAATAAAGCCCTAGAAGATCCAAATTCAGCTAATATGTATATATCCGGTCTTCCTACTACCCTTACTTTTGACGTGAGTGGCTTTTTGAATCCCCCACATATTGTCTTCACAACTCTGACTATAGATCTCTCGGCCTACAGGAGCTTTCGGATTTGCTTGCTCCTAACAAGATCTGTTCCTGGAAGCCTTTAGTAGACGAAGCTGGAAACAGAAGAGGGCCTATAATGGCTAGGTGAGCCGCATTGCTGCTACTATGATTACAGTTTAGCTGATAATTCGCTCTGATCAGATTGCAGACCCGGGTGCAAGCTAATGACGTTATCCATAAAGTGAGATCATATGCAATTTCTTAATTGATCCAGCTGATATTTTGACTTAGATTAATGGTAAATACTACCAAGGGATGAGCGAGCGGATTCAAGCTCGAATCGCTGACTCGGACGTGAGTGGCCATCTTGAATCACAAAATTGGCACTAACAGCTTCCACAGGAACAAAAACAATTCAAGAGACATCAGAGTTTCAGCAGAGATCGACCAATTCCAGTCGAACCTATCATTCGTTCGGAATTTCCCGATGAGTAAGTTTACCGGTATGACAACACTATCCTTTCTTTATATTCCAGTACTGACGTAAGGCCTGATTTAGAGATGCAAACGATATCGAGCTTCTTCAAACCCGCGAATTTTTGGCCTCTCAGCTTGAAGCCATCAACAATAAGCTTTCTCGAACGCAGACTAGACCAACCAAAGATTCGTCACTTCCAAACAGAAATGGGTATGAGACGGACATTATCGGACCTTCACCCGTGTCGGTCGGTCAGGTTCCTTCTTGGGCCACAGGGCACAGACATACTTCGAGCAACTACTCCATAGATCCTTTTGGCTCTTGGCCTGACTGGACCGGTACGTGGGGTCATCAAGCTCAGAGCGCTACGGTATACGACAACCATGTTCAACCAAGACAGCAGAGTCTTAGTCTTTCCGACCAAGGCCATCCTAATTTCAAAGCCGGTACATTCCCACCTAACACGCTTCATCTTGTTAAATCATCTCCGGAATTAGGCGGCAATTATGACAGTACTACCAAACTTTGGTGGAAGGACAACGCTTGATTGTCATTAATTACCTTGAAGATTTTCACGCGGCATACAAATACAGCAAAGGCAAACATCATATACATATCAAGCTTTATCCGTCGCAACAATCCAATATCTACCTCGCATAAAAATGCGCCATTATCTATATCATCAATCAGGATTTGCTTTCTTCATTACGGTCTTTCCCACTTGTACAAATACAATCTCTGGTAACATAATTCAACATATGTCTTTCACCTTTCTTTCCAACTCTAGTCAGTCTTTTACCTTGCTTATTCCGGCTTATTTCTCATCTCTCACCTCTTATGACCACTATTTGGTACCCCTTGGATCTGCTTCCTCTAATTTCAACAGTTACCAGCTTCAGGTTTGGCTCAGCCAATCACTGTCACGGACCAAGTCATTCTATAGACTCAATTGACAGTATACCTTCACCGGCACTATGAAAATACCATTAGGAACCAAATTCACCAAAGAGTCGTAGCGTCAATGAGCTCAGATAATCAGGCTGGTGGATAGGTTCCGCGGAACAGATCTGCGATATACCGATTTGGGTGGAAAATTGGCAGGAGCGGTAAATGCACCTAGGACAATAAAAGTTATTCCATCTCGTATATCTCTCAGCGACTTGATCAAAGCCATTATAAATAAAATTTGATCAAACGTGCATTGGCTTCTTTCACTTTTTATTTATAGTTGATACAGTATTTACAGTATTTCTTTCCTTTTTCGTTCATTCGGCTTCTTTTACATTATCATGCTATGTCTTCTCATGTATGCATTATGCATCAAAATGTGCCATAAATTGAAAAAAAAAAACATTGTGATTGTCCTGCATGTTTATAATTATATACATTAAATTGGCCTAAACCTGAAAATCGTATAAAGTGTGATCTATATTTTGATACTAAACTGAACCAGGTATTATTCATTCATTAGTAATCCTTCTTAATTGTTATTTACAAAATTTTTTCCAATGCATTTGCATATAGAAAGCACAATTTGAATTTGTAAAGTTTCAAATTATTCATCAATAACTCCAATTCTAGCTTTGAACATTTCCTCTTTTAATTTAACAATTTTTTCCCAAGTTTTTTCTTCCCATTGATTATCTAAATCATCAATTTTTGATTTGATATTAAAATAACGTTTTCCATCTATTATTGTGTTTGAATTTGAATTTGAATTTGATTGTAAAGTAGGTGTTTTTGGATGACGAGGTGGTAATGCAGGAGGAAGAGGAGGAGGTTGAGAATTTGGTCTGCTACTACTACTACTGGAAGAAGAGGGATTAATAGGAAAGACTTGTTGTTGTAATGGAGATAAAGGGAATTTTTCATCTAAATTAATAGGTGTAAAAGGTTGTTCCTCTTCCTCTTCTTCTTCTTGTCCTCTAGTTTCTGATACTGTTTTGCTTTCATTCTCTTGTTCGGTTGGAATTATATCATTATCTTTCGATTCGTTTACATCTTTGATTGATATATCATTCTTCTCTTGCTCGACTACTTGTATGCCATTTTCATCATCTTGTTCATCTTCAGCTTTCCTTTGATCCAATTCATCTCTTAATTCTCTTAATATACTCAAATCATCTCCTTCCTCCGCATCTTCACCACCGGCTTTCTCTTTGACAGGTGTAGGAGGCGTACTATTGTTTGGACTATCGATAATAGGCGAATTTGCTCCACTACCATTAGCACTTAATTGAGATAATCTATTTCTAGCAGCTGCTCTACGTGGTATTGGAGGAGGTGCTTTTGTAGGACTATCAGTAGCTGAAGAAGGCGAATTCAATTTAACTGTACTTTCGCTGTCTTCATCTTCCTTTCTTGAAGTAGTATCTATAGGTAGCGGAGGATGAGGTGTAGCTTGTTCATCTCTTTTAATTTCTTCCTCTTCACTACTACCTTGCTCATGACCATCTTCCGAAGGTAAATCATTTTGACCACCTTTGGGTGTATGAAATCCAGTTTCATCAGTATTTGTGGAAAGAGGTATAGAGATATTCGATCCAGCTCTCGATAAACCAGGACGTTGCTCTTGATCTTCTCCTAATTCATTCTGTTTTCGCTCTTCTGGTTCATCGAGTGATAGTGGTTCTTGAATAACTGGTACATCCTTTTCCTCTGATTCTCCCTCAACCTCGATAAACGATTTCTTCTCATCTATATCTATAGCTTCACCTAATCCTAATCCACCATTACTAGCGTTATCACCTTTTTCAGCACCTAATGATCCGACTGATTCTCGTCTTTCAGGACCGGAACCAGGTGAAGTAGGTCCTGAACCAGATTTCCAACCTCTTGTCCAACTTCCAGTCGACTTATCAGAAAGTTTAAAACCTAGAGCCCATGATGATTTTTTACGTTGAGGTAGAGGAGGTGGTCTGACTTTGCTTTCCTCCGTATTCACTAGTGTCGATTGGGTTGGAGTAGGAGGTTCATCGTTCTTTACTCCTGTAATCGGTATTGGTTGTTCTATAGTTGTTGTTTCATTAGCAGGACCAGAACTTCCAGATAATCTGTTATTCTCTTTTGATTGGATTCCATCATCGCCATGCCATACTACATGTATAATTCCAGTTCTAACGAAATGCCAAAATTCACAAGTCGCTCTCATTCTTTCCAAACACCATCCAGTTCTACATAAAGGATACAATTTCGAATCTCCCTTTTCGGTACTAGAACCAGTTTGTATTTGCGATTTGGCGATTCTAAATACGTATACCGAACTTACGTTCCCACCTGAGCCAATAGCCGGTGAAGCTGCAGGAGAATGACTAGGTGATGGTACATTCGGTATTGAGGTTGGAACTGGAGTGGAAGAACTGGATGAAGTAGTTGAAGTAGAATTGAAGAATGGTTTCAAAGAGAACCTAGATCCAGTTGAACTTATGCCTCTTTGAGGATGTGCAGGTGGTGGACCAAATTGAGAACCACCTGGTGATTGTGGTACATGATGTGGAAATATACTTTTTCCACATAAACTACAACCTATATCTTGAATTGCCAAACTTGAATTATTCAAAAATGTTGATGTTGAAACAGGTTCAATTATTAGATCACCAGATAAAATAGCTTGAGAAACACTTCTACGAGATAACCAGCTTAAATCAGGAGCAACATCTAATCTAAGTGTAGGATCATTATCTTCAGCAATACTTCTATTTAAAAAAGGTTGAGTTAATAAATTCGTTATTAAAGGAGGTGGGAAAGTATTTTTAGACGTTTCTTTTAAAGGTCTTAATGATCTTAAATGAGTGATAAAACCTATGAATTCAGTATATGGTAAATGTGATGAAAGATATTTTCTGGTTATGGTTATCGTCGTGATTTCTGTAGATTTCTGAGAGGAAGAACCATTCAAATTTGAAGAAGATGATTGATGTGCATTTTGAAGATGTAATTGCATATCTCTTACTGCTGATTCAGCTGCAGCGAGATTTTCTTCAGTTAATTTTAATCTTGATTCAGCTTCTACTCTTGACATTCTTTCAGTAGCAACCATAGCATTTGCCTAAAAAAAATAATAATTAATTTTAGCATATAAGTACTTTTAATATATATGAGATTTTGATATAAATTGATAAGAAAAGATAAATTTACTTGATCAAATAATTTAGCAGTTAAATCATCAACTTCATTTTCAACTTCTCTTCTTTTTTCTTCTGCATTACCTCTTTTTCTTTCTTCTTCAACTAAACCTTGTGCTAATTTTTGCATTTCATCTTTAATTTGAGATCTTTCAACTAATAATCCTGTTTTCATACTTTCTTCCCAATTTTCTTTTTCTTTTTTTAATTCATTTGTTTTTAAATTTAATTTTTTATTTTCATTTATTAATTCATTTAATTCATCTTCTAAATCTGCTGATTTACTTATTGATGAAATTAATTTTTGATTTAATAAAATTGATTGATCTGAAATTAATGTTAATTGTGATCTTAATGAATTTATTAAAGATGTTGTTGGTGATTCTGGTTCATGTAATTTATCTACTTCTTGTGATTCTAATAAATCTTTAGGTAAGATAATAGGTGATGGCTAAGATCAAAAAAAAGAAAAAATCATCAAATCATTTAGCTAAAATAAAATATAACAGATACTTTATTTGAGCATAAATGCTAACCATCATCAACTCACCTTCTCTCGTTTTTTCCTTATATCTTTCTCTACCAGCTCGTCACCTTCTTCCGCCTTTTCATCACTTCCACCTGTATTGATATTCGGTTCATCTTCATCCGCCTTGATGGGTTGAATCGTCTCTGCTTCACCTCCCGCATTTGTTTGGCTGGATTCCGATCCTAGTGCCTCATCAATCTGCTCGTCCACCTTATCTGTCACTTGATTTTGCTCAGACATATCTGCTTGTCCTAGACTTCCCTCAAGCCGTGTTTTAGAGGCGAGGGATATGAATTATCACACTGACAGTAGTTTAATATGGGTAATAACGTTATTTTAATGTCATTGCGTTTGAGTATCTTAGTTGACTGACGATCAACACGTCGTCGCGTGGAAGTCACCTCTTTCACACGCGTGGCAATAATTGTATAAGTAAGTATCAATCATTTCATGTATGCAATCAGACGAGCTATCTAAAGTCCATGAAATGATGCATGGCATGTGAAAGGGGTGATACCTATTCACAATTGATCTCTACTACTTTGATACTGTATTAGTACTTGGTACTTTGTAATTACTTGAATGACCAAAAATGATAATCTATAGACACGTCCAAAAATGCTCTTTTATAAAGCTGCTAAATTAGATACAAAAAGCTGAATGAAATAATGAGAAAAGCCTATATATTCGATGCTTAGGCGGATCCAGGTTGGAAGACAACTCTCTCTTGCATGTTGATGAAGATATCGTCTGCAGGGTGTCGGTAAAGAGGTTGTTTGAGGAGTTTTTGATCAAGGTAGTGACCGACAAAACCGATTGATCTACCAAGAACGAAAAGACCGTTGAGAGTACCACTCTTGAGGTACTCAGCAGCTTCCTCTTCGGTGAAGGCACCTGATCCAGAAAGTAAATCACAGAATGAGGCGGCGATAGCTCCGTCGACGTTGAGGATAAGAGTGTTAGCCTTTTGGGTGGTAACATCCTCTACGGCAAGAGCGAAATCAAGAGTCTTGTGAGATGGGAAGTGTTTCTTGACGTAGTCAACAACCAAGGTGACTCGGAGATCAGGGTTGGTCTTGGATTTGATCTTGTGTCCGATACCAGGAATGAGCTTGTTGGCCTTTCTGTTTTGGTCGACAAACTCTCTTGGGGTGAGGCCGGAAGAAACACCTCGAGAGAATTCAGCGGCAGCACCGTCAAGAGCACCACCGAATCGGTCACCGATGGTCAAAAGACCAGCAACAAGGGAGGAGATAAGGTCTTTACCAGCTCGGGCAGTGATGATAGTGTTCATAGCACCAGAGACGGCAGGTCCGTGATCGGCTGTAAGTTGAAGAACCATTTCAATGAACTTGCAGGCGAAAGCTGGGAGTCGTCTCTTGAACCAAAGTAAAGAGATAACACCACCGATACCGAGCTCTTCCTTGAATACGTCGGAGATTCGCATACCAGCGTACATGAGCTCTTGACCTCGTTCATCGGAGATGGTGGAAATGAAGGCAGCTGGTTTTCGGATGAGACCGAGTTTCTATATGATCGTAAGTCAGTACGGGACATACAAGCGACGCATATGTCATTACTCACAGAAGCCCATTGGTAGTCCATAGGGATTGCAGGGGGTTCAATCTCAGCTCGAGGAGTGATTGTACCAGCTGAGACGAGTTTCTGGTAAGTAGCCTTGAGGACTTCAGGAAGATCTTCGAAGGTGTCGGGAACGATAAATCCAGCAGCTTTCATAGCTCTGTTCTTAGCATCGGCGGTTTCCAAATCGGAGTTGGCCATAGAACCAGCGTGACCGAATTGGACTTCGGAGGTGAACATCTTTGCACAAGTACCGATGGCCCAAGCGACGATAGGCTTCTTGATGATACCCTTGTTGACAGCCTCAATGACTCGGTATTCCTCGGTTCCACCAACTTCACCCAAAAGTAAGAGCAATTTGCATTCGGGGTCGGCCTCGTATCTGAGGAGATGGTCGATGAATGAAGTACCGGGGTATCGATCACCACCGATAGCGACACCCTCATAAACACCGTTGGTGGTATAAGAGAGAATGTTGTTCAATTCGTTGGACATACCACCAGATTTGGAGACGTAACCAACGGAACCAGGTCTATAAAGTTTACAGGCGATAAGGTTGTCCATCATACCACCAGTGTTACCGATTCTGAAACATCCGGGTTTGATACCACCGACAGTGGCGGGACCAATAATGATGACTTCCTTCTTGACGGCAAGGTGAAGAAGCTCTCTGGCGTGTCTTTCAGGTACACCTTCAGCAATGATACCGATAGATTTGATTTGGGGGTATGTAAGAATATCGAGAGTAGAAGCGTAGACGGATCGGGAAGATGAGAAGTTGACAACTACATCAACATCTGGGTGCTTCTTGATAGCCTCGCCAACGGAGGTATAGACTGGAAGAAGGGTTTCTTTGGTACCCCAGTAGAATTTTTGAATGTGGTGACCACCGAATGGGTAAATCATGGCGGCCACGGATGGTTTCTTTCGGCCACAGGAGAAGTCGAAATCAAGCATTCCTTGGATAGCTCTGGGTTGGAGACCGAAGACAAAAGATCGGGTGTGTTCATCGAAAGGCCTGAACCAAGGTCTGGAACCAAGTTTCTCGGTCTCGAATCTGATGATCTGGTCGTTTGGTTGTTCGCGAGAGCCATCAGCCTTAACGGAACCAACTGGCTCTTGAGCGGCGGATCCAGGAAGGGGAGCGGTGCCATTGGCGGCGGGGGAAGCTGGTGAAGAGGCGATAGGTGTAACATCTCGGGTAGCGGCGGAAGCAGGTCGTTGAATACCAAGAGCCATTGGTACGATGGCGGTGATGGGGGATTCGGGTCCGTAGACCTTCATGGGTACACCGATAGATTCACCACAAAGTCTCATAGCCTTGAGACCTTCTTGATAGTTGGGACCGGCTCTTCTAACCCAGATGGAGACCTTGTGTCGAAGGAGACCTTCCTTGAATTGCTTGAGGGCTCGGATGATACCCTTAAAGGTGGCAGCGACATCTGAGAAGTTGGCAGCACCACCACCGATGATGAGCACCTTGCCTTCAGGGTGAGGTTCACCTCGAACGATCAAGTCAATGATGGTCTTAGCATATTCGTAAGTTTGACCTTCGGTGGGGGCACCGGAGTATTCACCGTAGTTGGCGAGTTCGTGAGCGAAACCAGCAGCAGCGATAGCGTCCGAGTACACGACGGAAGCACCACCACCAGCAACCATAGTCCAGACTCGACCAGTTTGGTTGAGGACGGTAAGTTTGAGGGAAGCACCGGTGGAAGCATCGAGTTTTTGGATGTAAGCTTCTTCTTTGGTCAAATCTCGACCGAAAGGAGCTGGCCAGACCATGGGAGGTCCTCGATCAGCTTTGATTGAAGTTCCAGCGGATGGAGAGGCAGTGTCCCGAGCAACGGCCCATTTAGGTCCACAAAGGAAATCAGCGGTTTGATCGAGCTTGGCGGCCATATCGAGGTAGTGAATCTCGGAAGGTTTGCCTTCAGCGGTTGGGTCGAGGACAACGAGAGGGTTGATTTCAAGGTAGGCGACTATGAGGAGTGACTTGTCAGGATGAATTTTCTTTGACAGTAATGATTCCGCTCACAGTGCAAGTCAACGTAAACGGCGTAGAGTCTGATCAAGAAATCGGCAAGGACATCTTGTTTAGCGGGAGCAACGTGAGCTAGGAGGGTACTGATGAGATGTTCTCGAGATGGGAACTGCTTAAATTATCAGCGTGTCGTCTTTGACATTGGGGTCATGGACGAAGCCGCTTACCTCTTCACCGACCGGTAAGAGAAGTTTGAGAGCTTTAGCATCAACATCCCCGACATCGACACCACCCTCGCTATAAAATCATCCCGTCAGCTCAGTCATGTTCTTCGCGAGGCGAGATGTGGAGCAGACTTACTGGGTGAACAAGATCCAGTCACCTTCCCTTGTAGAGTTGATACAGACGTAGTATTCGGTGTCGGCAGGGTGAGGGCAGAAAGGTTCAATAATGAAGGTGTTAAGGGTACCGGTTGTTGACTCGACAGTTACTGGTTTACCAGCTTTCTCCTCGATCCAAGCACCAGTCTCTTCCCAACCTTTGTTCAGACAAAGAAGACCAGCCTTTCCTCTTCGTTTGATAAGTTGATCTGGCTTTCCGACGAGCTTAGATGAGAAAACCCATTCTGGAAGTCCTTGTCCTGGTTTGATAGGGGGGGAGAGTTGCTTGGTGACGGGATCCCTGTGAACGTCCATGTTAGCGGTCCAAATATGTCTCCGCACGAGAGTATGGCTGAGCATGATTGAGGTAGAGAAGAAACTTACCATTCTACTTGAGCTACTTGAGCAGCGGAGAGGGAAGATTCAGTCTTGGTGGGGATAGGGGTAGGGGATCTGTTAAGCCAGTAGGAAACGAGCTGCTTGGCATCGAATTCTCGAATAGCTGCGGATGTACACTCAAGTCAGCTCCCTGCTATACTGGCAGTAGGGGGAGCATGCATTAAAGCGTGCAGCGGATCCAGTATCGGTGCGTAAAATCCAAACTTCTGCAAGGGTCCGAGCGATTTCGGCCGGTCAGAGAAAGAATTTCTGAACTCACCTTTGGTAGACATGATGAAAAAGACAGAAAGAGAGTTGTGAAATTAGATTTATAGAGCTGTATATCCGTGAGAGGGATTTAATGGAGAGCAGACAGCAAGGGATACAAAAACACAGAAATTAGCATGTTATTCTTCGGCTCAATATTCGCTATAGTTTCGGCTACCGACAACTCACGATGTTTTTGCGAAAGACCTTTTGTTAGGAAGTGAAGAAGAAGAGAAAACGAGAAGAGAAGAAACGAAAGAGAAAAGGTATAGGGATGATCACTAAAGCTGTAAAAAGCTGAAGAAGAGAAAGGAGAAGAGGATGGATGAGAGAATGTTGGATTGAAATATAGCGAGTCCTCGGTAGGTGGTCAATGGTACGAGTATAGGACATAGCGCGTGGTTTTGATAATTAGATAGATATTTTATTTTCCCCATGAATTGATTCCCTGACGTGTATAACGTGTCATTTGTTACAGTTTACTCATATCTCCCCAAAATCAACTTTTTATCAATAAATATCTCAGGGTAGATTAACAATTTCTCATCAAGGCGGCGCACTCCACATTTTGAACATACCCAACAAAACGGAAACAAGATCCCCATATTCTCATATGATATCAATTTAAAGACGAATTGATTTTATGTGATTTTATCCCATCTATTATGTTAACATCGCGTGTCATGATAAGTGGAGGTTGAGTATTGTTCGAAGTTGTCAATAAACCCAATCCAGAGTAATATAAAGCTATAAGATATAACATCTGTTAAAGTCAAGTCATAGCTATACCCCACCAGCCAGCGAGATGACAGGTCCGTCTCTGATCAGCTCGGCGGAACAGTCGATGGCTGACATACCAATCGACCCGAGCCTATTAGCAGAGGACGCTGCAGCGGAACAACAATTCGAAGCTGAACAAGATGATGCACAATCAGAAGATGAAGCTCAAAGCGAATTGAATGAATATATATACTCCGATGTCGAAAATGATTTCGAGGACCAACCTGAAGCTGGACCTTCTCAGTCGGATGATGTGGATGATGCCGTATTTGAGTAAGCGCATTCTCTTTTCTCGGTCTAGTATACCGTGTTGACACGTAGGGTAGTCGATTAGCAGGATACGTATCTCGAGCGCAGATATCAGGAGAAACTGGTGATCTAGGAGGAAGGGATTTTCAGAGAGAAATAGCATTAGCGGATGCAGAAGAATTACCTTCGTCTTCTCGTCGTAAATTACCAAAAGTAAGCCTACCTCTTCATCTGTTTGAGCGTTAAAGGTATTAACGAATTGAATCAGCCAAAACGAATACACAAACCAAGTCATGAAGTGACCCGTCTAATGGGTCAAGCGAACTTTCAATTTGTTGAAGAGCAATACCAAGAAGCTATCGAACTATATTTAGAGGTTCTACGGCATGATCCGTATATGAGTGCTGCTTGGGCTTCTTTAGCTACTTGTTACGATGATACGGGAGATAGAGAAAAGGCTAGGCAGATGAGGTTTTTGGGTGCTCATATCGATAATGACGAGAGCGCATGGAGAGAGCTGGCTTATGAATTCAAGTAAGTCGTTCGCGCTATCCTGTGTGTCATGAGTGAAGCCCCAAAAGGATCTAACAAATCGATGGGTGATAGGGAAACAGGTGAAAAAGAAGATCAATTTGTTTACTGTCTTCGAAAAGCTCTAAAGTTTAACCCATCAGCCACAGACTTGCTATTCGAGCTGGGTATAATATATATCGCACAACGTCAAAAGACTAGAGTATGTGACTTCTCGCCACAATCCTGTGACCGCATCATGCAATTGACTATCCACCCATAGGCAAGCAACGTATTCAGACAACTGATCAAGAATGAGACATTTGCTCATGATTTCGATGTCATAATGGAATTCCATCAAATCATGATCGAAATGAATCAACGTTCGTATATAGTACAAACTATGCGAGAAGCTTTCGATTGGCATCTGAAAGTGTTCAATCCACCGATATTTGAATCTAATTTAGGTATATGTACGATGAGTATAGAAAGAATAATTGAGATGGTTGATGATTTTCTGGTGTTAGACGATTTGGATCAAGCTTTGGAAATCGCTAGAAAAGGGCAAAGATGGTTACAAGGACGAAAAGCTCAAAGGAACTGGGATAATTTCGACAAAGATGATAGAGAATATGATCCACCTGGAACATCCAGACTGAACTCTGAAACGAAAGAAATGGAAGAAAACGAAGGTTTTGAAATGAATGTTCAGCTAAGACATCGTCTAGCTCTCGTCAGACTTCGTTTAGGAGATATTGAAGAGGCTATGGTAATTTTTCATCCTGCCTGTAATGCGATTCAGCTAATGAATCCCCTAGATACACGTCAACGAAATACTTAATCTAGATGTTCTGCAATATCATCCACTCTTTGTGGCTTTAGCTGAAGCGTTAATGAAGTGCGAATTGTGGGAAAAGGCTTTGGATTGTTATGCTAGCATACAAGAATGCGAAGAGGTGAGTGTATCGATGCTGGATCCGGTGTTTATTAAGCTGATATGGCTATTCACATAGTTACCGGACAGTACGGAAGAAGTGTACAACGTTGGTATCTGTCATCATCATTTGAAAGACTTGCATCAAGCGGAAGAGGCTCTGAAATGGGGTGAGCTGCCTCTTCGCCTTGTCTATAAGAATCAGTCGTCAGCTGATCATCGTTTCCATAGTCGTTGATAATTCACCTGACAACATCAATGCTCGATTGCGTTTGGCCAATGTACTAGAAGATATGGGGCGGAAAGCAGAAGCCCTTGAATTGGTATCAGATAGTATGTCTACCTGACTTCCCTCTTGTATTATCGTTGCCTTAGACTGACGCGAGCGAACAGTCATCAGGACTCGAGCACATAGGGAGAAAGATCGATATTCCATGCGTCGCCCATCAGAATATCCCTTAGAAGAAGAAGAAGAAGAACAGCCAACCCCCTCAGATTCATACACAAAGGCAGAGAAAGCTGCAAAGAAGAAATTGACCAAGAGAATATTGGAAGATCAGATGAGATCTCAAATGCAAAATCTGTGGAAAGACGTGCAAGATGCTGAGAAGGGTATTGAGGAAGGTGATATTGGTGCTCTTGATAGGTTTATTAGTGCAGCAGGTACGATGATCGAAAATTATAGGATGAATCGAGGAAACTTTTCGAAATCTAGAGTGAGTTGTTGCTCACTATCTCTTCTTCGTTGCGAGGAAAATGTCAATTGCCGATAGGTTCAAGTCAAACAGCTTTCTGATACTGACATCCTATTTGGTATTAGGGGGTCGTACGAATCATCAAATCACGCAAACAAAGGAGAAACGATGTTGATACTCAAGCTAGGGAGATGCAAGATCGTTTGGAAAGGATGCTAGGTTGTGAGTTTGATCAATCATCGGACTGTAACAAGGTACTGACAATGTTCGAAATAGTTGAGGACGACGCACCCGCTGAAGGACCCACGCATGTAACGTTTAGAAGGACTGAATTCTATGGTTTGAATTATGAGGAGTGGCTTACGCTTACAGTCAAAGTGAGCGCTATCAACCGTCATCTCGTCACTTGCGGCTGAAATCTGATACTCTCGACCACCTTAGTACTGCTGCGTGCTCATGGTGAAGAGCGAAGAAGATATAGCTATGGATATTCTGGAACATGTAATCTGGTCTGGTTTGTTCCATAACAGACGATGCGAGATTGCTTTAAGGTTGACCATGATTGGTAAGTGTCGGTAGTCTCATGTTACATTGCTGTCTTGAACGCGTCAAAGTATAGATATGGTCTAAACGATCAACTTGCTAATCTGCGTTCTTATTTGTAGCATGCGGTATGAGACTACGAGCTTACGATAAAATAACCGAAAATTGCAAGAGATTATCTCAAATGCAACAGTTTGATCCTTCACCTATTCTTCTAATGCTGAATACAATATCCACTGGTGGTATAAAAGCATTAAACGCATGGGGTACAGCTTCCGTTCAACATTTCATAAGTAGAGAAATGAGAACTTATCATGAAGTAATAACAGATTTAACTACTTTATCTATATCAAAAGATACGCAAGAATCAAATAATAACGGTGAAAGCTCAACTTCAGTATCGAGAATACATTATAATGCACCAAATGAAAGATGGGCAATAAATAAAAATACAAAATTTGATGAAGATAATGAATTAGATGAAAATCTAAACGAAGAAGAAGAAGAATTAGGAGAAGGTGATGAAAAGAAATACAAACCTGATTTACCAAAATGTGATAGTCCTTATTGGTATACACTTCATGGACAAGAAATGGTAACTAATAAAAGTTATCAAAGTGCTTTGTGTGAGTCTATAGTATTTATTCTCAAATTTTTGATCGTTCTATATACATAAATAGAAAATGCTGAACTTTTTTTTTTGTCCGAAATCTGTTAGTCTACCTTTTTAGAGCATATGAAATTGATCAATATAATCCATTTATTTGTTTACTTATTGCTCAATCATTTTTCGGAAGAGCAATGAATAGACAAAGTGATAATAGGAATTATCAAATTGCACAAGTGAGTCGAGTATATCTTTTTGATCCCATCTTCCTCCTTCATGTTCATTTATCTTCTTCTTTCTCCTTAGTTTCCAGTTATCTTCTTCTTTCTATCAACTCCTTTACTTCTCTTTCTCCGCTATATCATAAACTGAGAATCTTTATTAACATTTGACGACTCAAATTAGGGAATGGCATTTTTAACTCGATATCGAAAATTATCATCTCCAGATCCAATAATTCAAGAAGAAGTTGAATATAATTATGGTAGATCATTTCATGGTATAGGTATAAATCATTTAGCTATAAATCATTATGAAAAAGTTTTAAATAGTATTGAAAAAAGAATGAATCAAAGTATGAATTCTAATGTAAGTTTTTTTTTAAAAAAACTTTTTCTAACATTATAACAAAAAATTGAAATCTTTAAACTGATAAAATTTATCTTTTAATTTTGAAGATTATAAGAGAACGTTCATTAGCTTTTCAATCTGCACATAATTTAATTTTATTATATTCAACTTCTGGTAATTTTAATTTAGTTAAAGAAAAATCAAAATGGTTATCTATATAAATCAGATGTAAAAAAAATTATTAGTTGTATATTTTGATATTACTTTTTATAATTAATTGTTGTAATTTATATGTAAAAATTTATGAAATGTGTTATATATAAATAATTTTCTTCAAAAAACAACAGACAATAACGTATAATTCATGTATAAAATTCATGATATCAAATAAATAATTAAATCGTATATGTAACATTAAGTAATATCAATAAATATCTCAATTGTTTCGATATCTCATCAAATCAATTATCTCTTACCACCTCAAAACCTAAGCTACAGACACACTACTTTCTACCTTGTTGTCTATGATCATCACTACTAAAACTTAAAACACTTTCATTTCCAAGTTGATTACCTAATCCACTTTGATTATAATTACTATAAGTTGAAGTTCCACCACCTAAATTATTTCTTATACTTGAATTATCATTTTCAAAAAATCTTGGATTTAAAGAATTTTCAGATCCAGATCTAATATGATCAAAACTTGTTCTTGGATTATTTGGATCATATAAAGAAATACCTCTTGTTGAAACATTTGTTGCAGATCCAGATCTTGATCTTGAAACTAATCCAGTATTAGAATTATATCCTGTAGAATTTGTTGTTGATAATCTTGAAGTTGGATTTGTAATTGGTGGTGCTAATCCAGTTGAATTTCCTGTACTTAAATTTATAGAAGATCCTCTTCTTGATCCTCCAGATGTAGAATCATATTCATTTGGTAAATAAATTGAAGATCTATTTAAAGCTGCTGCTGCAACGTTTGGACCATATTGAGCAGCAATTTGACTAAAAAAAGATTTAAACGAAAAAAAAAATTATATTAGCATTTTTCAAAAAGCAATTCATTACAAATTAAAAATTCACCTAGCATATTCATCCATAATGACGGCCATACTTCCTAAATCTAATCTATATCTTTTAGGTGTAAGACCTTTTCCGAATCGATATGTTATATGATTTGAACAAAGAAGACTTGCAACAATGATAAGGATGTGTGCAGGAACTAAGCCAAAGGAACAGGCTACCCAGATACTCAAGACATGTCGTTCGAGATGAAGGTATTTCGCTTTACATCCTGGTAAATTAGATCGAGAGTAACAAAGAGGTGAAACTGTAGCTTCGACGAAGGGTGAGAAGTATCCACAGCATCGCAGCTATGTCAGAGGATAAGGATCAGTCTCTCTTCAAAATCTGATCTCAAACACTATAACAGCCGAAAACCCCAGCAAAGAACAAGATTAGGACTACTCACAGCATCTTGGATTCTTAATCTACCCTGCGATCCCAAATTTCGACTCCATTGACTATTGATCTTACCCTCTAGATTGAAGGTCTTTTGCTTGTATGTCATATATCCAGGAGTAACCATTAAAGCCAGACATATCCAAAGTAGTAAAGTGTATACAGCTAAGAACGCTCGATTATTGAGCAAAATACCAGCATAGCCTATAAGGGAGGTCAGGACAATCATTGCTGCTGCTACTGTTGAGACTGTATACCAACATCAGCTCTAGAACGCACCAGCCGAATAGTATCAGCTCACTGATAAGTTCCGTTCTATTTCCAACTCGAATAACATCGGATTGATAGAATACGTTAAGCCATACCAGAATAGCTGAAATCAAAGCGGTCAAACCGTATGCTATGAGCTGTACAAGAGTATCAACTTAATTAGCCGGCACTCATTATAAATATGAATCTCACACAAATTTCGGGTAATTAGAAGTGGAAGAGGGCAAATGAAACACTTACAATAGTATTAGCAACAAAAAGTACCCATTTAAATCTATTCCATCTCAATTTTGGTTTTTTCTTTTTTAAACCACCTTTTCCAATTTGAAAAACAACACCTTCATCATCATCAACTGTACCTAAAGTACCCATTCTTTGTGCATTTTTTGCAAATGCATCTCTACCTCCACCTTGTTTTGCTTTTTTATGATTATTATTATTATTATTATTATTTAATCTATTTCCAGGTGAATGAAGTTTTGTAAATTTTGCAGGAACATAATTTAAAGATAAACTACTTTGTCTATTTTTACCATTAGAATCTAATTTTTCATTATTATTATTAGTTGGTAAAAAAGAATTAGAAGATCTTCTTGAAGATAATGGAGAATCTTTATCAGGTATAAAAGGTGCAATTGGTGGAATTAAATCATCATCATTTCTATAATTTACATATTGTTGTTGTTGTTCATTTAAATTTCCATGTAAATTTGATGAAGACATTCCTTCTGATAAAGTTGGTGATCCTGATCTTGTATTATTATTATTATGATTACTATATGAAAATGAATTTGATGAAGTAGGTGAATTAGGATTTAATAAATTTGATTCTTTTGAAAATCTTCTAAATCTATCAACACCAGATCCAGGAATTGGTAATTTAGATGTTAAATTTGATAATTTAGATTTTTTTTTATTTGAATCGTATGACATTATTTATTTGATCTTATAAATATCAATTTTTGAATGATATTGCTATCGATAATTTTTGGAGCAAAGTGTTTAAATTCGTTGTTGTTGTTTCCCGTGAAATGATCGCGCCCTTCTCTCGCTTCTTTAACGGTATCCCGTGAAACCTGTTGATCGTCCTTCAAAGTCGTGAAGTTATGATACAAAGTTGGTCTATTCATATACCTATACGGAAAGCGTGGAAAGTAGAAGAAGTAGAACTACAATAAAAAGTCAGTGAGAATAATGAATACACGTTAACAATTCAACAACAAAGTAACCCAAGTGAAAATCACAAACTCAACCAAGTGCTGTGCAATCGATTTCCTTACGCGTGAATGCGCAGGGATTTATTTCCTCTCTTATAATAGGCGGAGGATACCGCCAAAACCTTGTTAGTGGCATTCCCCATTGTCATACTGCGTCATAGTTCAGCCACGCCAATGTATTCGTGAATTCCATAGAAAGATGCATTGGGCTCAGCCGTATATCACAAGATGCAGAACCAGACAAGAACAAGGAGTTGGAGCACTCTAGAGGGTCATAAATAATCAAAGACAGCAAGAGACATACAAGTCAAGGCAAAAGGTATTTCGCAAGCAAAAATATTATATGAGAGAGATATCCAACAATCCGCATTGAAACCAAGAAACACAAACAGAACTTGACAGAGTTATAATAGGCAAAACACAGGAATGAGAAAGAAAAAAAAATCGTTAACAGGGCATGTCGTTATTAATGTGATTCCTCCATTATATTTTCGTTAATTTTCGTGATTTTGAAACAAAGTTGATTATGCGCAACAGCCATATCCATTTTTAGCCTTTTCCAAATCGGCTTTTCCATCTTTAGGATCTGTTAGCATGACACTATTCTTCTTTCGTAATACCCTTTCACGTTCAATCTTATCTTTCTTTTGAACTAAAAGCGAAGTGATCGAAATGAACAAAGCTTCCACGCCTAATAAGAAACATATTCTTTTGTGAGCTCATCACGTCCTTCCGAGGTTGGAGCCGGACATTCCTCGCGCATTGTAACTCACCCTGTCCTGATAGGGCACTACATTCGCCTAATCTGATACCTTCTACCTCAACTCCCCAAAGGCCATCTTCACTTTCATCAAGTGTATGCGTCCCATTACGTATCGGTTCGTCGCCATATAATCTTGGATCTCTACCTAAGCTTCCACCTCTACTTCTCATACCGGTCCCATTACTAGTCCTTCTGAAATCGGATCCAGTAGAAGCAGAAAGGGGAGTAAGTAATTCACCAGATTGTTTCTTCTTTATTCCTTCTCCAAATTCACCAAGCGTTTCTGCTGCTCCTGGGCCTTGACCCATTTTCCACGATTTTGAAGACCAATCTTCACTCCTCCTTCTATCTGCTCTGGCTACTCCATTTTCGAATGAACTGAAAAGAGGAGTACTTTCTATTCTGGTCCTATTATGAGGGGAATCAGTCGAAGAATGAACGGATCGGGCAGCCGAATTATCCGTAGATAGTCTAGGAGAAGTTGGAGCTTCAGCCAATTGAGCCAATGAGGAAGCTGCTCCTGAGAGACTCGTTGTTCTATTTAAGCCCAAAGCTCCGGAGATCGAGAATCGACTACTTCGACTGGATCGATGACCCATCACTGCGGCAGGTGTTATAGATGGTCTGACAGGATCGGTAAAAGTTGCTGAAGTGGGTTTAGTAGGCGATTGCAGAGTTGGAAAGGCGAGTTTGTTTGGTGACGTGGGAGACAGGAATCTAACCGAAGGTGGGGATGATGAAGTCTTGACTTTGGCTAGAGTCGGTTTGTTAGCAGCGGGTCGACTTGTTGGGAATGGGACAGGTTGACGATGTGTGTCGACCGATCTTGGAGGAGGAACTGGCGGAGTTGACTGATTAAGCGACGACAAAGCACCATGCGAATGCGATCTGGAGGGTGGATCACTAGCAGGTGTGTTATTGGCATGTCCATACAGAGAAATGTCCCGAGATGTCGAAGTCGATGATCTGAACAACGATCGAGGCGGAGGTGAAAGTAGGATTGTAGGTTCTGGAGCCGGCGGGGGTTTGAGCCATGTTTCTATCGTAGATCTGGCCTCCTCGAGCCTTCATAGAGAAAAAGGACGATCAGCTTGATCGCTTGATCTGTTTCAGATGGATCGATGAAATCATAACTCACGTCACAACCCTATCTCGACTCAGATCAATCTTTGCTCCGACGACGAAAATGACCGTTTCCTTGGGTACAGTTCTACCAAGTTCATCTAACCAACTTCTTACATCCTCAAAACTCCGCCTATCCGCAATATCGTACACAAGCACACAGACATGCGCACCGCGGTAGTAAATCGGCGCCATCGATCTGAAACGCTCTTGACCAGCTGTATCCCAAATTTGTAATTTGACTCTTGCTCCATCATGTACCAATTTTCGCGTATGTAGACTCGATCCTATAGTCGCTGGTGCTGGAGTTTTGGAGAAATTCCTAGTTGTATATCTCAAAATTAAAGATGTTTTCCCTACACCTTGAGAACCTAGCAGGACCACTTTCGCTTCTAAGCCATCTGGTCCACCTAGATCTGGAGGAGCCATCTCGCTATTACTCGCAGACAGACTGATGAACCCTGTCCGGGAAGGGTTCACAGCACTTGCATCAGTTGGATGTCGGGACAGAGCTGGAGATCCTATCGGTCCATGAGATGTATTTCGAGGTATAGGGGGTATATGATTTCGTAATTTAGCTCTAGAGTCTGCACTCCTACTTTCGGACATCCTGACTGATTGCGGAGCGGGATAAGCAGTTTGACTTCTCCGTGGTCGGGGCGGTGGACCCATTGATTTCGGTCTCGATGTGGAAGACCTATTCTCGCCAGCAACTTTGGCAGGAGCCGTTTGTGGTACACCTTCGCTACCACTCTTCGACCTGATTCTAGCCGGAGGAGTTTCTACAGCTGACACGGTGGAGCTGGAGGAATCGACGGAGATGAGTGGGACTCTTCTGGGGGTAGTAACGCTATCTTGATCGGAAGAGCTGACAAAACCGTAATCTGAGTTAAGAACATGCAGTCGAGGGTGGTTCTCCATGATGCTAATCTCGTATTGCCTGTCATCGTCTGCTGGCGGAGCAAGCTTGATCATCATGGTCGGACTGAGTAATTTACTCGACGGAGGTGAAGCGTCAGGTGTAGGCGGTAAAGGTGCTTGGATTTGAGGTATAAGATCAGGTGTCATCGCTGGTAAGCTGATCGGCGGGCCTTTCGGAGCTGGGGGAGCCGATATCGAGCCCAAGAGGTGAGAAGCCATATCGGTAGGAGGGGGTGGACCGAGAGCGGAGAAGGAGTGAGGAGTAGGATAGGGCGAAGTATGTCGATATTGGAAAACCGGGAATGGTACAACGCGGGAAGGTGACTCTAGACCCAATGTAGGGGATGGTAGAGGAGGAGGCAGTTCAGCATGAGCCGATACAGAACCTGAAGGAATATACAGTTCTGTATCGGAGAACGGTTGATGAGGTAACGGCGAAGCTACCACACTCATATTGTCCAAATCGCAATCTTATTGGTATATGTCGAACGGAATCTGGAATGAGCTGATACGCTAGAGGCGGTGAGCGAAATTTCTGTTCTTTTTCTTCTTGTTTGACCTAAATTAGTTCGGCTCGAGCGTTCCAAGTTGGTTGATGATCTACAATCATAGGATATCGATCTGTGCATAAGAGCTGTTCCCCAAAGACGAGGATGGTAGCATATAAGTGCAGGGCAGTGATCGAAGGGCGCGCTCGATCAGCGCCGATTCTTAGTATTATGAGAGCACGTTAGGATATTTGAAGCTGAGGCAGAGTGACGGGGATAAACTCACTCTTGAAACCAATTCCTGAAGGTCACGGACCCCTTTTGTCAATTTCCAGTGGGACTGAACGTAAACAAGTAGGTATGGGTAACTTTGGGAAGATGAAGTATGTGATGTACGTCGAGTTGGTCGACGAGTTCAACCTCAGGTATGTCGGTGAATATGAGGGAAAGGGGAAATTTGAGTCGGATAGAGAAAAGGAGTGATCTTACTGACCCTATTACGCGGACAAAGGATAAGTTGATCGTTAAGATGTCAGCAGTTTTGTTTTAGATCAAAGCTGATCATTCGGTAATAAGGCACAAGCGATAAAGTGGGGAAAGAAGGGTTGAGGGATTTGAGTGGATTTGAGTGGATTGAAACAGCGGCGAGCGTCATGGGATATCGAGTACCCCGTCTGGCCAAATGCCAACGCAAGGAAAGAAATCTTGGACAGAATGAAACACTCACGGTGGTTATTTTCCGCGGGTGTTCCTGTTATGAAGCCTAAAACGATGCCTTTGACGTACCCAGAAAGAGGGGTGAGAATGATTGAGTATATATTGTTAACAATCTTTCCTTGTCGTCCTAAATGATGTCGTTATTATCGTTCCGATCCTGGATAATATTGATGTTAGATAGGTAGAAGGGTTGATTGTGGCTCCTTTGGGTGTAGAGTATGGTAGATGTTACCAATAAAGGGGCACGTTGCTGATTATAATGCTAAATTTGTTGAAATGAGAAGCTTGAATTGACCAAACGGTGTCTTCTTTGTGAGATGGGATACTCTATTATTATTCTAAGCTTCTATTGATCTATACTAAGATGAGTCTGAACCCAGCGTGTTTCCAGGCGAGGTGGGGTAGAGATGCTAGTATGATGTAGGTGGCGAGTGTAGGAAAATTTTCCCCTTCTCTTACTCCTACTACTCCGGCTTTTGGTGTTTGATGACGATCTTTCAAAAGCCTCTTTGTACTTGAGTGACTTTGATCTTGAGAATATACACAAGGTTGCTAAATAAATTCCCTAGCTAATTTCAAGTACTCTGCAAATCTACTCCTTGACCTGCTCTTGAGAACGCAACAAAAGAAGAAAGAAAGCTTGTTCCTCTTCTGCTTATTGTTTATATGATTTTGATGAACGATTCATCATTTAAAGATAGAACCACTCTAAGTTTGAACCAAATAACAAAAAGGGTACCTTTGATCTTGATGGCTTGAATGATTTGTCCGACGCTAAATAAAAAGAACCGTGCGAATGTGTATGACAAAGCCAGCTTTGATAATCTTACACAGCAAAATGTGAACTTTTGATTGATCTTACTTAAAAGGTTGAACGTGTTTTTGAAATTATCCTTTATGTGATTAATGAAGAAGACGTTTTCTAAACGAATATTATCCTGATGATAATAATATGTTAAGAATGGCTGATTGAGTTTCGTGAACAGACTTTCGGTAAAAGAATGCGGGGTTGATTTTACAGGGATTGAAATTTGTTGTTGTTGTTGTTGTTGTTTTATTGAAATTCAGTCGCGTCTTAATCTCTTCTTTGACACTTACAAACCAGATACTATTACTATGATAATTTACAATATAACTTTCAATATTGACGAAAAGTACAGATCAATGATAGTGATATCCTCTTTCTCAAATCACTTGTGCTTCAAAATGCACAGTTGATGAAGAAGAGTCTAAAGAAGGGCTTGTCAGGGATATTTTCTTTTGATGATTTGTTTTGAATAAACAATATCAAGGCACGTCCGACCGTTTCATCAGGGAATTAAAGTTATTTTATTCCGCAACTTGGAGTGGACATCGCCGAGAGTAAAATCTATAATCTCAAAACTGTGAAGTGTGGCTAAAATACGGGAACCTCAAAGCGGGAAGTAGACTCATATTCCCTTAAGCCCAAGTGTAGTAGGGTACTAAGCAAAGCATAAGAATGCAAGGTCAAATTTAGATACAAGATTTAGACAAAATAGTAAAAGAAAGAAAATATCAGATCTTTTCGTATGCACCTTTATAGTATTAGGAGAATTTATCAATTATGATTAAGGAGAAATCTCGGTGAAATCGTGAAGATCATCTGATTGGAGCCCCATATTTAGCATGACGCTTACCGAGAAGATGACTAATTAAAGGATGTGGATAGCTCACTTCTATTATATATAGTAAAGCCCAACGATGTATAGTCACTCACCTTTCATTTGTCAGTCCAAAATATCTATATATAATCCTGAAGGCGTCAGAAAAACCATCTTGGTTCGACACATAGCAAAACAAGAAAAAGATGTCATCTACAAGAAGAATAGCAGTAATTATAGGTGCTGGACCAGGTTTAGCAACATCAATTGCTAAACAATTATCTTCAACACATTCATTGGTATTACTTTCAAGATCATTACCTAATTCTTTATCAAAATTAAATTTACCTTCAACTATTCCTAAAGAAAATATATTAGCTTTATCTTCTGATGGTTCAGCTACTTCTTTGAAAAAAGCATTTGAAGATTTGAAAAAACATTGGCCAAATGGTAAAGTTGATATAGGAATTTATAATGTTAATCAATCATTCGGTTTGAGAGATTTCTTAGATAGTGATGAAAGTCAATTAAGAGCTGGACTTGAAAGTGGTGTGTGAGTTAAGCTTATTTCACTAAGCATTCGTGATTTTAAGAATGCTAAATTTCATATACTCAGTGTTGGAGGATGGAATTTTTCTCAATCTATTATTCCCCTTTTCTTATCTAATGAACCGGATGAAATTACAGGTGCTAGAGGTGTACTTTTATTTACAGGAGCCACAATGTCTTTGAGAGGGGGTGCAAAATTCTCTTCTCTTGCACCGGGAATGTTCGCTAGACGATCATTATCTCAATCGTTGGCTCGAGAATTTGGTCCAAAAGGTATTCACGTAGGACATATAATTTTAGATGGAATTATTGAAACTGATCGTGTCAAGGAAATGATGGGTGAAGATAAAGATCACTCAGTGAGTTGTTTGTCAAGTTTTGCTTATCCTTGTCCCATTCTCACCTGAATTGAATTTGATCGATCTATGCTGACTTTTACTGATGACTTTTTTAGCGACTCAATCCTGATCATATTGCTCAAACGTATTTGTCAATGATTAATCAGCCTAGAACTGCATGGACTCAAGAATTAGATATCAGGTGAGTAATTGCTTGTACGATGTGCAAACTGGACAAAACACTCAAGTCTGTCTAACTAGTAATCCTATCTAAATCTAGAAACGAGTCTTGGAGATAGGCGAATGGTCGGGATATCGTGACATTCATTAGGTTGAACTGTGTTACAGGTGTGATGTATAGCAAAACCCTTTTCTATCGAATGCACATGTATCAGAAGTCCTTGTTCCAAGCTGCACATAGATAGTTATTAATCAATCTGCGGATAAAATGCTGTAGACATCGATCATGTAATCGGGTGACGATTTAACCGAGATCGAAGATCAATGTTACGAGTAAAAGTAGCCTCGTTCCTGAATGACGCATACACACGTACATGTTGATGATTTTTGATCAGACTAAACTATCATGTAATGAGGAATGTGAGATGATTGATTATATTTCAATCATTATATATAAGATTTATCATATACCTTGTCATTTATACCTATTCATATAGATTTACAAAAAAGAGAATATACACCTGCCACGTTTCTCATTTCATAACGATCCGACTTTGACTAATTCTTGTAACGATGTCAACTTTCAATCCTCTTCCTCTATTAAGTCCACATTTACCTACATTATTAATATCAACAATCTTCTTCTACTGTATACAAATTGCTTCACATAAAATAACACCTAAAATATTTAAAAAATATGAAGAATTTGATAAAAGAACTAAAATAGGTTGGGCAAGTCATACAGTATGTAAGTAATGGATTTCTCTTTTTATAAATTCTGAAATTATTCACTAACCCAACTAAATTTGGGTATCTAAATCAATAGCTATGGTTCATGCAATTTTAGTTATACCTTTATCAATTAAATGTTTATCTTCAACTTTATTAAAAGAAGATCCTATATTTGGTTATGATTCTTTTGTAGGACATGTATTTGCTTTTAGTTCTGGTTATTTTCTTTGGGATACTTTAGATTCTATATTTAATTCAACAATTGGATTTGTAATTCATGGTAAGTTATTTCTTATTATTATTATTATCAATAAAACAAAATTGTATTAAAAAATAATAAATTAATTTTCGAAATTCATTTTTTCTTTTAGGTGCTGCATGTTTAGCAGTTTTCATATTTTCATTTGTGAATTAATAACTTTTATTTCTAATTGAATTTTTATCAAAAAAAGTGTATTATAAATTAATATTAAATTTTTTTACTTTTTTCAGAGACCTTTTTTAGCTGGTTTCGGTGCACCTTTTTTACTTTGGGAATTATCAACTCCTTTATTAAATATTCATTGGTTCATGGTAAATTTTTAAATTCTCTTTTATTATTATCCTAAAAATAATATAAAAGTTAATTTTTACGGTTTAGGATAAAGCAGGTTTATCAACTAAATATCCTACTTTTTTTCTTATAAATGCTTTAATGTTCATGTTAACTTTCTTTTTAGCTAGAATTGTTTATGGAGGTGCAAATGTAAGTTTGAAATCAATTTATCAGAGAATGAGGTTAATATTTATCGTTTTAATTTTTTTTGAAAAGAGTTTAATATTTTTCAAAACTATGTGGATTGAACGAAATCGTATACCATTACATTTACATAGTAAGTTCTTATTAGATATAGAACTCCTTTTTCTTTAAGTATTTTTTTGATTGATCAATTCCCAATTTAGTCATATATTGTTCAGGTAATTTAGCTTTAAATGCTTTAAATTGGTTATGGTTTTCAAAAATGTTACAAAAAATGTTACTTAGATTACAAGGTGATAAAAAACCTATTAAACCAATTCTTCAAGTTAAAAAAGGAGAAGGAGAAAAAGAACCTTTACTTGAAAAATCGAATGACAATAATGCCATTAATGAAGAAGAAGAAGAAGAAGAAGGTAGTTTAACTTTACCTGCTAATCCACCTAGTCCAATAATTGAAAAAAGAGATCATGAAGAATTATAACGATCCTTTTTATTTAATCATACACCTTTTCGATAACAACTCTGGTCCACAACTTTTAAAACTATTTTTGGTGCTCTGTTTTAGATGTTTATAGAATAGTAGATGTCCACAAACATATGTAATAAATGTGCATGAACAAATGAGATTTACCATACAAATAATGAATGTTGCTATCCCGACCACACCATGCGATCAATGTGGACCCTCCTCACACCGTGACTAGATACTATACATGCTCATTGACTTCTTCAAATATCCTACATGACTAAGCTAAAAAGTATGAAAACGAAATGAATGAAATTCTTTGATGCTTACACTAAATCCGATCAAACAAAGATGCAGAGAAAGGTTATCTGAAATATGCTAGATCTGGGTATACGGGTAATCTTGTCCTCCATTCTGCTCCATACGACTTCTATCCTTATTGGGTGTCCTCAAAGCCATCGCACATAGCGTAGTGGGCAACACGCTTATTTATGGGTGGTAGCGTTGTTGTAAGCCAACAGGTTAGGTGAACCAGTTGGGAGATCGGTCAATTTACCAGCAGAAGCGAGACCAACAAGAGCCTTCTTCAATTTAGCTGGAGTGAGAGTGTTGTCCTTTGATGGGACTGGAGCAACAGCGGCCGCCTCGGGAGTAGGTAAAACGGCTTGAGCGAGTTTAGGTAACAAAGAGTAGGCTTTACCGTAGATACCGGTAGCGAGGGAAGCGGCTCCAACATCGGCGGCAAGGAGGTTGAAAGTCTCGGTACCGTGGATGGATACAAGGTAAGCCAAAAGACCACAGATGTGAGGGGAAGCCATTGAGGTACCAGAGATGGTGTTGGTGGTTTGGTTTCCGCCAATCCAGGTTGAGAAGATGTTCAATCCAGGAGCGAAAATGTCAACACATTTACCGTGGTTTGAGAAGTAGGCTCGTTCGTCACCTAAAGTGGAAGCACCGACGGTGACAGCTTTTTCAGCTGCAGCTGGGGAGTAGTTACAAGCGTCTTTGTTGTCACTATTACCGATAACGGCTAGTCAGTGGTTGGCAGTCTTGCAGGACGATTTTGATGAAACTTACTTTCCGGCAGCAACGGCGAAATGGAGACCAGCTTCGACAGCGGCGTTAACGGCATCATCGAGAGATTTGGCTTTACCACCACCTAGAGACATGTTGGCGACTGATCCCTTGTGCTTGGTCTTTCCAGTAGCAGCGAGTTCCTTAGCAGCGTCGGCAGCTTCAGCAGCAGCGGCTTCAGCGGCCCATCTACATATCACAACCATGATCAGCGTCTTTACAAACGATTCCATCAAATAGGCGAATGGACTCACAAAACACCAGCAACAACATCAGACATGGAACCAGATCCATTAGAACCTAATACCTTGACGGCAACCAATTTGGCGTTCTTGGCAACACCGTATTTTCTGGAAGCAACAGTACCGGCACAGTGGGTACCATGACCGTTTCCATCCTTGTCCACATCGTTTTTAGGAATGGTTTTACCCCATTTGGCTCTGCCTTCGAATTCGACGTGGTCAACGTTGATACCGGTATCAACGATGTAAGCGGTAACACCATCTCCACCGTGAGCATCGTAGTGGTATTCAGTGAAAGTAGACAATCGTAATTCGTTTCTGTGAGAGATTCTAGCCAAACCCCATGGTGCACCTTTTTCGGTTGTTACGCTGTCGGAAGCGATCTCGTCAACGAAATTTGGAGCGGAAGCTGAGTCAAGCCAGTCATCGACACCTTGAGCGATATCTTGAGTTCTCATGATTTGATCTCGCTCAACGTAATCTACTTCGGGGGAGGATCGAATGGTGTTCAAGGTGTTGGTGGAGAATTTACCGGCTATTGGAGAGGAGATTAGCTGATAGGGCTTGGCAGGAAACGCAGACAAAGGGAAAAATAGGAGATCGGGCAGATCAGGGAGTGTGACAGAGTGGATAATTCATGGAAAAGGTAGCACAACTCACCATAACCGAAAAATCCGTTATCGTTGGTGGGTGGTTGGTAAACATGCTTGACACCACCGGTCTCTACTTCGCCATCAGCGGAGAAGGTGTAAAGCGGCTATATGGTAACATGATCAGCTACGATCGGTGCGGAATGTATAGACCTGCTTTCATGTAGTCAGGGGAATATGTAGATGTGCTGGAGGACTACCGTCGAGGTCCTCTTCGCACCCTGGCGTGTGTGTATGAAGTTGAATGATAAGGAAGATAGGGCTGATAACTCACATCGTTGGCGTGGTGTTGCTCGATACCAGTCATGTGAAGAGCGATTTGGGTAGCATCAACTCCCTTCTTGAACACGACGATATAAGCATCATCGATATGTTCACCATTCTCGGATAGAGGAGCTAAAGTTCCATCTTGGGAAGTGGTGATTGGGGTGGCAAGTGCCAAGGGCAATAGAAGAGCTGAGGCTAATTCGAATCGCATCCTGTGCGAGTTCTATTGTATGCTAGATATAGAAGAAAGAAAGAAAGAGGAGACGTGATACAACGATGAAGAGATGATGATATGTATACGCTTGATGCGATGAAAGTGATGAATGGGGGGATATGAAGTAGAAAGGAAGAGATGGGATGTCGTCTGATAGGATGATAGGTGATGATGTGCTATCTATCTAATACTCATACTGACACCCGATCAGCCCGGTATCTCTTTCCCTATTGCCTATTTGGGTCACCCACTCAAGATATCATACAATGACGCAGCGTCGCTCAAATCCGGATGTGGCAATACCCGAAACGGTAATCTACGACGAATGTTTACATAACTTGAAACGGCCGAATCTTCCGCTTACCCTTTAATTAGGAGCCCCGTTTTAAAGTGTGCACTGACCTCCACTTTACACGTCCATCTGCTATCAAAATGGGTTTTCACAAAACATAAGTAAAGCAAGCTGCAAAGCGAGTCAAAGATGCTATGAAAGAGAGAAGGCCACAAGATGGATGCTTGACGATGAAAATTTAGGACTGTGAAATATAATCGCGACGAAGGAAAGAACCCAGCTGACTGTTACTATAGCAAGAAGATCGGGTCGTAGCTGTACCAAAGCAAAGGTAAGTTACCAGGCGTTTCGTTTTCATCCGAATTCAATAACGTTTGTCCACAGGAAGCGCCACTTCCATCTCGATCCTCCAGACCTTATATTGTCTTCTCCCCAAGATCTCTGAACACAAAAAGAGAGAACAAGCACTGAAGGCGGTCTTCAAAGTTGGAAAGTGGTCCAGAAATGTATTGCCTAATGCGCTCTAAGAAACGGGGAGGGTGTGAACGAGTACCAACCCGATGTGAGTAAATGTAATGCTTATGCCCCACCGGGTGTTATCGATATCCTTCGTATTAAGAGCAACTTATGACCTTAATCGACCTTCTCTCTGCCGAGACTTCTCACTTGAGACCGAAAGCATTTCAAGTCAATACTGTTCTGATCAATGGTAAAAGTCAGCTGCGGAGCGCAAAATCCAAAAAGTATCTAGCTAAAGGGTTCATAATGCTATATGTGGGACACTGGGGACTGCTCATCAAGGTGAACTTTGTTACTTACCCGTTCATATCTGCTGTTGACAGTACAGTTTTCAGGCTTTTGATGACACAGGAGGACAAGAGGATATCACATTTCGTCTCTCCAGGACAGACGAATTACGTCGTCAAGGTTCCTTAGGTATTGATATGACCTTGCTCACGTCAAAGAATAAACTCATCCTGACTTATGATACTGTAGGCTTCCCATTGCGATCGTAGCCAGCGGATCCTGAAGGCGATCAAAGCGGAAAAATCGAAATTCTGCTGACATCCAAGAGGATCAGGCTGATTCGTTTGCGAATGTAATGGTCCACCGTAAGCTATTCATTCACGCAAGAAGGAAGTCAGCACTGATAATCTCGCTACTTCAAATCCCCCCAATTGGTCGATCCTTCTCAACATCTCCAGTATATCCGTTATAAGTTGCGATCTCGCTCATCCTCTCTAATGTAAATCACGCGCAAATCTGTCATCAATGTGTTCAATGAGATTGACATCGAGGAAGTGAAGGGCAAGGTTCCCAAAAGAGCTAGGATCGCCGAAATACGTTCATCTTCGGTATATAATCTAACGAGCGGAGGATCGGTTCCAACAGAGGGTAGTGGACGGGACGAGAACTGGCAACTTATCAAAGAAGGGCAAAAGAGGAAGTCTGCAGAAACTCAGGAGGAATTTTCGAAGGGGAAGCACGCTAGGAGAAAAAG
This sequence comes from Kwoniella pini CBS 10737, assembly GCF_000512605.2. Taxonomy (NCBI): domain Eukaryota; kingdom Fungi; phylum Basidiomycota; class Tremellomycetes; order Tremellales; family Cryptococcaceae; genus Kwoniella; species Kwoniella pini. The sequence continues at coordinate 1,438,520 of NC_091717.1, read as the reverse complement.
TGATACCCCGGATGTGAAAGCTCTTGTTAGTCGAAGATGATTGAAAAGAAGATCCTGATCGAAGTTGACAGTGTAAGCTGTATCAAACCGGTTCCTTTCGATCAGCTTACTTTTTTCTCCTCTTTTGATAGGTGATCGATCAGATTGCCGAAGTAAGTTAGTCTGTCTGTTTCTTTTCTCGCGATTGCCAACTCGATTTGTTGTAGCTCGAGAATAGAGGTATCACCAAGCAAATCCAGTTCCCACTTGAGCAGATAGGAGCGAGCAAGAACCAATTTAGTAAGAATTAGTACGTAAGTATTAGTTGTTGTGAATTATCTATCATCGATTATGTCATGCCATGTATGAATTGTATATCAAGCATCAGAGGCTTTTGTTCAGTTTGCCAAACCCTATTGAGTGAACAGATATTCGTAAAAATGACATCTCGTATAAAAGCGTAGAAAATGTACGTCAAATTCGTTAATTGAGTATTTCCAAAATTTAGAATATTCTCAAGATAAGAAATACAAAATATATCTGTATTTTATTTTATGAAATGATGAAAATAAGCAAAAAAGAAAAAATAATCTAAAATGTCCATATAATGTTAAATCGAAAACACGAAAAATTAAATGAAAAAAAAAAAACGTAAAATGGTAATTCTCATAAAATTAAAGAAGTTTCTTCAACTAAACCTAAAGTTAATCCTAAATTACTCCAAATATGCCAAGAACCTAGTATTAAAATACAGAGTAATAAAATCATTTTAATTTGACTTCTTTTATTACGTTTTTGAAATTGTTGTTGTTGTTGTTGTTGAAGTTGTTGAAGTTGATTTGATGATGGAAAAGTATTATTATTATATGATCCTAAAAACTTTAAAATTGTATTCAAAAATTTAGGTTTTTCATTATTACCATAATCATGATCATAACCATAATTGATTTTTGAAGAATAAGATAATTTAATTTCTTTTGTTTCACAAAAAGAAGAAGAAGATGGAATTGGAAGTGAACATGGTGCTAATAATACTACTTGTTTTGGAGGTGGTGAAGGTAATCTAGGAGTAGGTTGTCTAGGTGGTTCAGCTATGAATAGGTTGGGAGAGTGAGTTAGCGAGGTAATAAAGATGAGGAAAGTCATAGAAACAGTAAGAAATTCAGAAAGTAGATATGGGAAGAAGCAAAATTACATCGCAAAACAATGAACAAAACATCCTGATTACTCACTAAGGACAATTCCAGGTACTTCCAAGCTCATTTCTCCTACATCACATTCTTCATCTTCTGTATCTTCACCATTTATACCGACTTTCGAGCGAGGTTCAGGTGTGAATACCATAGCTCCCATTATGATCTTAGGCGTACTGGGTGTTTTAGGCGAAGAGTAAGAAGAAGAAGATTCGGTTGAAGATGTACTACTTGTACTTGATCTTCTTGTTGGAGTTTTTATAGATGAGTAAGATGAACTAGGTGGACTAGTAGGAGAACCGGGAGAAGTAGAGAAATGAGGTGAATAGATTGGAGGTGGTGTACAAGGAGAATTGAAATCGAGATGCAGACCTTTCAGATTGTAGAACATGACATCAGCTATATGGTTTTCTGAACATACCGATATATTGCAGCGCGATAGGTTCCATGTAGATGAAAGGAATGAGATTTGGCTTGATTTATTGAATAAAGGAGACTTACGAGGTCTTTCGGGCATGTTGATGATGATATTCCTTTATCACTGATGTACAGGGATGTGAGTTTTATTGTTCTGATTGACCAGACGTCGAACAATCTTTATATAAGAGGTGTACCAATCGCTTTTCGGTGCTGGTTATTAGAACCAAAACCAGTCAATATCCGAAGGTGTGACACAAGTTATTGAAGACAGGATTTATATCTGAGATTGTGATTGTTCACTAAAGAGCGTTATGTTATGATATATCCGTGAAAGAGTGTGATCTTTGAGTTGATCTTGAGTATAGATTGAAAGGTGAATTCAGGATGACATGAATATCCAATTTGCGGAATTTATCCTTTATACGTTCTAGAACCGTCGTGATAGGTAGATGCGCTAAATCCTACTGAAGTACTAATAAGCTGTGTTATCAAAGATCTAGAAATTTGGGACCGTGTGTATAGTAGGACAAGGCGTTAATTGATCGAAAGTGGGGCTGGCGGAAAGGCAGAGCAGAATGTCGAAAGGATAATTTCACACCGCCGGGAAATGAGTGTGAGTGTGTTTGGGTGTTTTGGTGTTTGTTTATCTGTTGTTCGAAGTCGAGGATAAAATCATCGATCGTCTTGAATATGCGTTTCGAAGTCGTTTCAGATACAAAATACTATTAAAAATGAATGTGGCATCGATATTCTCTCTAAAGTGTAAATCGAAGTTTGAAGGAAATGAAAGATATGATAATTGGGACTGAGCTGAACAAAATCGTTACCAGCAATTTTTCAACTATCAATGATAAAATAAAATCTTGAATATATACAAAATGAAGCAATGTTGTTCAATCAATATGATGAAATGTAGTTAATATTCTCATGATGATTCTCATTGATCTGCTGCATATCAGAAACTAAAGTTGTTTTGTTTATTTCACTTTTAAAGTTTTGATTTTCGATATATGACCCATCCGATGGGATAACGTCATTTTCTTTTGTGAAAAGAAATAAAAATCATTCTCGTCTCCTCATGCTTACCCCCTTTGACCGATTGCTCCTCGTTTTAGATGCATGGAACCATATTCTTGACTGATTGCATGCATTCGTCTTACTTACACTTCATCAGAAAGCATACGTTTCGACTTGCGATCAAACTGGACTGTTTAGCAGTAGTAATACAAATTTGAATTTCGTTACGCGGCGAATCCGCTCAAGTTGATAAAACTGCATAATTTTGATCTGATATTATACAAGAAAATCGCTAGGGACTGATGTCAGAAAACTATACGACAATTCTGATCTACTTTGAATCATGATCAAGAAGGAATGAGTATGGGAATTCGTTGGTGAGTGACTTGCGGTCCCATCACATATACTGCAATTCGGGGAATTAGAGATCACTTCGTTCATTGCAGGAGGATGTAAGATAGGTTACTCACCCACATCACAGAATTGACTGGGGATCACGTCGATCATTAGCTGCCAAACTCGAGATACAATGCAAAGGGACTTACAGTCTGGGGACTGTTCTAATCTTCGGTCTACAATGGATGAGAAATATAAGTACAAGTAGTCCGGGTTGATCTCTCGGACCGACTCACATAACTGATTAGGATCGAACGCAACTTCAACACCGCCTGTAGAAGTGGTCCTGATCGATTCTACCTCACTACTATCGTCGGAAGGATAAACGAAGTCCCGGCATTTCCATGCAATTAACTGAGTCAAACAGGACTAGATATCAGTATACTAATTTTATGGGACACTTAAATGAACGCCAAATTCAGGTCACTCACATCACTATACTGTAATTCAAGGGTCACAGATCGCCCTTAGCTTACCACCATTTGGTTGCTGCAGATTGAAAAACACTCACGTAGACCACCGGGATAAGCTTCGGAAGATCAATCAGCCTTCTTCATAATTAGAGGGTAAGAAATCACTTACCGATACTGCTTTGGTGCACCTAGCGTAGCTGTAACATAATTTATTGCAGAGATCCTGCATTTGATCGGCGGAGAACTGCATGAACTCTGTTAAGCGTTCATACGTATCCAGCCAGTCCCTTTGCGAATGAGCTTACATCGTTCTCGTCGGATAAAACCACACTAGAATCTTTATCAGCTCTTGCTCAAGTGTCACCGCGCCCAGGATGCTCACTAATGGGTCGGCTTAGCAGTCCCTTGGAGTCCCGCATGGGCCTTCAACATCCCAATGTATCAGCACCACTGATAAATCGCAGAATGTACTACTTACTTGTAGATATAAGTCGAAAGCGTAAGGATGCGTTACTCCGCTATCAACACATGTACCTACAACAAATAATCAAAGAATCAAAACTCAGATTCTTCAATGAGCGCTTCGCTATAGGCATCAAAGCGGTGGGATGACTTACCAGCAAGGAGATTTCCGGTCTTTTGGTCGGTATCTTTTTTGGCGTTCGAGGCGAAGAATCGCATCTGGTGCTAGGATTACGACAGGGGATCAGCTGACACGCCATATCTGAGCCCAGGACCAGAACAAACACTTGCCCTTTTTGCGCAGATTATCATGGTGACCTTTGGCCGGTATTTGGTATCAAGCTCCCTAAAAGCTTGCTTGATACGGTCTAGCTCGATGCTAAATTACTTGTCAGTTTATCGCCTTTGGGCTTCGTAAACTCTCGCATCACTCACGTTGCACACTGGTCATATTGGCCTTCAGAAACACCATCTCTAAAGAAGAGAATCTTTTGGGGTCTATTTCCAGTCTTCTTTTCGGAAAGCCTGATGTGATCCTTCATCATGTTGGTTAAGTCCTCAATCATCTCTCTTCAACAGAGAAGAACATTTAGCGTAAACAGATAGTGGAGCAGGCCCTAATGCTTACCTTCTACCGGTTTGCAGCCTAATGCAAGGTACAAACATACTGTTATCACCATTGATGGCAGCCGTAGATACCGCGATTGAGGGCTGAAGAGGCCTGCTCTTTGAAGGTGGTGGCGGATGTGTGACGTCTGCTCCCACCAACATGGTGGTCTTGTTAATCTGCAAGCTCGAAGCCGGTCAGCTCGGAGCAAATCAGCTATAGATTGATGCGACTGACCGACAGGGGTATCGCGACTTCATGGGTGACACCACCGAGCTTCGAGTGTATCTTCATTGCGACGTTACTCAGGTACTAAGCGAAATCTCAGAGCACTTCCAATTACATCTTTACAATTCACATGTGGCTCACCATGCTCAAACCCTTCTCGTTTCCGGATTTCGAAGAGAGCATAATTTGGGTGACAACAGGCTAAAGCATACGAAACTTAGCTCCTGGTTTGCAAACGATGCGAGAGAGCTTACCTTTTCGAGCTCGTTCGTAGCAATCCTCTTGATATCCTGGTATAGTCCAGGCTCTTTCCTCTAGAAAACAGATAGGTCAGGTGACAGCAGCTACACCTGCATTTCTGCCGCAAAGCTCAATCCGGTGGACTTACTTTACATATCACGATGATCAGTTGGGGCTGAGGCTGCTTCGGACCTTCACCTTGGCAAGCCATTTTCGCTGCTCGGCTCAGGGAGCCCGAAATGTCAAATCTTTTGCCATGAATGATCGGTGGCGCTTTGTTCTTAATAATACAGCCATGGTTCTCCAAGGAGCCGGTCAGCCTGCTAAGGGTCAGAAAGAGCTGCGCACCGGATCCTACAACTTACTTCTTGACTAAGTTGTCTACAGTATACAAACCCTGACATCAGGACTCAAGCTTTTTCGTGTACGACTCTGATAACCCGGCAGAGTACTCACCGATTGGATCATTTTGCATGTTATTGTCCAAGGATAAGATAGATCAAGCTCTCAAGTCTTTGTTCGCTTTTACAAACTAAGAGTACAAGTAGTTAGTGCATGATTTCGAAGTCAGGGAAGCGACTGACCTTGTGTCTGTTCAAGCCCCATGTCCTATTGCCCAAACGCAACCCTAAGTATGAGCGCCCACTTTCTATACATCGCAAGGACTGACCCATAATTCGGCGATGCGAAGGATCCTTTGTATCTGACCTCTGGAGGATCTAGGATTCGAGCATTCACTTCCATCATGAAAGGACTAATTTCAAGACACCAGTCCTTCAATCTGGGCAATGAAGAATAATCTAGCTCCTGTCGCCATTTCATGACTAACCAATTATCAGCTTTCACTTGGCCAAATAATGATCGTGTACACTTACTTGAAGCTTTTCTCTCTTCAGGTCGCTTAGCAGTAACTCTATCACTTGGGATCAGCCTTCATCCGTTCATCGCTATCTCGAAGAAATCCGTTGAGACTTACTTGATCATTTCAGCCGTTTGCGATGAGCTGACCGCGGTGAAGGGTATGCCGTTGAAGTCAGTCAGTTTGACCAACTCCATACTGGAACAAGTCAGAAAACCGTGTTAGCCGCCCTCTGTAACATACAAAATCCACTTACGGGTAAAAGGAGTATTTGTTATTGTCCTTATTTTTATCCTTGTTTTGGCCGTTATTGTTGTCTTTAATTTTTTGCTTCGGTGTGCCCTTATGCGCTGTACGAACAAGAGGTAGGCAGGGATAACTCAAAGTGATATTGTGAACCTTTTTGTAAAAATCTGTCACCGAGATCATCGTATCCTGACCACCGTCTGGATTTGCCATTTTAAATAGCAACTCATTAGCATTCTTGTCGGTTAAACCATCAATCTGCAAGGGTTGGTTGCTCTGACTGCAGAGATATAATCCGTCAAGCAAAAGACGCAATAGTAATATCGGAAAAAAGTAAGACTGACCGGTGAGTTAGGTTAAATCGGGTACGATTCAAGAGGATCTCGAATTGCTTTTTCTGCTTCCAGATTCCATCTACCAGTAACTGCGAGTTCCCTTGGGTGTTTCCAGCTGCGCCCCCTTCACCTCGATTACCTCTGTCGCCAGCTCTGTACCCACCCCGTCCACGCAGGCCACCACCTCTGCCGGAAACAATTTCTTCCAAGATATTCTGATTCAATGGTGAAATCAGCAATTCCATGTTTGAATTTACTGGGTGCCTGACTTACAATGAGAATGTTGGGCTTGAAAAACGGCCCGTAGGCTGCATTCATCTGGTTCAGTTGTCAGCAGCTACCCGTAATGGGCTACTAACCTGAAGGGCTGCTTGACCACTTTGTGTGGGGATGACAGACTGAATGAAACCATTTAAGATCCTCCCTCCGTCACTCATCTCATTGAGATTCTCTGTAGCATGACTTAGCGTTAAGAAAGTCAATGACCATTGAAGCGACTAACCAAGAGTGAAGAATCTTCGCCCCTTTCCCCCTTTCTGGAGATATCGATCATACAGATCTTGACGGAGTAAAACGTTGATTGCCGCTTTTGCGGCAGCCTTTAAACAATCGGTCAGTCTCGTCTCAGACACATCGAGCTTTAGAACTCACGACCATAGCGCTCGTTGCCTCATCATAAACTCCACCTTGACAATATGTGACGAGACTGTGAAGGTCAACCTCGCGAACCAACTTAATGGTACATTTAAACGTATTAGCCTGCTTCTGTTTCTCAGTGGTAGCCGTTGTGTCCGGCAGCTCGATCCGAATGGTGACCTATCATCAGATGACTCGAATCAATATTACAATATCGAGTGAATTCAAACGTCCTTTTGTCGCTTACAACAGGATTCGACAACTTCAATTTGTAAGGTGTATAGAAATTACTCCTGTGAAAGAAGATATCAGTAGGATGCCAAGCAAAAGCTGACATAGATCGCACTTACTGTCGATCGAAGCTAGCGGCTTCAAGATCTCGCTTGATATGACCAGGGCTCTTCGCGCAGAGCTGCTTCCAGATCTTCCAACTGAGTTCTCGTCCAGCCCTAAACATGGATGATGGCAATGTCAGCCAACGACCCGATGTCCACAATTGGGATAACACTCACTTTAATTCTCCTTTGGATTTCACTGCTTTCTCAATCAAGATGTCGTACTGACTGCATAATGCACATCCTTCATGTTAGCTCATTATGATATTATGATGCTGTAAGTGGGATTCTTGTACGTACTAGATGATCATCGATTTGCGAGTGACGGTAATGGGGAACACGTTCGCATGAACAGTGATTTTCCTGCCTTCGACACCGAAATCTGACACGAGGATAATGGCGATATTTTAGCATCACCGGAAACATTGAGGCTGTAGGCAATATGTAACACTTACTTGGTCTAGCCATACAGTCTAATTGGTACGTATGAAGATTCATCAGTCAATGATCGATTGGGAGCTGATGCGAGAAACACTTACTTGCGAGATCGTCTCTACTGTCGGTCAAAGCCAGATTCGACAGAGTTGTGTTGATTCCTTCCACCTATTCACAAAGTATCAGCCTTTTGCTTTTCGTTTATTGAACAGGAATCTGCTCTTGAAATGTACAGATGAAATCTCTTCGAGAGATTGTCACGTACCTCTTCTATCCCAGAGGTTTGCTGATTATCATTATTACTCGCCATATTGAGTAAGTGACTGATTCTGCTCTCGGTATCGACCTGCTTAATCTACGACAGACCAACTACAAATCACAAGACAAACTCTGGTAACAAGCCTATATTGTGAAATCTGACAATACCACTGAGTGAGAAATGAAGTGAAAGAGAAAGGGTTAAAATAAGGATACCACTTTATATGTATCTGATCAGTTGAGTATGTCAGTGTCGTTACACGTTTTGATGGTGAAGAAGTTTTAATATTATTGTCCTTTTGAGTATCCGTGTGTGTACCTGAATCTCATTACAACACGAGGCCATGTCACCTTTGTTCGATCAATCAAAGGAACTCATATCATACTCTGATAGGGTCTAAGCTTTCTCCCGACCAGCCTTGTTCGGGCTCAAAAAAGATAAATGATGAAGATTTCCGACAACATTGAAGCCTGCCTGACAACGTGAGCCGATGTTACTGTTATACATTTCATATTGCGCTACCTAGATTATGTTACCGCCAAAATCATCTATTCTTTAACTATTTACTATTGTACAAAGAACTATCTCCACGAACGAGTGTTTACAGTTATCTTGGGAGTCGAGTGACTTGAACAGTGGAACCAGGTTCGGAAAGGGTTGATACCTGAGATAGCTGCGAGTCGTATTACATGTACTGCAGAAACAATGTCAGTTTTGACTTCGCATATGAACTGATTACAAACTTACCCAAGCGACCGAGTTGACTACAAACAGAAAAACAGTCATGATCAATTAGCCAAATACCCAATCATTATACTTCAAATCACGTACAATCAGGATCATTCTCGATTCTTCGTTCTGCAAACCGCATACATTAGCTGTTGTCAAGCATGATATAATGCTAACACTGTACTCACTGAGTCGAAGCGGGTCAAAGGTTGCCACCGCTGTTTGTCCCCCTGATCCGGAAGAAGGAGCAGTAGAAGCGGTCTCGGTCAAGTCCTCATTGTATACCCAATCTCTGACTTTCTCAGCAACGATATCAGAATACTGGATGGAGTCGGGCATACGTCAGCGGAGATCAGTAGGCACTAGAAGTCATACAAGCACTTACATATGCAACCGGAACAAGCTATGATGAACATTATATCAGCTTCCTTCTCTGTCGCGAAGGAGGTCACTCACGCTGACTGATCTTGAAGCTCTGGAATAGGTATAGCAGAGATCGTTGATAAGCTTTTGCAGTTTATCGGGGGAATACTGACGTTGAGTTCAGTTATACATTCGTATGCGATAGTCTAAGGGGATCAACTCACTTTGTTCTCATCGGCAACCACGACACTATCGAATGAACTGTTAACTCTGATACCAGGCCAATACGAGCACAGGTAACTCACTAATGCGTTGGTCGGGCAGTACCCTGAAGTCCCGCGTGGGCCTACACGTAATCTATCAGTATAGTCATCTTTTTACAGCCGGACTGAAGTTTTGACTAGTCACCTGAAGATAGAAGTCATGAATCATGGGCGAAGTAACTTTAGAATCGACAATCGTACCTGTCCCAGGATTGCGATGAGTCTAGGATGTTCACAATTATAACACTTAGAGCTTACCAGCAGGAAGATTTCCAGTCCTGTCCTTATCGCTTTCGCCAACGGCGAAGAAGCGCATCGCATGCCTTTTCGCACAGATGACGAAGGTAATTTTCGGCATATATTTGGCGAATTTTCTCGCTGCTCGCTTTACAGCTTCGACCTCGTATCTAAAATATGGATCATAAATATGCAGCATACCAGGATTTAGGCAGGGTTTGACTTACTCAACGCATTGACCGTATTGACCCTCTGAAACACCATCTCGGAAGAACAAAATTTTCTCGGGCTTGGCCTTGGTATTTTTCTCGAAAGCAATGATATGATCGTACATCATATTCTCAAGGTCTTGTATGATTTCGCTGCGAGTGTGTTACTTGGTCAGCATTGTTATGATTGTGCTGAATGACTGCTAGCTTACACTCGTCCCTCTTGAAGTCGTATGGCAGGCGCGAATTTATTGTTCTCGCCGTTAACAGCGCAGACAGTGACTGCAATTGAGGGTTGGATGAGACCGCCTTGTGGGGGCGGATGGGTTACCTATACAGTCGAAGTTAGAAGTCATCATAATATCACTTTCCTTGATCCGCTCACATCGGCTCCTATCATCATCGTTTTATTATCGATCTAAAATCCGTGAGAGATCAGCGCAGATACTAGTATCGGGATACGTTGTCCACTTACACCGTGAGCTACCTGATGCGTGACACCGCCAAGCTTGACATGTATCTTCATGGCGACGTTGCCGCAGTACTAAAGGGCAAGGGTAAGCGTAATGTTGCGTCCAAAGGAGAGTCCATTGCATACCTGATCTAAACCTCTATCACTCTTGATCTTCTGGGATTGAAGACATTGCGTGACCACGGGCTATGGGCGCGAAATCAGAACAGGCGCATGAATATGAGGCCAAATCAACGCACCTTGAGAAGTCCGTCAGCTATATGGAGGAGATTGCAGACATCAATGAGTAATCAACGGCGGAACACTATCGAAACGAGCTCACCTGCTTGAGCTTTTATGGTTTTGTACATCTGAGTATCTTTCCTCTGCGATAATGGGTATCGTCAGTCAGTCGCAGGTTACCGTTGGGAACCAGGGTGCAATGTCGACTCACGGGCATTATGACAATAATTAGTTGAGGATTGGCCTTGGACTTCATGTAAGCTTTTCGAGCAGCCTCTTGCAGACCAACCTTGATCCCAGTGCCATTTCCAGCTGGTAGTGACGTCAGTGTCAAGTATTATACAAGCAAAGCGTATTCACCTTGATTTGGATTCCATCGGAAACAATCTGGTTGTCGGTTTTCAACTACGCAACCTATAAATATCGGCTCAGCGATACGTTATCGGGATATCGCGGATGGGCAAAAGTAGTTTTGTACTAACCGTAAGCGGCCAGTTGATCAACAAGGCTGGTGAGTTTGAATTTGTCAGCTTGAATACATCATATAAGAAGACCGTGAAGTTACACACAATGTGACAAATTTTTCTGTTATCACATGACATCAGCAGGGTCATATATAAAGGGTACTGTCAACTCACGAAGATCTGCTTCGCCACATCTCTCGTCAAAAGAGACTACGGACCATGACTTGAGCGGCTTCCCGGGTTTGGTGAACTTCAAGAAAAGGGAAATCAGCTCCAATCATCCGTTCCACAGAAGGTGGACAACTTACCTTCACATTCTTCAAATTCCATGAACTACAGTTTACTGTCAGCTTTTTCCGTCTATCCCGTTTTTGGTTTGGTACATACCCAAAGTTGGCTCTCATACTCTTGTTGCCGCCGTACAATACGTTGGGAGGGTTGAGGACTCTGGCAGGAATCTTCATCATCTGATCGTTGACTTGAACTCCCCAGGCTTTAATCTTGGGTAAGTTGCTGTAATTAAGTCTTTGTCGCCATGCGTTGACTACATTCGCAGGCGGGTTGATCAGCTGGCTGAGCACATAACTCATTCTTTTATAGAACTCACTAGCAGCTTGTCTTTGAGGAGGAGGTTTTGCGGCATGTCTAATGATGTGTAGAGTTGTCAGACCAGGTGCACGTCAAAGCATTCCAGAATAGAAGACTTATCTCAGCCGTTTGATCGGAGGTCAATTTGAGCATGGGGATCTTATGGAATGGCTCGAGCTTGACAAACTCCATGCTGGTAGGTTGTCAGCTTGATAACCGTCAGGGAGGCTTGATTCACTCACGGGATGTAATTGTTCTTCCCGTATTGGACACAAGGAAGTCGAGGACGAGTGACTTGTTTATTGTAAATTTCCTTGTAATATTGAATGATGCCAATTTGTCGATCAGGTTTGCCATCTTTGCCTGAGAGTGTAAATTTGAGAGCTTCGGCTGGCTGAGTGGTAATCTTATTGATTGAGAATATTCGATCGGAGTTTCTGAGTACAATCACATATCAGCTTGGCTATTTCTGAATGAGCTCAAATGAGTTACCTGTGAGTGACTCTAAATTTCGCAGTCTTCAGGTATTCATTGACCTTTCTGATTTGCATGGGCTGGAGATCTTGAATGGCTGGGACCCCACCATTGCCTTGGCGAGGAGGAGGTCCACCTCTGCCACCACCTCTTCCACCTCGATCAAAACCTCTACCACCCCTTCCACCTCCAAAGCCACCTCCGCCGCTCATTCCAAGAAGTCGAGCACATACGTCCTGTGATTATAGTCAGATTTAGGGTACTCGTTAAATTGAGGAGTATGTCACTAAGGATTCAGCTTACAGGCAGCATTCCAGGTTCAATGAACGCAGAGTAAGCTGTGTCGATCTGAACGATACCTCGTCAGTCGCCTAATATTGATAAAGAGAGATGGAGTCTTACTTGAAGAGCGGGGTGCTCCGACGAAGTCCATCTGAAAGATTGCTGAAATCCTCGGTAAAGGATACCACCGTTCGAAAGAGGCTCCGAGCCCTCTGCAGATAAATTCGTCAATCAACGCATTCCACGGATGTGTTGCAAGTACGATAGAGTTACCCTCAGTAAAGAATCTTCGACCAGCAGCGCCGGACATGACGAATTGCTTAGCAGGATCCTGTCGGAACAGGATATTCATAGCTTGAATGGCTGTAAGCTACAACAGGAAGTCAAGTCAACGCGATATCGAGTATTCGCGAAGATGTAGCTTACCATCATTTCACGCGTTTGCTCACTTTGCTTAGTACCGCGACAGTACTCTTCAATGATGGAAAGATCGATTGTGTTGACAGACTGGATGATGACTTTGAATCTTCGCTTATCGTCCTTGGGGTCTTTCCCATCCTCCTTCAGAGAGACAATGATCTCAGTCTATAAAGTCAGGGGATGTAGATTGTCAGTTGAAGAAATTCAAAGTTCCTGACGAGTGCTGGTGATCACATACGCTTGTATCAGGGAGAGGCACTGGAGTGTAAAAGCTCTTTCTATATCACAAGAAAGTGTAGTAAGATTAGCATCACATCGTCTGAAGATAATTGAGAAACGTACACTTGGTCATAGGCGGCTGCGTCAAGGGACTTTCTAATATCGCCTTTAGCTTCAAGAACCATTTGATCCCACACAGCCTGGAGAAGAGCTCGTGGTTTCCTGAATTTCCATGATTATTAGCTATGTGGAACATTGACCGATCAAGATGATCACCTACTTCTGATTTGCAACCTTTACAACGGGGCTGATATCGATGTCATAGTGACTATGGCAGAAAATCTTGATTAGTCGAGGTAGTCGAGGTAACACCAGCGAAAGGTGTTGTGACTGAGAAAGACAAAGTTCATATACACTTTACTTACATGATTGTATTTCCTTGGCTTTTGAACTTCGATAAGAACATGTTGGCATTGACTTCGATAGCTCGTCCGGCGGTACCATAGCCTATGTAGTAGCGTCAATGATAAGTCAATCAATTTTCAGCCATGATACCAATTGACCTACCAGGTCTAGGAGGACAACCTGTAGTACAACAACGCATTCATCAGCATATTTTCAAGATGATATAAGGACTCAGCGAACCATCAAGAGTTTCTTGCATCCCTCTTCTGGTTGCGATAGACAGATCCTGCATTCCTGAGACGAGGTCGCCAGCGGTCTGAATAACATACATCAGCTTTAGGGAAGAGATGCGATGAATTATGTCAGAAACTCACAGCAGTACCGGTTTCTTTAGGCGGCATTTTGAAGGAACTTATTGTGTTTGGGTGCTGACGAGACTGTTTCTGAGCAATCATTGACCGAATATAAGGTAAGGAATTAAGAGAATTGAGAGGAGTTAATTGCAAGTGAGTATAAGCGGTAAGACGGGAAGGGTAAGAGAAGGAATGACTTACTTAATGATTCTAATTTGGTGCTGAAAGTGAATAAAGAAGTAAAAGAAAGTGAGTGACTACAAAGTCAGATTACAACTTTTGGTTGAACTGTTTAATGTTCAATGAGCAATGAACGAGATCGATGAATGATAATGACTTACGATAACGGAAAGAAACAATGAGAAGCAGGGAGTGGTCTCTACAATTTCGATAGATGAGATTTTTCTGAAGGGAGAAAAGGAAAAGGTGAAAAGGAAAGAAAAGATAAATCAGACTTGTTATATATAAGTAAAAGTTGAAGAGAAGGAAAATTGATTTATGGAAAATTTAGAAGTCAAAGAAATCAAGCCTGTGGGTTTTTTAACCGAGTACGCGTATAATATTACCCCTAACGCACAGATCACCACTGTCATATGAGTGAGAAGAGTAAACAAGTCAACAATGTTCAAAGGACGTATGTACTCTATTCCTAGAATGATGATGATGATGATGATGATGGTAATGAGCTGATTGTCAGTTGATGGGTGATTCAACTTTAGTGTAATCTAACTTTAAGCGGCGAAGTGCGAAACTCAGGTGTTTCATCTTTAATTATGTGTAATGATTTACTTATTTTACCCTGAAATTACAAAAGTTTAGATAAGACAAGATATTATCGATTATTTGATCAGCGTTGTTGCGAAAAAGGGGCAATTTTAACGAGATTCTGCTTAGAGATCTTGCTTCTCAGAAACTATTGACCATCCCATTGTACCGAACATTGAGGCAACCAACTGCATGAGTACCTCATATCTGTCGTTCAAGCTTCTCCAACGATCACTTTATGCATGTTCGTAGCAATATCAAGCAGCCTCAGCAATCATTCCTCTCCACCTTCTTTGAACTTCCACAGCCTCTCTAAAAATCTTATATTTAACATCTAGTAATTTCCTTTCAGCATTTCCATGTTCGTCAGATCTAGGATCTACTCTCTTTCCAGGGAAAGTCATTGAAACCATAACGTCCCATAATCTATCTTTATCATTTTCTCTAGCTTTCTTAGCTTCTTCCTGACTTTGAATCTCTTTTCCTTGTAATTCTACTGAAATTGAATGTGCGTATTTACCCAGCATCGCTGCACCAAGTACTACAGCTGCTGAAGGTTGTGGTGGGATGATGACTGGCATTTGAAGGACAGTAGAAAGCAATCTCATCAATGGTCCGTTCTTCGCTTGTGAACCTATATACCCATGACATCAGCTGACTATCATCTGAAGCAATGACTGACAAAAGGGTATGGTCAATTCTGAAACGAATAAAAACACTCACCACTCATGTAGATCGAGTCAATCTTATGTCCCTTGGCATTCATCTCGTCGACTATATGTCTAGTTTGAAGTGCGATTGCCTGTTGTATGTATGCGTCAGCTGTATTCTGGTCTCAGCGAACGTTTCAGCTCACCTCGAGAGTAACGTTGAACTTAGCAGCCAGATCACTCAAACTATCATCTAAAGTAAGACCGACAATAGAACCTTTCATCCTTGGATCGGCAAGAGGAGATCGATTACCTGGAAAGAATTGCGACATTGGAATTAATTCGACACGAGGAGATTGCTGAGTTTATCACATGATTGTAGCTCACCATGCTAAGGGAAAGTAACCATCGAGTCAGCTTTGCGCTCCAAGGTATGCAGGACAGATAAACTTACCAAGTCAGGGTAAAAATGTAAATCCTTAGTCAAATGAGCTAATCCATTGATAACAATCAGCCCTGACCAGTCCATGGGAGGAACTTTATCAACATACTCAAGGTAAGAGCATTTCGTTCTTTCAGCATCTCATCTAATCTATCACCCAAAAGTTCGAATGTACTCTTGCCTGTCTTCTTGGAAAGTTCAACAAGTTTAGGGTAAGCAGGATGGGTTTGCATCATGAAGTCAATCAGCTAAGTGGATAATATCAGTATCAATAAACCCAACCCATCTCAGTCTTGAATCAAGACATATATTGCGACATGGACTCACTTGACCCGTCGACGATTGTCCTCCTTCGTTCATCCATAGACCAGGGAAGACTGCATCTCTATAGGGTCCCCACTGTGTACAGTTGTTTCATCAGCCATCCAATATGGTAATGTTGCTCTATCGAAATAGCTGTACTCACGACACTGAATGCAAGACATCCATTAGCGACCATTTCTCAAATATGTAGAATCGTAAATGAACTCACCCTGGTACCAAGATACCTTCTTTACTCTGAGCGATATGACATGTACTCGTACCAGCGATGGCAGCTAATCTGGAACTGGCATCTTCGAGAGTTGGTTTAGGTTGGTCTGCACCCGCAGCAGCAGCGACAGTCCCAATCCATCCAGCGTATCTGAATACCAGGAACCATTAAGCTCACTGTATGAATCAAGCTCAACATGGCCGCTGAGGAAAAAATGGCTTACGCATCGATGACACCACTTCCGACAGCAGTGCCTTCCACTAACCCCAAAGACTCAGCAGCGGCTTTGCTCAATCCCTTTCCGACCGGTTGACCAGCAGTCAGTACCAAACCATTCTTTCCTGGTATACCACCCAATTGTTCGAAATCGTTCTCAACCATTTGCTCGAGTCCTGGAAAATCAGGTGAAATTTTTCAGCTTATATCCGCAAGTAATTGGGAAGCGGAACGTACCAATCTTGTTGAAGAATCTTGCCGACCACCCATCTTGACTGATTTCTTCTTTTCCACCATCACACTCATGTACCATCTTAGCGCCAGGAGGTACGAAAGAGCATTTACATGTTAAGGAGCATGCTGATCTGGCTAAGGAGGTGGTAGCGTTGTAGGTCAACCAGTCTGGTAAGCTGGTCGGAGTATGTATCAGCTACTATTGTTCCAAGCGGAAAGACTTGCGAAATTGGCTTACTCGAACAACATAGAATTTTTGAATTTCTCCTCATTCATATGTTTAGACAACCAAAGAGTTTTAGGGATTTCCATTTCAAGCTAAATCACGATATCAGCTCTCGTTCCTGGCCTTACTCTGTATAGTACAGCAGCTATAAACGAATCTGAAGCGTACACTCATAGTTTTTCCAACAAATCCTAAAACTCCCTCTCCAGTAGCATTAATCTTTTCAGCTTCTTCTTCAGCTCTATGATCTGCCCATAAAATCACATTCCATTCTCCATCTTTACCTAAATTCTCATCACGTTCATCTTCTTCGGTAGACCCTGTTCTAGAGACCGAAATTGGTTTACCATCTTTGGAAACTACAGCTAAAGAACAAGTAGCATCGAATCCTATTCCTTTCACTTGTTTTGGGTCTATACCTGATTCAGCTAAGATTTTTTTACAACATTTGGAAAGAGATGACCAGATATTCGTGGTTGATTGTTCGAAAATTCTGTGGTCCGTTGGTGATCTATGAGTGAGGGTGGCCTCTGCATTGAACAACGTGATACACGTCAATATTTTTAAAAGCCATTTCCACAGCTTGGACAAGAGGTTTACCCACCTGAATGCTCAGCTATCAATTTTCCGTTACTGTCTACCAGACAAGCTCGACCCGATCCGGTGCCGCTAGATATACGAGGATTATATTAACTGATTGTACCAATTTCAGAACTCGAGAGAGAGCTCACTTACACGTCAAACCCAATGTAATAGTCAGTTTCGCTCATTTTAGCTACTTGATTCCCTTTTTTGCTTTTCTGGAATATAGTGTGCTTTGAGAATAGTTCCAAGAAGTATCTTATAAGTGAAGTATTGACAGGTTTGTACGAGTCTAGACAAAGGGATAAAATCTGGTGGCTTATGCATTTTTTATTTCCACAAAGAAAGGAAATATGTTCGCTCCACCACAAGAGTAAATTCAGATTCGGGCCCCACATCATGTATAACATCTCATATTGTTAAAAGGGTCTTGGGCGCCTGTCCTGATTCTGCGTCTAGCGTCTATGCTTATTTCTCGGTTATCGGTACGATTATCCCGCTTTTCAACAGATTTAGCGGATGTCATTATCTGTCTGAATAGGCTTGCGGCAGATCAATTTGCATGATATTCGCCGCCTAACCAGGATCGATCGCAGTTACCAAATATGGTGCCTTCCTTCTCAATCTTTGGCTTAAAGTTACACTTTTTTGGTGCATCAAATCAATCCCCGCAGATCAGTGACTAAACCGCAGTCTCGTCATTTGATCATCACGAAAGCCAAGGTATTTTTACGATACGTTCAAGAGTCTTTGTACCTTTAAATATCGACGCAAAAGGAAAATTAATATCGTTTCATACCCTTGACATATGATATAATTTGTATTGATTGATCCTTACGCGGGGATCCGTGCGGTAATGAATCTCAGATGTCTCACGTTGTCATCATCACGATCGTTTTTGATGATCATTGAGTCTCACAAATTACAATGTTGAGTATGTATATATATAGTCATGCATACCCAGCTGCAAGTTCATGAATGATTATGGAAGAATTTGCCACCTCAAGCATAACGAATCGAAGGCATATATATCAACAGCTTTCTAACCCCAGAAAATCACGTTTTAGCATTTGATCAATTGAACCCGAATCCAAAAACCCTGAAAAGACAAAACGACGTCGACGCGACTTTATAAGCAAAAATCAAAAAATCACTCCGAGCGAGAATAGGAACTCGTTACAGAAATCACATTAACCCTCGATCAACTTCTCCTTTCTCACAATACTAGGGGGTACAGAAATCAAAGATCAAGGAGGTTGTGCAGATAAACACAGTGGATAGTCGATCAATACTTGGCATCTTTCATAGATAATTCAGGATTATACCAAAGTCCACGTTCTTTAGTAACTTCGGACAAAAGATCTCATCAGTTGGACATCAAAGTAAATCTTAGTGTATTTAACATTTTACGCAGTTGAAACAAACTACGCTTTCCTTTCGCAGATTCATTAAGCCTTCTTCTTTTCTATAATCCTGATTTACCTTTCATATCGGTCTTCTAAACCAGGTCGTTGATTTTAGTTTCTTTCTTTAGCATAATAATTTGATTCATCTTGAAACGTTTTTTCTTTTCCATTTATTGTTCTTCAATTATTTTGGCAGGTCCAAACGTCCTCAATTCTTGTTGATCAAGAATACGACAAATCATACTCGCTGCTGGACAGTCAACTGAACCTGAAAACTAGTCTTGACGATTTAGTGAAAAGATTTTGGATTGTCTAGGAACAAAGTCATTGTGAGTTATATTTATCTTTCTCGCCCTGCGATTGTGTGTATACATAATACTTGTCAAACCCTCCTTTGGATTCTCATACTTGACCGAATGCCAAGTCCAAGTACGCGCAGATTTGAAACACCTTTCATGCCACTTAGCATAATTCGGTCTGCCCATATCATCTTCAATTCCAATCCAATCTTGTCTATGATAGTACCGCTTCTTACATCCTCCTTTTAGCACTCTCTTTATCCTTTCTCCCATTTGTGATCATCCTTAGCCATCTATCAGCCTCCTTATGTGGTCTTTGGCTTGCCTGCCAAGACCTTCGTACTTTCGCTCGCAGCTCAAAAGTAGGGTCTATAACTGACCTTTGTCACTCTTTCAACCAGAATCAAAACTCCGCTCAGACTCTTCAATCTTACACGAGCTGGCTTCTCATCTTTACTTTCTAACAGCAACTCATCCTCTTTTATGATGTTGATACCCCTCTTACTTCTCTCGACAATCCCTTTATCCCTTGCTCATCCTCAGCCAAAACCTATCCCAGCCGAACCGACACCTTTAGTTGCTTCTAAGAGAGGTATAACAGCATCCCTATCCCACGGAGCAGGTACTGTCAGACGGGCGAAAGGCTATGCCAACGCTAAGAGGGATACTGTACCTCCTCAGCGCCTAAAACATCGCCAAAAGAGACATTCGTCTTCGGTCTCGAAATTAGAGATAAGGGGTGATGATGAGGGTTTACCTCCTAGTTGGCTACTTTGGGCGGGAGCGAGAGTGGACTCCAAGTACAATGCCGGAGCTGGTGGGTTTTCAGCTGCTTATGCTAAGGCTTTGACTAGAAGGGCGAGTAATGGGGATGTCCAGTAAGTGTCGCGTCTATCCATACAAAGGGGTTTCCTAATCCAAGATGTAAAAAACCTAGGCGAGATTGCGCTGACACGATGTTGCTATTATGCCAGACTTACAAACCATAACCTCGATACATCTTACTCTGCGACCATCGATGTCGGTACTCCCTCTCAAAGTCTAGACATTGTATTAGACACTGGTTCTTCGGATCTTTGGGTAGCTTCTCAAGATTGTACAGATGGCGCGTGTATAGGTATGACAACGTACGATACTGCTTCGAGTACAACAAATGTCAAGTGAGTTGATTCCGTTGAGGTTTTATTGCTCGATGGTCTTAGTTGTACCGCAAGCTGACACAGGAAGTGCATTTTAGCCTGACATCAGCTTTTTCGATCGAGTATGGTTCCGGTACTGCTGCTGGATCACTCGTACAAGATCTGGTCACCCTTGGCGGATACTCGGTAGCATCACAGACTTTTGCTTCTTGTGATGAAGTTAGTTCAGGCTTGTTGAGCAGTGGTGTTAGTGGGATCATGGGTTTGAGTTGGCAAGCATTGGCGTATTCCAAAGGTGAGTCATTATCACTA
Source organism: Kwoniella pini CBS 10737 (assembly GCF_000512605.2). Lineage (NCBI taxonomy): Eukaryota > Fungi > Basidiomycota > Tremellomycetes > Tremellales > Cryptococcaceae > Kwoniella > Kwoniella pini. The sequence goes on along the minus strand of NC_091717.1, from coordinate 1,417,957 downwards.
CACCCTGCTTTGGCCTCTTAATAGCTGTAGCGAACATTTAAGCTGACAATTACCGCCATATCATAGCTACGCCGTGGTGGTTGACCCTAGCAAAATCCTCTTCATGGTCTGATCCCCTTTTCGCCTTCCACCTCGCTCGTTATAGAAATGTAGCAGGTGCCAGCTCCATCGAGACCGATGGTGGTGTGGCTACTTTTGGCTTCTTGGGTAAGCCAGATTTCGACCGATGGCGGTGGACAGGATAGCTTATTTTGCTGCCAACAGACTCCTCCCTTTATTCTGGCGATGTCACATACGTTTCTGTATCCGGTAGCGCACAATACTGGCAGATTCCAATGGCAAGTATGAAGATGCAAGGCGAGACTGTTTCTCTCGGATCTTCCAATATGGCAGCCATCGATACCGGAACAACCCTTATCGGTGGTCCTGAATCGCTTATCCAAGCTATCTACGCCAACATACCAGGATCCGAACGAATGACTGGATCGTATGCTCCTTATTTCGCCTATCCTTGTTCTACTACTGTAGATTTCGAAATAACTTTCGGTGGATTTACGATCAAGATCACCGATCAAGATTTCAACCTTGGAAGATATACCTCAGATACAACGATGTGTACAGGAGCAGCATACGTACAAAGTCTCGCTTCTACTTCACCTGTTCAATGGATTGTGGGTGATGCCGCTTTGAAGAACACATATACGGTCTTCCGATATTCTCCTGCTGCTGTTGGTTTTGCGAATCTAGCAGGTGCTGTCACTTCCTCAGAAGCCGCTCAATCCACCACCATTCCCGATGCTTCGGCAATCGCAGCTTCCACTGCGCCGGTTACTACTTCAGGATCAGTCGCTTCTTCAAGTAAGGCAACATTGACAAGCACAGCAGCGGCGATGACTAGTCAAACTGCTTCGGCGGAAGCTCCTTATGTGGTTACAGCTACAAGTACCGTTGAAGCATCGGAAAGTGAAGGCTCACAATCTGCATCAGCATCTTCAAAAACTTCAAATGCATCGAAGAAATTGAACATTATCAACATTCCGTCAATATCACTTATACTCCTGGGAATGGGTATAGTATTCTTGTAAACCTTCTGATGTGTATAGAAATAGAAATAAATATTCATCATGGACATTCCATCCCACTTTGCATAGCACCACTTCGTTTCACTTATTCCATTTGATCATAGATTTAAACGGGTTCTACCTTTCCAAAAGTGCATAAAATTCTCCCCGGTTTCTAACGAGCAAAGATCATTTATAGATGAAAGTGCATAGCATGTCACGTATATAAAGTCATATATTCATATAGTCACGTAGCATAGCAAGATAGTAGCATATGCATTGGTTTTTCGCTGGCGCTGTGATAACTGAAACCTAAGAACAAGGTTGAAGCTCATAACAATTGGATAAAACAACTACAATAATCATGCCCACGACATCAGCTTGAACTCATTCAGGTACCATCAAATTAGTGTATGAATATACAATACGATGACTCAACTTTCGTCACTGGCTTGACCTATTCTTTTCAGTGTCGAAGTTATTCGATAAATTCCTTCTTCATAAATGCATTTATCACGGACCAATTCCTTTTTTCACTTGATTTCTCTCTACATCAAAATCATCATATTCATAATCTTCAAAGTCTCCATAATTTTCCATAATTCCTTGTATCCGTCCATCTCTCTTCCGCAGCAGTCTCACCTGGAGGTTCAGCCGTCATCTTATAGAGAATGGCACCTAGAGTAAGTTCAATACGGTCGTAATACGGTCCTTTCTAATAATGGAGATATGAGCTGACTTTACTAAATCATGCGCAGAAGAAAAAGACCAAAATTTCTCCTAAATTCTCTCACAATAGAGACACCGCAGCTTCAATGCCCGAATCCGAACAAGTTCATCTCAACCTCAGCAAGAAGAAGAAAGCTTCCCTTCTTCATCTGAATCCCTTATCCCGTCTACCCAACGAAATCGTTAATCATATCTTCCACTAGATCTCTCACGATACCAAAACTCTCCTAAACTGCCTTTCAGTATCTTGGCAATGGTACTACGTTGGTTCACCCATACTCTGGCGTCACCTCAAGCTGACACCAAGGTCAAAGCAGACAGATAGCCAAGGAAACGAAAACAACCGTACATCGGACAAGTTAGAGCTGCTTCAATTTATCAAGCAAGGGCTATCCAATCATACTCTGCTTCATAGTGTCAGGGAGTTCAGTTTGGAACACCATCACCACGATTGGTGCCAAATCGCGAATGGTGTGGCAACTCTTCAACTTCCCAACCTGGAAACACTTCACATCATTCTCGCTCACAATGATCATGAGTTCCACCCTTTCCGAAAGAGCAATAAGACTACCCGAACACGTTATTGCAGACTATTGAAAGATTTGACGCCCAGAACGATCATAATAAGGTATTCTCCGGGAAGCCGGTCCTCAGATGCCCTTTCTTTCAACGGCGTACCAGCGTCAGTCTGGAATAATGTGGAAGAGCTAATCATGGTACCCAGAGAATGTTGTCTCGGCAGTGAAATGGCAATTCCGCTCCAATCAGAAACGGCATTGAATAAGCTCAAATCCGTCACAATTTACTTTTCACCCAATACATTCAAGTGCAGTTGTTTTTCCTCGCTCCAAACTCATACCGCATATATCTTTCGTCTTTTATTCCAGAAAAATGGGCTTAAAAATATTTCGATAAAGATAGCATATACTACCAAGAAGGCTTGGTCAGCTCTAATGCATCAAGAATACGTGGAAGCAATCCTTTCTGCTATCATGGACGAAGCTGCGAAGGCAGGATTTTCCCGACCCGACATCGATCTCAGATTACAGCGATTATCTTTTATCTCAAGGAAGTCTTCGCGAAGCGAGACTGAGAAGCGGGACCTTAACAGGTTGAAGGTTTTAGTTGAAGGAGGATAACTGAGCGCAAGAACTTCGATTTGGCTCGGTCTCTCGTTAACGGTCGTGAAGCCTTTGTATGTGAATTGGATATGTTCTGTATTTCATTATTGACATTTAGCTAGTATTTTCTCACCTCAAGCTCTTAAGCTATATAGTTGTCAATGTCCCTATCTAGATAGGCTTTATGTATATGTATAAACTCCTGCCGGTAGCTGTCCCTTATTGCAAATAAACGCCTGCTGATAATCTGTAAGATACACACTTCTTTGAAGCATAGAGAGGGATAATTGTACAAAGCACGATCCATCATTCAATTGATTGACCTTTCAGGAACAATTCTCTTCAATCAGACAGCAGTGGTACTCTCCGATTCTGAGAGTGATCACTCGGTGAACGGTAAATTTATCGGTACTCAATCACTATCTTATATTCTTGTTTTCGCCTTGTCGAGTCATGCATGTATTTCGTGATGTATGTTTGTCTAACAATAAGATCATTATTGAATTGGAATGTGATTTAACCGATCCCAAGAAAGGTCAATGCGCTTATGATGTATACACTCCGGTTGACTGGATCTTGGTCAGTCAACCATCCAAATGGGATTCAAATGAACACTCAATGTTAATATCCCTCTCTTCCCTTTTCGTCTCCCTTTTGTATTTCAAAAACCTTTGATATCGATTATCACAAAAAGATCAAGCACACGAAGAATTGCACAGCACATCCACACCATCGATCTTTGAGTTAGGATCTGCAATGGCACCTTCAGTAAGTACCTTCTCTGATTCCCCTTGCTTCGCGAGATAATTGTTTCATTATATTTTCTGATAAAAGCTGACGTGAGATCCATTTTATCTACAGAAAAAGAAAGTCAAAATTCCTTCTTCCACTAGACCTCGACATTCTAGAAGTATGCAGGCTGAAACTTCTCCGAAGACACCGACGCAGTTCATTAATCAATCTAACACTACCGCTGGAGCTCACATCTCACATTTGCCCTACGAAATCATCGATCATATCTTCTCCTACTTAGTAACCGACATCAGAAACCTTCTCAACTGTAGCACCGTTTCTCGAACATGGTATCAAGTTTCCTCTCCTCGTATATGGCATCATCTCACACTCTCACCCTTATCAAGTGGAAAAGATGATAACGGACAAGCATTCTCAAGCGGATTCATGAAAGACCATTGTCGTATTGCTACTCCTATCAAAGGTACCCAGTACACATTTGATGCCGTAAAGAAATTGACCATCAAACATCACGATCCTCAATGGTGTAAAGGTCAGAAGGGAAAGCCATCCTCATTTAGATTACCAAATCTTCAAGTATTGGAGCTCGTTTGTGATTCAACATGGAAGACGCCTGAATTTCATACCAGTCATCCAATCTCTAGGACACGCTATGGAGGTGAAGACTGTAGATTACTTCGAAACCTATACCCCACGAAGATTGTATTCAGAGGCTGTCATGTTCAGGTCAACCCTCTACTGATTCCCCACTTGCCTGTATCGCTATTCAGACATGTTGAAGAGTTGATCTTTATTTCTTCAGATTTCGAATACGTGAAGCCTGGTAGTAAAATGAGGATCGGCAGCCCGAAAATGCTGTTAAATTCATTGAGATCGATAACTTGGATATTCTCGCCTAAAAATGAAAACAAACCCTGTGTACCCAGCTTTGTTGAGGCCATGAAATTCAATGCTCAAGCTCTTTTCCCATTGGTCTTCCTGCTTGATCAAACGAAGCACATCCCTATCACGGTAGTCAATCCGGCTCAAGAAGGTATCCAACCGTGCGGCACGCGTGAGAGTGTTCACTCGATCAAGAATCATTTTTTCAAAAAGGCTGCTAAGCTGGGTCTCTCTGACGAGAACATCAGGGACAGGTGGAATGAAGTCAATCTGATTAGTATGGAAAATTGGGTCGATGATCACAGTAAATGGAATGGCATCCTAGACCGAGCTGAAGTCATGAATTGGAAGATAAACATAGGCATATTAAGTATGTTCCATATACAGGGTTAATACACGCCATCGTGTATCTGGCCAAAATACAAGAAGGGAAGTTACGTTCAAAAGGTCAGAAAATCATATTTAATGTGTGTATCGCTCCATTCATCGTTGTACTTATGATCGAAGCTATGTAAAATGTGTCATTTCATCAGTTCCATCATGTCAAGATCACACACGACAAGCGTCTTGCTGAAGATTTGTGCATATAGCCTGAATGGTTTCAATACAGCATTCTACTCCTCCTTTTTAACTTTCGTCATGCCAGCTGATCGGGGTCAAACCCCGAATGACGAGTTCGGACAGGTACGTCAAGTCTCTCGGCAAGACAGCATTCTCGCTTGAACCTCCCTCTTTCCTCACCAATTGATGCTGTAGAACAGTAAAGAGTATCAATCGATCAAAGCGTAATTAGTCTTTGGTGGCTTGATATGCTTTTTCCCTAGTTGTTTTGTCAGGCGGCACTATTGGGATGCGGGGTTAAACTTTATTCGGAGTATTTTATACTTTTACAAGATAGAATGTTTCATCCTGACTATTTGCTCGGATCTTTAGGGAATTCGCGTTTCAAAACAAAGTATATTACGCTAAATAATGTTTGTTTACATCTTTAAAAATTGATTGCCCTGAATTCACAATAAATATCACATCATCATCTTAAATTTAGCTATAGGATGGAACATTCGTATCATAAATTCCATAAAGACCAAGCTAAGACTTTGCGGAGTAATGGGTATGAAGAGTGCGGAATTCGGTATGAAATTTAGTATCAAGACTAAAAGAATCGTGCGTTTTATAGTGGTTTTTCGGGAAAGAAGGCGTTATGATCAATGCGTCATCATTCCACACACTATTGTGCTTTGAATGAGAATGTTCTGTGTATGTTGTAACATACGGCAAGAGGTGTAGCGAAAATTGTTTTTTGATTCATCAGTTTTATGATTGCTCCAAGATTGTGTCTCTTTACTAGCATCTCTGTCCTTTTCATTCAATAACAAAATATTGTAGTATTTATCCATCGCACCCAACATGCTGGACCCGTCAAGATAGATCCATCGTTCCTTTCGGCATTTACGAGCCAAGCTATAATTGCCTCAGCTTCGATTGAGCGGGAGAGAGAGTAAACGAACTCAATAGGTGAAAACAAGAGACTATTCGGTTCAGTCGGGATTAGAATATTATAACATTAAGGGGCGTTTGGAATATACGTAAAAAGATATAGTTGTATGGTGAACAACACTCAAGGTTGGATCGGCAAAACGTGGATAGAAAGGGCTTGAGCTGGTAGATTAGATCCCAATCAATCTTTGATTTTCACGCAATCTCACTACAAAGTTGATATCCAGATGTATAGAGGGAATACGAAACACAAAGCGCTTGAATCATATTGTAGCTTCTAATTCCCCTTTGTAAGCTTCTTCTCTATACCGTTCTGATCAAACTTCTCTTCCTGCTTATTAGGTTCAGTCATACTAAGGGTGCTGATTATCTGTCTTAAAACATCATTCATCAACAGTGCTGTGCATTGACCGAATAATCATCAAACGATACCTGTTAACGGGAACCAAATTTTGTCAACACCTACATAACTCTTTGTTCTGGCAGGAACGAAATAACAGTCAATTGTGCGCATCGGAGAAAAAGAAGAATATCGGTAGGAACGATATTGGTTGTATCATATCGTGGAATTAACCATAAATCTTTGAACTCTCCGGCAGATGTTAACAACAACGAGCATAATTACTCGTATCATCCTGCTACAGGCATCCGACGGGAAAGGCATAGTACAGCTTCCCAGATCAGAATAGTGCTGCGAAAAAAATATCCATATTTAGTCGCCAAAACTTGTTTAAACGCAATACACACAATCAAACCCCCGATATATCGTTCAACATGGAGCCGGAAGTTGGTGTAGCGTTACATCGAATCAATTCACCAGCTCATATACAAGGCAAAAAGTCTTTCTTATCAAAGTTGAGACGAGCCTCATCTTCGAATTCTCCTTATGACCAATCTTCACATGCTGCTTCAACTTCTGCATTACCAAGTGGTAGTAACATACGGCAAACAAGCTGGATCTCAAGTGCAGGTTCAAGTACAGTGAAGAAGAATCAAGTAGGTGTACCGATAATGATGGGTGTGAACCGATCTGAGGAAATATTTGGTACTTCAACAAGTATAAAACATGGATTTTGTATTGAAGATGAACTGGAATGGGAAAGAGTAAAAACATTACCTAGAGTCAGACTTGTTCCTCCTCCCGAAGGTGAGTTATTCAGGCATTTCAAGCTCATTTAACTTCCTAACAAGTTTTCGTTTTACAGAAGAAAGTGAACCAATCATGTTGTATCCTCCTCCACATATGACCAGACCTTCAACACCACCTCCTATTCTTCCTCATCCTTTCTTGTCTCCACCATCATCACCACCAACTTCACCACCTAGAAGACCGGGATCTCCACCTCAATCTCCACCGAAGCGGCCGACAAGTATATATTCCCAATCACCTACTTGGGCAGGTATGGCTGATGGGTTCGTCTTACCACCTCCCAAATTCTCCAGAAATTCAGTCGGCTGGACATCTACCGCTTTTGGCGGTAACAATATCGTCATGCCGAAGAGAAGGGCAGAAGTGGCTGAAGATCGACGAAAGAGAATGAGTGGAATAAATATTGCAGGTAGTCCACCCACATCACCTCCTGCTATTGTCGTCAGCGGGATGATGAGAAGTTTGGAAAGTCAAGAAGAAATAGCAGCAAATAAGCGAATGAGGATAGAAGAAGCAGTAAAAGTGGATGTAAAGGCGACGCAAGAGGGCACAATGGATCGTGTGTTAGTAGAAACGAAGGATATCGTTACCTCACCCGTGGATATGGACGTAGATCGAATACCTTCCCCTCCTCTTCTACCCCACGAAGTCGTTATATCCAAAACTTCCAATACTTTGTCATCCAGCGAAACCAATACTTCAATATCGCAGATGCCGGTCGACCCACCCGCACCTATACCTGTCCGCAGGTCGAGAGCATTATCGCTCTCAGCTGCACTGTCTTCCTCATCACTCAAGAATGCTGCAGTACCTCCACTACCAGATCTTCCTAGACCCCCTATCCGAAAACAGCGATCTCTGAAAAAGTTCTTCTTCAGTTCATCGACACCGCCTGAAGCTGCCAGCACTAGCTCCTGCGCACCCCCGGTACCACCGCTACCACTTCGTGAGCGAACTGCTGAGATTCAAAATATTGATAGTCAAGTAGAGCAAGACAAAATCTTGAAGAGTAAGAAGGTGATGAAGAGAGCAAGATCGAAACCTTCACTTAAAATCGATGTGAAGGGTTCGAAATCTTCTTCTTCAGCTGAGGTTTCACCTGTGACACCAGCATTGTCAACTGACAAAACGGATATATCAGCCATTATGGATACTCCTTCTGCACCAGCTCCGTTGAGAGGTCTGAGCAAAAGGTTCTCGCTCTCTAACATGTCTCAAGCATTTAAAAAGAGATCCCACTCTACTCCTGTATCAGCTACTTCATCTACATCACCAATACCCTTGGTTCCCGATATACCTGAAGCTTACAAGAAAGAGAAGTACGCTACAGGCAGCTCGGCAAAACAACCAGTACCACCAAGTCCCAGAAAAGCCGAAACTATAGACACCAATAAGAACCAAGAAAGCATTCTCTCCACCAGTGTACCTAGAAGAAGTGAATCCCTCAAAGCTATTCAATCACTCACTTTCCTGTCTGACGAGATCGATAAACCATCGGATAGTGCTACAGAAGAAACTTCATACTCCACCATGATTGTGGATGAGCCGCAAAGTCTTTTACCTGCTTTCGAAGTGCCCGAGACTTCAATTACCACGATTGACTCACCAACAGACGGTAGAGTCAGTACTTCCGAAAGATCTATCATTTCAATTTCGACTGTTGATATCGACGACATCGACGGTGATATAGAAGATGAACATGAGGTGATTCACGCTCAACTCATGCATATTTCTCCTCGAACACGTAGAGATCCAACTCAATCACTCTCCTTGCAAGAATTTCTGGCTTCACCACCTGGTAAACCCGCCAATGTGGTCATTGTGCCTACTCACGGACTTAGAAGGAGTGTCGAGGCTGTTTTCGTTTTGGATAATCCGATGTTATTGAACCTTCAAAGCCCTCCTTCTAATGACCCTCATCAGGAGATCGACGAAGATGAGAGTTCCACGGTCCAGTCAGTTGATACGAGGAGACAATCCAAAGTCATAGAAAGGCGAGGAAGCGAAACTGAATCTGAAGAGGAAATAAGTACACCATTAGAAGCGGGTATCGAGATATTTCCAAACCAGCAAGAGGAAGAGGATGAAGAGCCTACACCGAAAGCCTCATCTTATCGAATATCACAAAATCAGATAGCTTCAATTAGGAGGACCTCATTGGAAAACGGTGAACAAGAATCTTTGTTGAGATTAGACTCATTACCTAGTGATATGGTTCTAGTTGAAACTCCACCACAATTACCAAATATCCCTTCTGCTTCTATAGAAATTTCAAATAATTCACCTAATGGGCAAAAAAAAAAGATTTGTTTCACCAGAAGCACTATTAAAAAGATTACATTCTACAAGAAAACAACATCAATCAACACCTTATCATTCAAAAAAAAATTCAAAATCCTCTGATAAAAATTCAACTGTGTTATCAAAAGAAATTCCTTTACCACCTTTACCAATTGATGAGATGGAATTTTCAAGTTTAAAAAGAGAAATGCAATTAAGAAGTTTGAAATTTGAAAGTTTAGGTTTAAATTTTCAAGATTGGAATCAAGCTCAACTTGAAGAATTATTAGCAGGTGCTTAATCTCAAGCGAAAAATTCAAATCTCGAATTGATAATTATCTAAATTGAACATTCTATGTCTTGTATGTTGGTCATGTATACCCAGCCTGGATGTATGCCCTCTTAGATCGTTGTATTATCTTGTTCATATTGTTGCCTTTTGTATTTCCTGACGGACGATATCGGATATATTTGATGAGCCAAGGACAATTATGAAGATCCCATTTTTATGATTTAATGAACAAATCATCATGCATATGTCATTATTATGTGTTCCTGACTCGAGAAACAACTTCACTTCAAGACAGATGGCATAACAGACTTACACTCCAAAATCGCTGCTATTCTCAATGCGTATAGTCGACATCGATACATCATGTTTGACAAGGATTTTTCAAACCGATAATTTGTTTCTGTATTTGCGCGTTCCTGATCCGCTAGTATGGTACGAAGATCAACGCGATCCAGATTGAATCAAAACAGAGGATAAAAGGTAGAAAGGTAAGGTTTCTTAGTAACCTGGTTATATCCGGTATGACGAATGAGGTATATCAAATTGGGAAATAAGGGAATTTGACCTTTTTTAAGGTACGAGACAAACAATCAACTGGGGATTAAAAACGCGTTTCTTTTTTCTGCTGATCCGTCTGTGTATATACTTTTCGCTTCGATCTCGTACAAGTGAGACTGAGGTTTAAGATTGAAGAGATGGGGTACATAAACACATCGAGTAAAGAAAGGAAATGATCATCTCTTTCATCTATTCATTCTTTTTTTCTTTCTTTCGTAGTATTTAACAAATTTACTAATTAATCAATTTATTATTCTATAATCTGACATATCAAATAACCATAAATTTACAAAATGAAAGTTTCAATCGTCATTGCCAATCTTGCTTTAGCTACTACAGCTCTTGCTACTAGTCCAAGACTCATGGCTAGACAATCATATGGAGATTGTAGAGATACTACAGATAGTTGTCCAGGTGGAAGGTAAATTTAAAGGCTTTTTTTCCCGATTATCTATATCCGCAGTATCACTGATTAATCTAAATTATAACATAGTTGTGTAATTGGGGATTCTAGTAATCCTAATTCAGGATACATTTGCTCTTTCCCCGCTGCCTCTTCATCTTCAGACTCTGCTGCTACTACTACTTCCAGCTCAGATTCTTCATCCACCTCATCTTCTTCAGGCTCATATGGTGATTGTAGAGATTCTGCCAATAGTTGTCCAGGTGGATCGTACGTATCAACCCATCTCGACAATCGGGTGAATTATGGTAAAACAAAACTAATCATTCAAAACTTTTATAGTTGTGTCATTGGAGATTCCGGTAACCCCAATTCAGGATATATCTGTTCATTCTCCTCTGCATCTTCAACTGCAACTTCAGCCGCTGCCGCTTCAACTTCGGCTAAAGCTACAACTTCCGCTGCTGCCGCCGCAACTGCTCCAACTACCCTCAAAGCAGCTAGTACTACCGCTTCAGCTACTTCTAGCAAAGTCGCTGCTACTACCGCTTTAGCTTCAAACGCTTCTACTTCAAGCTCTACTTCGATTCCATCTGCCTCAGCAACTAGTGCAGCCGGTCTTACTTCAAAAATCAGCTACGCTGTCATTGTTGGATCTGCATACGCTCTTCTTTCACTTGCTGTTTCTCTTTAATTACGTTTGTAGGGTATATTTTTTATATCACGATTATAACTCTGGACAATATTTTGGGATACAATAGTTTTTATTGCGGCTTTTGATTTTTATTCGCCTTTTCCTGTCTGATCCTTTGATTTCCATGCAAAATCTTTCTTCCTACTTGCGATTTGTATTCTAGATAGCCAATGTCTATTCTAATCTAGTGCATTTTGTTAAAATTCGTTCAATTTGTAACTGGCCAAAGACGCAGGATCAATTACAGTCGACGGAATATTGCTGAGCAGATGAACAGTGAGAAGTAAAGAGGAAAGAACCACTGCAAAAAAATAATGAGCTGCTTATAGTAAAAGCAAAAACTCCGTTCATAGCATGTTTGGGAAGCCTTTGAATACTTACTTGGGCTGATCATCAACAAATCAAATCATAGTCGTCATGCCGTTGCGATCTGTCCCCCCGAGAAACTATCATACCATCTGGCCTTATTTTCTATCCACTTTTCTGATTGGATGATTTCACAAGCTCCAGTCTTGTTCTGAATCGTTCTTCATCCCAGTGGAGATATGACAATATCTTCTTCAAATTTAAGTGTCTTCTCCAAAAGATTTCAGAGGATATTGTATGCAATTGCTTGGAGACTTTGGCAGAAGCTAAAATAGATGATTGGTCGCTCTTGAGGTTGATGAATATTCTGCACAGAAGCTCGGGTGGTATTTTGGAAACTACTTGGGAAGGGGAAGAAATATGTCCTTTTGGTGGATCTGTGAGTTGGGGTCTGAGGACTTTCTACGTTTCATCGTCGAGTGAGTGTACCTGGTTCCAACGACCATCAATGTTCAAGAAGTATAGGCTATTCTGAAGAAGTCTCTAGCATTAGATAAGATGAGAGGTATAAGTCAATCTGTGGAACATGCGCAATGGAGTAAATGCTGAAGATCTAGTACCAGTGTCAGTAATGTATATGTTCGGATTCCAAAATGCGAAAACCTCATGCAAGCCGTAAGCCGGAGCGTTTAAGAAACTTGAGAGATATATACATATTTCCGTATCATTGTACAAATATTCGTTAATCTATGGAAATCCCCATTCCCAACATGTGGGTATCTTTTCGTCCTCACTATCGACACGCTCTTTGACCGTAAGAGAACACAAATACGAAAGAGACTAATGGTGGAGAATGGAGTGGTTATATCATATTATTTACAGTATATGTATCTAGAGGTTAAAAAGGTACCAATGTATTGAGGGGAAGAAAAGTCATTAAAATAGGTGTCGTGAGATTGATGGCAAGTGAACCAATGAGAAGAGGGTGATCATGTGTGGAAGCTGATAGATGTTTATGCCCTTGTAGGCGTAGCTCGAATCAAGAACCCACAAAGGGCTCCTAATGGATTTTCTCTTGCTCCCACACTTGGTGAACGTGATCCTGGGCCAGATTGTAATTTCAGTCCACCCATTAGCATCGATAAACAATCTTCATTGTAGCTGACATCGGCAGATGTAGAAGAGTACGTGAATTCCGGGATTGATTCTGTTGGAACTACCCTCAGATTGGCTTGACCAGTTACGACAGCGGCTAGCTTGTCATTGTCGAGACTCGAACCAGTGCCTTGGAAAGCGCTGAAAAACGAGTTTGCCAATTTAGAAGTTATGTGTGTTGAGGCTGCACTAGCCGCCAATGCAGCCACACCTGGCGGAGGAGTTAAAGGCAACGATTGAGGTTCGTCTTTGACTTCGACGAAGAACTTGGGTCGAATATCGCCTGTAAGATTGGCTTTGTCTGCTGCAGCCTCTCTAGCGAGTCGGGACCACATTTGCATCCTGTATGAATCCATAGAACGAAGGGAGAATGGTGTTTCTTCCGACCAGTTCGAGAATGTCTTTGATGTGTCTTGACCATTGCCAACTCCGGCTAACATGTGACCTCTTGTAACAGATTCATCGTTGAGGTGTGGATTGATATTGACGCGTGGCAGGTCAGCGAGGGAGCGAAGAGGTGCCGGCGTTGAAGACGGGGGTAGGACAAGGTCAGGTGTGAACATTGTATGGCAGATCGTTGGTCCACCTCCGAACATGTTATCATTACTGCCCCATTGGCTCTTGACGGAAGCGGGCAGATCTTTTCGGGGGTTATAGGTGTTGAGGGGAGTTGCAGATCTTCTGATTGTGTTGGGTCCTGGACCAGCAACAGCATTGGCAGAGGGTGAAAGTGAGGGAAGCGAAGGTGACATGGTCAAAGCATTGATCATTGCTGGAGAGACACTGGATTTGTTTGCCGACTCGGGGTGAAGGATTGACATCGTGCTAGCTTTCAAAGCAGCTAGTTCGCGCCTATTGACGAAGAAAGCCAGCAGAGTCAACAAGAGCTCTTCGAGTTGAGATTCCAAAAGAAATTTGATTACGTACCTTAGATCTTGATTTTCCGATCTGAAGTTGACCAATTCACTTCTCATCTCATCGATGACCACATCACGATCTTGAATATGTGATTCAAGGGTACCAATGTAATCCTTTCTCCTTGTTCGGAATGCTCGTGCACTCAGTTTATTCCTCAGCTGTCTCTTTTCCTTACTTGACAGCTTCTTGTATTCCTCAGGACTTGGTCTCCAGGATTCATCATCGTCTAGCTCCTCGTCGTCATTGCGAACTACTGAAGACATACCGCCACCCTTCTTTCCACCTTTACCTTTACCGGCTGAGAAGATGGTATTGAGGGGTACAAGTCTATCGATCTTGGTGTCGAGATCTTCGAAACCTGAGCTGGCGACTGACTCTTGTCTGACCGAGCGGCTGGGTCCGGCAGATGCAGCGGCCATTTCGTGTTCTTCAACCGATCTAAGGGGTTCATCATCTTCAGCCGGGGATGTGGAAGCGGTCGTCGATTGCTTGATGGGTGAGACCTGCGAGGAAGCAGCAGGAGCTTGGCTCGATGTAGAGGTTGATGGTGAAGTCGTTGAACCGAAGATCATCGAGGGCTGTATGGTACTGGGTGCAGCAGGTACAACTGGTGTTGGAGCGGTAGTGGTGGTGCGTGGCGCAGGAATGTCCAATCCATATGCCTGTTGATAATTGATCAAATTTGTCATGAGCTGCTGCAATGCAGTTTGTTGATCGACTGGCAGACCGGCGAAGTCGTTGGAGTTAACAGTATTGTCTTGTTGCAGTAATGGCTGGGGGATAGGCATCGGTCTTGATTGAGTAACGGGGGATTGCGAGTTGGACATTTCGCCAAAGTTGTATTCTATTGGTTCCTGCTTGACTTGTATCACTTCTTCTGGCACGACTGGTCCTGGCTTCAACTCGTTGCCAAAAGAGAAATCGAGTGGGAAATCCATGCTTGCATCGTTGGTGAGAAAGCCAAAGCTGTCGGGGTTGAATGTGAAGGGTTCTTGAATGGGCACAGGGAGCGGCGAGGGTGTGTCGTTCGGCGATGCGGTTGTAGGAGAATGGGTGTTAGACTGTAAGTAAGGGGATAGATGAATAAGCCGGTCGATCAACTTCCAATCATTTGGATCGTATAATGAGAATTTTGAATAACTTACGCTCGCTTCTCCAGATGATCCATATTCATCAAAGTTGAAAAGAGCTTCGAAATTATCCATCCCTTTGTCTTGCGAGAGTGAAAGAGTCATATCGATGTCGTCGTTATTGGTGGATGCAGTGAGGGTTGGGGAGAACATAGTTGTTGACATATTGTAGGTGTACTGCTGTACCGCTAGAGAAGCTATTGATTGTTACCACTGTGAAATATGAATATGCAGTATAAGTAAACGAGTTGGCTGATTTAGATGAATAAAGATTGCAAACAAAGTAAAACTATGTCAAATGAAAAAGGAAAGAATGGTTCGTGTTGGGGTAACACAGCCACTCGCACAGTCCTTTCAAGGAAGATGTATCAACTGTATAGCTTCTGTGATTGAAGGGCAATCCAAAAAAGGGGTGTGTTTGGGTAAGTTGAACAACGAAGCAGGAACGAATGGGGTATGGATATAACGAAATAAAAGACCGGTATAACTAAATAGTATGAGGGTAAAGAAGATATTTTGACTCACCTTATCGATCGGTGGTAACCTAAACGTCAATCACTACTTTGCCGTTTCTCGTGATCTTTGAATCGCGTGATCCGTGCTGATTGTATTGAGGAATTTCGATTCTTCTGCTTTCCCCCCTCTTGAAAGTTGGATGTGGTCTAATAATAGTGGTGTTTGCTGAACACTGATTGTTTATGCGTATGGATGGATATAGACAGTAAAAATGATATGATAAAGAAAGAAAGTGAATAAGTTAAAATCTCGATTGAGATAGAGTGAAATTGGATATTTGCTTATTATTATTAATTATGAGGAATGACGCTTGGTGCACGGCTTAAATTGATTCAAATTGATTGAGTGGTGGATTTACTCGGTCATCGAACTCCGTTAATAAATCCCAATCACTCCATTTGTTTCATGCCCGAAGGCCGTTTCCATTCCGATCTCATCGAACGATCCATGCAATTCCATCATACTCCACGTCACATTCTCACATTAAGAGATAAGAAGCACATGTATGTATACATCGTACCATCCACGTTCCTCACCCCAACAAGATTTGACCTGCATCGGAACAGAGCAATCTTACAAGCATATGCAAGAAGTTGCAAAAAGACTACTTATTCGGAGATGGTAACCTTATAGATCTTCTCAATTTTGCCACTACACACGGTGTTCCTGAAAACGCTTGGTAATCGTCCGGCCAGACTTTCTGGCCGGGAAGTACACGACAGCGAGTTGAGTGGATCGGCAGGCTATGCAATACATATCACGTGTTAGATGTAAGGAGTAACTAGCGCTACTGGTTACGTAATTGACGACAAGAACGAATATAAGAGCTTGCGAAAGTATAGGGTAGAACCGGGAATGATGATCACTAGGTCGATCTGAGCAACACGTAGAGACCTCAGCATCATATGCGGCGGGATATAGAACTTACTGCTTTGGTGGCCATTCACGATAACCATATTCAATATCATCTGCAAGACGAACTATCTCCATTTTAATACTGGGATCATTCTTATCTTTATCAATCATCGCTTGGATAATTTTCCAATTATCACTACCTGCTTGAACGCCATAAAGATTACCTTCGAAAATCGCTCCGTAATCAGTGTCTCCATAGATTATAGTGCATTTTCGACATACCTTAGTGTTTGTATTTGTGGTCGCTTCCGGTACATTCCTCTCCCTGCCTCCACTATCAGCTATGAGTCAGGTACACATAACGAGGGTTATGAACTGTCACTTACATGATGCAAAGTATGCAGCAGTGCGACGGGTTGAGAGTTGGTCGTGGACTCAGGGGAATATTCGAGCACGAAGGGAATGACAGATATATCACGAACTATATACTGTTGGAATATACTGGAAGGGTTTATTGACGTGACGATGAAGCAATGATATCATGGGAATCCAGCATGTAAGACTTTTGTCGTCATGTATGTATGCATTATAGATCGGAATCCCTCCTGTCTCACATGAATAATATAATCTGATCCTAATCACGAAGCTATTTCAGAATGATTTGAAGCAGCCTACTAATGCTATAACAACAATCTAAGGGATATTAACCTTTTGACCTGCGAACAGGCTAGAAAGTCTATCAAAATTGACGTCGTACGTTTCGGCTGAGACATTCCATACAACTTTCGAAAAATCAACATTTTGAACTATATTCCAATGTTTCTGTAATACGAACTATAAGTGTACATTATACGTGTGGTTGTGGTCAAATTTTTGCCATCTCATGCATATATAAGATCACCAAAATGATCGCTCTCTTCTTTTCTGACTTTGTTCATCTTTCACAACTTCTTCGCATATCCACCAAACTCCCATTATTACACATATCTCGAACAATTATCATACTATCCATATTCACTGAATACTTACGATTGTTCCACAAATCGATTTCTAGAACTTCCTAATCGCCACTTGTCAAGAAGTGTTACAGCGAATCATCTTCATTGCAAATTTTAATCCCCATATAACCCAAGACAATCCGCAATCATGGTCGAAATCACTTCTACAGAAACTGACAAGAGAGGTCTCGAAACACTTCCCGTCGAATTACTCATCCAAATCATTGAAAATCTTCCTCAAGATCGATCTTCTCTCTTACCTATTTGCAGAACTTCGAAACTACTTAGAGAAGTTGCTTCCACATACCTTTGGGAACATCTTACTTTTAATCCCGGATTCAGAAATAAAAAAACTAAACAACTTCCTTCTATTCTCAAAACTCATAATCTACATCCCGAGAATAAGTTCCTATTAAACAGTGTAGAAACTCTCTCTGTCCATCCTCATCAATGCCAGTGGTGTAACACTCTTGAAACCGATTGGGATATCGAACTTCCTAACTTAAAAACCTTGGATATAAATCTTTTGGGTTACAACACTAAGTTTATTGGTGATCCTACCGATTGTTGGTCAGTTGGTCAACCATGTAGATTATTAAGAAATCTTAGACCAGAGCATATCATTCTTAGAGTTGAAGGTAAGGGAGAATGTGATTTCCACATGAATAAAATGCCACCAATTCTTCAACAAATGTGGGGAACGGTCAAAACTATCACTTTGGTTTCCTGTTACTCAAATGCCATATTCGACCGCTTTTCTGAATTTTTCACTTCAACTATCGCCCCCAAAGCCAAGAACTTGGATGCTTTGACCTTTGTCTTTGATCCTCTCTATTTGAAAGCCCTGACAGATGTTGACGATGGTCTCGACGTCAATATTCTTGATACATCGGTAAATCCGACTTTCGATAAATACCACCTTACGTTCGTGGCCAAGCTGTCGCGCCGTTACTTCAAGTATTCCTCAGAAACACAATTATACATGGAAAATCTCATCCGATATGCTATGGAAAGCATCCTTCTTGGAAAAGGTTGGAACAAAGATGATGTCAAGAAGCGACAGCAGATGATAGAGATCATGCCTTTGCAACAATGGGTACACTTAGAAGATGGATGGAAAGATAAGTTCTCCTCAACAGAGGTTGTGAAGTGGAAAGCAATGGCAGAAGATGCGAAAAGAAGCCATTCGCGCTTCAGGTTAAAGTGGAATGACTACAAAAACCTTGATGATGGCTGGGCACATGCCCCTGGGTATTCCGGAGGTTATATGTAGTTGGAAGGTGATGTATTACCTTTTATTTGCTTTATGCATATATGCACTGGATACTTAAGTATAATTCTACTTGTCATGCATTATATTTATATCTATTGGAAACAACGGACAAGCCACACAACTGCCCCGTTAAGACGAGTTTGTTCAATTATCTCAATTACCTGACACAACATTATTATACAGTAGGCGAAGTCTCTTCATCAATTTCCACTCCAAACTCTTTCGATGCCATACCAAAACTTTGCGCAACAGCTTCACTTCCATACACTCTCATCTTTTCTTCATATTCTTTTGTTAATCCTTCTTTATATCCTCCTGCATTAGCAAGTAATTTACCAAGTAAAGCTGAATCTCTAACTGCCGTATTTGCTCCCAATCCTCCAGCAGGTGTCATAGAATGAGCTGCATCTCCAATAACCGTTATTCTAGGATGGTTTTCCCAAATAGGTACTCCAGAAGGTGTAGAACATGTAACTTTCCAAAAAGCAGCTTCATTCTCAATCATATCTTCGAAAATTGGTTTAAATTTTCCATTCCAATTTGAAGTTAAACTTTTAGCTAAATCAGAAACGGTTTTTCCAATTATTGTATAATCATCATTTGGAACTTTGATTAATTCAGGTTTACCAATCATTGTCCAACCAAATTGTAAATTTGGATCATCCATATCTTTTGAACGAACATTTGTAATTACAAATAAACCTCTTGAATCTTTAAATCTAAATACACCTTCACCTAATCCTTTAAAAGATGTTGTAGGTGCTTGTCCATGTATACCTCTTACACCTGTATCAAAATGTTTTAATTTTCCATTTGAAATCTTTTTGGAAATTTTTGATTTTATACCTTCTCCTGCAATTATCATTGAACCTTCTTCAGATTCACTTCCATCATGAAAAATTAATTTAACTCCTGATCCATTTGAAGTTTCAATATAATCAATTGATTTTTTATTAAATTCTGTATAATTTTCTAAACCTTCAAAAAAGAACTTTCTCATTTCACCTCTTGCAATTCCAACTATTAATGAATTTCTACTATGTAATGAATTTGTAATAGATTTATCTTCAGATGCTTTTTCATTTTGATTTTTTGGTTGAGGTTTTTCTTCAAGAATTTCTCCTGAAATTGCATCAAATCCTTTAAATCCACTTCCACCTGTTTTTCCACATATTTCATAAAATCTAGCAAAATCTTCAGGTCCAAGTACATCTTCTATAGCATCTAAACCTTCATTTGATAATCTCAGCCTGTATCCTTGACCTCTAAATGATAAAGAAGCATCTCGTTCGAATATTCGAAACGGTATTTTAGATCGAAGGAGTGATTGAGCTAAAAGGAGTGATGATAAACCTGCACCGGATATCAAAATTGGTTTAGTCATTTCGTTTTATATATTTGAATCTTTACAAGCCTAATTATCAAGTGATATATATGTCGATGTTGTAGCAAGAGAGACAGATAGCAATTGTCGCACAGTTATATAAGTATGTATATATCACATCATGTTCATCTTTTTCTGATGCTTTAATCAGCGCATTGATTGATTGTCAAGCGATGACGATGAGTAAGACGTGTGTGATCTTGGTAATAAGCACTTCGGTTATTGTTTACTAAGACGGAAGAATCAAACCGAGGGAATTCAGAAGGATCTCATTCGGTTAACATCAGGAACCCGTCAGGCACCGAAGAGTCTTTTCCGTCGGTAAAAATGAGTAAGCCGGAAAACCTGTCGCTATCCTCATCTCCTTTCGTGTCTTCACCATCCCCTCATTTTATTCATCTGTACATACCATAACGAATGAGCTTGACTGCGAATCTTGACGGCATGATGGAAGCAGATGAAACAAGATTTGATTCATAACTCATGCTATAAATGCAATCTCTGATTAATTATCCATACTACAGATGAATCTTTCATGATCCTTCTTCCGGTCGAACTCTCTGATTCCTTCCATTACCCTCGTCCTCCACGGTCGGAACTGATCAAACTTTAGCAGACTCAGGCGGACCGAGATAACTATAACCTCTCTGTTGTATACCACCGAAATCCACAAGGATCCTTTCAAATACTAAACCAGTAGTCATTCCCCAAATCGTTATTGTATGTTTTCCAGATTTTTCTAAATTCCACTCAGACTTGACACTTCGTATTTCATTCTTCACAATCTCTATCCAATCATAGGGCACGGCTCCAATGGCAACAGGCTTATTCCAAGGCTGGGATGCTACCATGCCGAGTTGCTTAACAGGAATTGGATTGATGATTCTTGGATCTTGATCATCTACTTGAAGTCCAAATGCTAGAGTAGAATTTTTACCTAAGAAATTTAAAGCAGGTCCAATTTGAACATCAATTTCCACATCTCCAGGTTCATGAGTCCAGAAATCGTATGTGAGTTTAGGTCCTTCACCAATTGTGAAATTTTGAGTAGTTCTAGGGAACATCTCTATTCCGCTTAAAGTTCTACCATATCCCTTTAATTCATGAAAAGCGTATTCGTCGGCGGTGGAAATTGTAGAATAATGTCCGGCTTCAATGGCAACGTAGCCATCACCTTGTACATGTCCTTCAAACTCATTTGAAGGAGCGGAGTACTTATTGATTGGTACAAGGATTGTAACTTCGGATCCATCGCTTGCTTTTAGGTAGAAAGTACCTTTACCTTGCTCAGGAGCTTTATCCCAATTTACTGAGACTCGGATTCGAGTGTCCAAAGACCCATCCTTCTTGGTCTTACCTGATCTAGGTTCAACAACTAACCAATCATCATGATCTACTTTCCAGGCTGTAGACTTTGGTCCAGCAGAACCAACGTCAACCCATCTTGTTTTGACTCCGAATGGATCCATAGGGAGCAATTCGGGTGTATGACAGTGTTCTCCTTCAGGACAATTGAAAGCCGTGTTCCCGGGCCAAGAACCTTTCGAATTTTCAAATGTAACTCGAATGTTGGTGATGACACCATAACCTAATTCTGGAATTGGGATACCTTCTCTAGCTGGAACGGAGGGGTTATTAAATGATACAGGTGGCATGATATCTTTGATAGGTTCGAGCCATGTGTTCCATCCAATATGCTATATGGGACTAGATCAGCCGATAATCACACAAAGAGATGCTACAGAGTTGTACTTACTGCTTGATCAAGCATGTGATCCCATTTACCGTCCAGCATCTCATGGAAAGTATCAGTAAGTTCTGCATCATGGAAGAAAGCATCGATAGCTTCTTTGGCGTGTTGATTTGCGGCGTTTCTCCCTTGAGCTGCATACAAATTTGATCTAGCGGCAGCCACATAAAGCTTGTTGAGATTGGTTTGCATCAAGCATAACATGTACACTTGTTGGTAGAAAGCGGGCTTGGTATCCTTTGGAAGGCTTTCATACACCTTGGCAGCTCTATCTGTTATAGATTGCCACTCATCGATAACTCTCTCTGCTTCTTCGTAGTTGTTCAATGACCAGGTAGTCGTATTTACCAATTCAGCTTTTCTCCTTGAAGCGTACATGCCGTATTTGAACATGATATCAGCTGTTTCTTCTTTGACAGCCGATCCAAATTCTCTTTCAGCCCAAAGCTCAAGGTATCGCTCAACTGAGTTGATAGGCCATGCGTCAAGATCGTATGCAAGGTGAAGGAAATGTTCAGCAGGAAGTTCGAGAGGTTTAAGTGAACCGATATTGAGAATCCAGATTGAGGTGGTATTGAATGCTGCAGCGATTGTCATTTGTTCCCAAGTCTTAACCATGTTGATAGTATTGATCCATTTGTAAGCTCTTGGCATACCGACATAATCGACGTGGTAATAAATACCAGACCCAGCTTTGTGATCTTTTCCAGGTGGCTGAACAGTCATTATATTACCCCAATTGTCATCAGCAAAGAGGGTGATTACGTTGTCTGGAACTTTGAGGCCTTTGAGATAGTATTCGGCGACTTCCTTGTACATACACCACATTTGAGGAATCTCGTTAATATCTTTGTTGTGAGTTTTGGCTAAGATACCTTGTTGAACTGAAGTTATATTTTCGACTAATTCGTTGCTGGCACCGGTAAGGGGCATATCACCATCACCTCTCATACCTGTCCAAGACAGATTAGCGATGACGAACTCAATCGAACGAGATATGCTGGGACTTACCTAAGGTAAAGAGGGTCTCCTTGCCAACAGCTCGCTCAGCACCATAAGTCCACCAATCGATTAAATAATCGTCATTTGTCCAATCCCATTTACCTTGACCTTCTCTGTCCCATTCAGGTTTATTGCTAGCCATAGGCTCGTGATGACTGGTACCCATCACAATACCCATATTTTGAGCTAATACTTGATTAGGTCCTGCGGTTGGTTCTTTAGGGAATCCATTAGTCACGTTGAGACCGTCAATATCGAACATAGAAGCGTACACTATTTATAACTTTATGAGCCAGCACAAATTGAAAGAATGAACAAATACACTCACTAGCAGGCCAGAAGTAATTTGCTTTCAATCTCAACATCATGTCGAACCACATCTCATACATGTCAGGTAAGAAAGCGGGTTCTCCCCATCTGACCTTATAACGTTGAGCTGCCCAACTCCATAAAGCAGGGTGTTCATCGTTTATGAAAAGACCTCGATATTTGACTGTTGGTTCACCATGGGAAAGGATTTCATCTGATGAGTAGGAGATAGCTGAGTGAGGTCGGATAGGAACATCGGACCAGAAATGGAAAGGAGATACACCCATTTGTTCTGTTAAAGTGTAAAGTGCATAGATGGCACCTCGCTGAAATGAATAGTCAGCATCTAAATCTGTAGTCGATCGTCTTTTTCCACATAACAGCCTTTTTGAGATGATATGTGAATAGTTTAGGAAGTTTTGAAACGAGGACCTACTCTGTCACTTCCAACAATTACCAAAGCTTGATCGACATTATGCAAAGGTTTTTCCGAAACTCTAACATCATAACTTTCCCATTTTCCAACCAAATCATCCAAATAATCATTATCTCTCAGATGTTCTATAATACTATTTTTAGGTGTTCCAATAACAATAGCTCGATCTACATGATGAGGTAACGAATCATTATAAATATGAGGTTTAATACCAGTAACTCTGTAAACATCATGAGCGAAAGATTGAGCTGCAATATGTATAGCTATATCATCTTTTGATGAAAGAAGTAAAGGTGCAGCGTAATTTGATTTCTCATTTGCTATTGTAAATTCATTGTTTCGTTGATTTTTCGAGCTGAAAATTGTCTGATCATCTGCATTGAGGAAGGAGTCTGATGATTGGTGAGAAGGGAAATTGATTACTTTCTTCTCTCCCAATGCTAAGACTACTGAAACACCAACTGGGAGAGTAGTGATGAGTTTGACTATACCCACCATATTGTCCTACACCTTTGACTGGTGAAAATCAAGTTTTCGTACGTATTGAGAGATATAGAAAAAGAGTAAAAACAAGAATCAGAAAGAAACGTCTGTTTAGAAAGATTTTGGCTGACCTGTAGGTGTGCATTCAGTGACCGGCCAATGCGGACCGGATGACGCACTTGGGTTTACGGATCATCCGGCGCCGGATTTTTCTTTTCGTTTTGCGAACGAGCTCGGGCACGCATTAATCAATTGCTACGCTAGTTGAAGAGCTTGACCTGCATAGCCTCAGCTGTCGACAAACAACACGGCTTCTCGGAACAGCTGAATCGAAGAAGACTAAATTTCGGGTGGATTGCTTGATTTCGGCTTTTTGACGCTACAATATTCAGCGTGAACATCGATATCCTCCACTCTTGCTTGCAAGCACCGGATAGTTACGAGCACCGGATAGTCCGGTAGGACTTTGTGAAACTCGTCGCTCAATTGACATTTGGTTCGCTGATGACCGATAGTCTCATGTGCATCATGAGACTACATCACATGCATATGTTCTTCGAGCTCACTATGAACAGGAGAGGGCTGTAAAACAATCTCACTTCTCGCGCTTTACCTCAAACACTGTAGCTTACGCTTCATCCCCGCTTGACTACATTGTGTCCTGCTAAAGACCGGAATGTCAGTGAAAGATGGGCATGATTCGCTTATCTGACCGCGTTGACAGTGCCGCACTCACGAGTGATAATGCTTGTAGGCAAGCCCTTCACCCTTCGCAAATATCAATGTCTAAGCTGCTGCTCTCGCTCTTCGACAGCTTCTTGAGTATTTGACTGCATAATTTTCACCCACTCGTCCATGTCCTGTCTATCTACATATCTCCACCATCCGTCTTCTTGATAAAACTCCTGAAGGGTAATTATTCTCACTGTTCTCTTTCGTTCTTCCCTTTCCTCTTTCGTACTGAATCTTGACGACGATGGAAAATCATCAATCATGGCAAACAGAAGCCTTTCGAACTTGGTCTTCAGACGAGGTTCGCCCGCTGCTAGGGAGCCACGGCTAGCGTATTCGAGAGCCTCCAGGTTAACGAAGGTGACAGTGGCCCGTCTGAGCTGATGTTTTAAATTCCACATGATATCATTGATCAGGTATCTCAAGTTTTCCTCCTCTTCGAGATCATAGGGATATGGGTTCGGAATGGGTTCGAACACGTAGTAGACCTGTCTCAAGTGTGGTACCCAGGGTGGCTTAGGGCTTTCCCAATGCCAATCACTATAAAGAGCGTTAGTGATGAGGACAAGGACCTCGACTGTCTCGAAGAGCTTTTGACAGTTAATGTCTACCATGAGATCCTGGTGGACAATACTAACATTGTGTAAGATGAGCTCCTTCGGCTGGACATTTTTGAGTAATCTACATGGTGGGGTAGCGTACCAGGGATCAGAGTGCATGGCCGTGATTCTTTTCGGATATAGATGTAATGTCTGGGCATTGGGAAGCTGGAGCGTTGACTTCGTGTCGGATTTGCACCACGACATGGAATGATGATAAAGGGAAAAAGTGTTCACATCGTTTTTGAGTGCTTTGCCATTTTTCTGTTGAGTCTTCAAAGCTCCGCATCGATATTTGCTGGGATCTTCAATGAGTTTCCCTCCTTCGTCTGTCTTCCAGGGAGTGAGTCTGAGGTGATTCCAAAGTAAAGGGGATGACATGGCGTAAAATTGTTTCGAGACTTGACAGCATTTCGCGAGTGATTTTTGTTTTCGATCATCGGCCAAAATCGAAAGTACTCTAATAATGATCTCATTTGGAAGCGTAATTCGGCTCGGATCGAAAACATAAGTTGAGGGTTTGATCAAATGTTTCGGTTTCTTCGGTGTCGATGATTTGCCTGAACGTGTGACCTATATGATTCAGTATACGGAAATCAGTAAAGCAACTCTGTTAGTAAGACTGGGGTATTTGGGCTCACAGGCATGATAGGAGGTAGTTGCTGTACTTTAGTGAGCTCCTGCGATGCCGCTCAAAGGATAGCGGAAGCAGTATATGAGGTAAAAGTATATGTTTGGAGGATAAGAGTATAAAAGGGAAGAAGCAAGGAAGAAGAATCAATGCATTTGATAGAGATATCTGCTATTGTGTCCAATCAGTCAAACAACGTGTTTTGATGGTAACTTAGTTGAACGCGATCCAGTCAACCACAATCATCATAGCGCACAGGACACCACCTAGGTTGGTCATCCTTTGACAGTATATCCACCCAAGTAATTGTAATACATCTTCTCTTCCTTCTTTTTTATCAACCGGATGAGAATCAAATACTAGATAGGCCATTCTATTTACCAAGTCATTCTTCATATATTGGATCAGCGATACTTTCCGTATTAGACTTCATCCCGGCGGAGCATGAGTGGTAAGGATCACTCTTTTTCCTCGTTTATTGTTTTGATTTTGAGCTGACGAGACATTAAATAGCTAGCAATATGAAGAAGAAAACGATTAATCAAATCATCCCACTGCCAAATCAATTTCCTAATGAGATAATCTTACGAATTATCCAAAATGTCAAAGATCAAAAAACGCTTTCATCATGTTGCCAAGTATCAAAAACATTTTATAATTTATCTTCACCTTTACTTTGGCGAAATTTGAAACTCTCACCATGGACTTATCAACAGGGTTATGGGAGTTTTCCAAGTATTGCAAGACAAGATATTGGAAAAATGAGTAATCGTCAAAGGAAAATCACAAAAATGAGAAACGAAGTAATCACTTTTACTTTAGAAGACCATCCAACTCATTGGTGTAAAAATGATATGGAAACAAGACTGGATTTACCAAATTTAGAAGTACTAAAGCTCACTTTGAGTTCGATACGATCTCTGCATACAGATGATGATCCACCTTGCACAGCTTTACCCGCACAATCGCACGGCTGTAGGTTGATCAACAATCTCAAGCCGAAAACTCTTATCGTGCTGAACCCTACCCAAGAAGTAATTATGAACATCCACACTACTCCTTCGATCAACGATAATGTCTGGTCTCATGTGGAAACCTTTATATGGGTCATTGCAGCAGACAAGACTCTCACTTCGAGCAAACATCAGATAGGGGTGTGGGATTTACCTGGGAACCCAGCATACGATCAGATGCCCAAGCTCAAAAGAATCTTGTGCATCTTCCGGCCCACTATTCGATTGCTCGGTCATCGCTATAAATTGTATTCTTACAGCACTTGGCTGAGAGAAGCCCGACTTTCTTGGGACCCGTCGAGCTGCTTCAATCTCACACAGGCTCTTCAAGCACCCCCTCATGTCGATGTCGTGTACATCAACTCGGGAGCCACCATCACATCTCTTCACCCTTCAATTCGTGCTTCCTTTCGTCGGGGTTTTATTTGGGGAGGGCATCCTATCAAATTGTCGAATGTGGCCACAGCATTTGAAAGACAACTTAGAGGGATCATTAATAGCCATTTGGACCATTGGATGTTCGAGCAATTTCTCAACGATGAAGATGGAAAGAAAAGGAGGGAGAATATCAGCTTTTTAAGCTTGAATGAATGGCTGACACAAGAAAAAGATTGGCCTAAATGGATAGATGGAGATGAAATTAATGAATGGAAAAATTTGATGGAAAAGAAAAAGGTGTAGAAATCAGATAGCTCTCTGAGTCGGTTGACGTTCATAATAGGTAATATTCCATTCTAAGTTTCAATTAAATGTATTGCGTGCTCCCTCACCTTTGCGTTCCTGGAGTCGTGTCTGTTTATCCGTGAACGATATTAGAAGTTTACAGTCTAGATACCCATATCGTTATATTGTATTTCCCAAGACAAAAAGCTTTAGAATCTGAAGTTGACCAGATGACAATGCGTGTAAACATGTAATTCATACTTCATCAAGGTAATTCGTGTACTTCTTTCACTTCTTCCATGGCTTCAGAAAGCCTTTTGATCATCAAGATCCCAGCAGCTTATCGCGAGCTCAGTTACATAAATTTAGAAGCCTGTGAAATGGCAGATTGTCAGCATGTGTTATATACATACTAATAGGTTGTGAAGCGGCGTACCATGCCCATCAATGAACCGAGACCACCAGAGTTACCACCGCCAGTCATCTGCCAATATCCGTTCATCAGCTTATGCCTTGGAATAAGAATTCGTCACGGACAGAGATTGAACTTACACCTGAGAATTGAGATTTGAGCATAAGCTTCATGATGGTTTGTCCAGCAGAGGTGACAGCATCTTGCTTGTCACCTTGAGCAGCGCCGCCAGATTGGTCGAAGAGCTAAGAAAATTAAATGATCAGCTTTGCGTCTATGTAGGACTAAGGAGCCATTGACAAATGACTCACTTTGGCAGCCTCAGACATGGCCATACCGATGATCTGATTTATGTACAAGAAGAGTATCAGCTTCTCCATAATTTGTCAAGCATATTGATGAAGTAGCTGTTCACCTTAGATTGCATGTCGCCTCCGCTAGACTTATCAGCAGCGTTGCTGTTACCAGACGTGAATTGCTTAAGAGCTTGCATGGCAGCGGCACTGTGGTCAAAATTAGCCATGCACCAGGATCGGCTCTGCAGGAGACATAGGCCACTCACCTTCCGATAGCATTAGCGCTCATACCACTGGCATTACCTTGACTGTAAGCTTGTTGATGTTGTTCTTGAACCTTTTGCTCATCAACATCATCATCGTTTTTGTTCATATTACCGAGGAAACCCATAGCGGTGGAGAATAACGAGGAGTTTTCACTACCGTTAGAAGCGTGTTGGTTGGCAGCGTCAATAGCGGCATTTTGATTGACTGAGTGAAGTTATCAGAACGATTAGTATACGGCGATATTTCAGAAGCTTCGTCGGGCGTTTCACAAGTATGAAATGGGGTGAGTTTGCTCCACATAGTTGTAGAGTAACGAGAGCGAGCAGCGGACTTACTGATTGGAGCACCTGATCCACTACCGTACGAAGCACCACCTTCTCCATGAGGAGCATTGTACTGAGCACCACCAGTTTGACCAAAGTTTTGATTATCACCAGCGTATCCACCTTCATTTCCACCATAACTACCTTGTTGTTCGTAATTTCCTTGTTGTTGACCATACCCTTCTTGTTGATTATTGTATCTTTCTTGCTGACCATAACCTTCTTGTTGACCATAACCTTGTTGTTGACCATATCCTTCTTGTTGTTGACCATATCCTTGTTGTTGACCATATCCTTGTTGTTGGTTAGAGTATCCTTGTTGTTGATTATCATTATCATTATCTCCCACTAAATAATCCCAAAAAATGAATCAACTCGAGAACCCTTTCATAAATTCCGTAAATCAACTTACTACCTTGGAGTTTCTCTTGAGCCATTTTCTTAATGAAATCCATTCTGCCTGATATTTGTTGTTTTCGTGTTATACTGTAAATGAGATTTGTATTTGATTTGATATGAAAGGTATGTTGTATGAATTCAAATGATATATGAAAAACAAAAGTAGTTGGAGTATTTTATAATCTATACGATGCTATGACAAAATGACGGTTATCCGAACAACGAGGCAATCTTTAATCATCATGCATCATCATCATCGAACTAATTCAGGGTGTTACGTCACTTTTTTATATAATGATGTGGCATCAACCTTCCTCCTTTGTGCCTAGTATAGTCATACGGTCATGGTGTTCTTGCTGATTCATAAAGGACGTGCAAATATTGTGCTTCACATGCAAGACTGTACGGGACAAGCTAGACTGTCGAATAGTCACTGGCATGAAGAGTTTCTGCTTGTGCTGCTTGTACTGTCTGGCATATGTCAAGCTTTTTCTTGAAATTGCACCTCGTTTTGTGGATGATACTTTCAATGCTCGAAAATTGATGATATTGGTGATCTGGTTGAGCTATTGATACATACATGATTGATTCCTCTACAAATAGTCCTTGATTAGAAAAGCTATAACATCCCCGGACAACAAGCTCGATGTTGAGTTCGCCCGTATCCCAACTTGCTAATCTTCTTCCATTTTGCAAGCTGATTAATCTTGATCCTCGAATTGCACTTGCTTCGACATGACTATATTCTGCAAGCCCATGTACTTCACTTGACTACTATGGGTGTATTTACAAACACGATTCCGGTTTCTAATTGAAATCATTGCTCTTAGCTCCACTTTTCTTTCCTTCAGGCGCATCTCCACTTTTACAAGCGACTATCTTGATTTTAGGCGCAGTAACGGTTTCCGCTCTGAATAGCAAAGATATCGGTCAGCAGCTTATAGGATATATTGATGTTGATGAGCGATTATGGAGGTCTACTTGTGAGGAAGGTCTCAATGATGTGATGATTTGGATTCCCACTTACCCAGCTCCAACACCTTCCATCTTGAATTGTGGATCTTTAATCACAAAAGTCCATACATCGTCACATAATCTATATGTCGCTAGATGACCCTATTGAGTAAAATATATTTGTCAGCTATCTGAGATGGTAGAATCGCTTTACCAGCTGACAATGACATACTTTCACAGTAGTCTTGTTCTTTACTCCTTTTTGAAGACATTCTGTAAGGGATTTATCGAACTGCACAGTATATATAGTCAGCTTCATTGAATTTCTTCATCCAGAAGCTGAAGTTGTGTAGAAAAGCTTACCTGTTGTAACACCCTCATAGCTAATTGAGGAGGAATATCACCCTGAGTAATCAATTCGTCCAAAGCATCTGTGAGGGCAGTACCGATACTGACAAACACACAAATGTCAGCTATTGAGTGAGAGCCTCGGACTTTCAGCAGCAGACCTACCTTGAACCTCTATAGAACTCATAATAACTTTGACCAGCCGACATGATGACTTTATCCTATTTCTCTTCCTTCGGCGAATTGAATAGGAAGGTGTTTATAACGAATTCGAACAGGTCATTCGTAGGTCGTTGAGTCGTGAGTCCTGGAGGATATTGCTTGCGAGCGGTTTATTATGATAGATCTATGCTCGCAAGCTTTTATATGATCTTTCAAGTAGACATGTAATGTCAAGTAACATTTCACTTGGTGATATATATACCTTCACTGATGCTTTCGGTTTATGGTAACTGGTTGTATCAGTCGGAATCAAATCTATCAAGTCAAGAATCACGTGGCAATTGATCAGCTTAGACGCGTATAACGTTATGCTTGAATGATGATATCGTTTCGAAGTCTAATACTTTGGATGATTGAATGAGGATGAATACAAGCTCAAAGGTGCTCACACGATCAAGATAACCATTCGAAACTGTCTCGACGGTGCTTCTGAACAGATCGCTCATCTCTGACTCAAGCTTATGTCGGTGGAATTGACGATAAGATGATCATACCGGCTCAATCAGCATCACAAGGACAAAGTAGTATATACAGGTTGAAGAGAGGAACAAAGCTATCTGTGAGTTATGTGTCCGATCATTCAACTGTAGTCAATATGGAATATTATTTACCAACAAGTCCTAACAATTCATGATCTTTTTCAAAATGGATACTGATATATTCGCTTCTTAAGCAGGATATACCGCCTTTACCTCCTAATCCACCTGTACCTGATTTATCATCACTCAACGGACCATTTCAATTGGCCGAATTCCTCTCTTTAAAAGTCAGACATGATCCTCATGATATATCGAATCTAGTAGAAGTACCAACAGGAGATCAAAGTATGGGTGGAAAAGCACCAGATAGAAATGTAGTGAGTCATCTCATTGCAATATTTTGCCATTCATTCTTGGTTGATCGGTTCAGCGGACCATATTTAACAAAGGGAATGAAGCTGACATATTGAAATATAGTGGATATATGAGCATCTAAGGTAAGCTTTTTTGCATCTCACACGTTTTGCTATGCAGAATCAAGTAAGCTTACTTCGCTCTTTGCGATAGACGTATACCGATCGATTTGACACCCCTCCTCACTGCCTTATTACCCATATGCACTAGGGAAACATGTCCAGATATGAAAGCTCATGAATGGTTATACTTATGTTCGGCTCATGGTGGAGGCGCAGAAAGCTGTTCAGCTATAGATTATATATTACATACGTGAGAAACTTCCCTTTGTGAAATCAAGGCTAGAGAGAGAATCGCTTATCCTTGTTATCCCGTTGACAGATTGGATTCGACTACCGCCCTTCTCAATTCGTCACAAAATTTCCCATCTCGGTGAGTTATTTTCTTCCATTCTCTGCTAGAGCGATATATGCTGATTAACTTATCTCGATGATGGTCGTAGGATGCAAATTCCACCTTCATCCGTTTCTCATTTCCCATCTCTTTTCAGGCGTCTTTCGCGTATTTTCTCTCACGCATATTTCCATCACAGAGAAGTATTCCAATTATCAGAAGGTGAAACATCACTTTATGCGAGATTTGTAGGATTATGCGAAAAATACGAATTGGTTGGAAGTTCTTTGTTACCCATTCCAAGGGATGTTATTGGGTCTAATTTAAATCATCAAGAAGAATCATCAGAGGAAGAAGAGGAAGATCACGATGAAATTGATGAGGAAGAAGATGAAGACGAAGAAGAGGATGGAAGAGGAAGAAAAGATGATTCCTCCCAACAAAAAGAAAAAAGAACACAATCATTAGATAGATCATTACCACCTTCAACATCACCTTCGAAATCAACTAAACTTGAACGTCCTACTTCGATACCTGAAAGAGAGACAATTACAGCTTCTCCTGTGAAGCCGCCTCCTCCTCAACGTAATGACACTTTGAAACCTGATACCATTGGAGATTTGCGTGATCAGCCTATAAGTCCGATCAAATTCGGTGTCGGAAAAGGAAAAGGAACTTTGTCGAGAGGTAAACAACCTCGAGCAACCATGCATTGGGGAGGAGAAGATATACCTGGTTTACCAACCCAAAGTTCAGCACTCGACACTACCTCCAAGTCTCAAGAATCGTTGGGTGAAGATCAAAACAAATCGCCAATCGGAAAATTCAGAGATAGATCAGAAAGTATTGAAAGTGCAATTCATATTCCGGAAGGATTAGGCATAGAACCTCCTGATGAATTGAAAGAAGAGAATTTAGAAAATATACCTACCCCGGAACCGACATCTGAAGAACCTTCAATTGAACAAACAGATGACTTAAATGGAGGAATAGCTGAAAATCAAGAAGAAATTGTACCTAAAGATGAAATTGAATTATTAGAAGAAAAAGGTGAATTAAAACCTGAAACCACAGTTGCACCTTTATCACCCCCTTCTTCTATTATATCAAATACCGAGTCAAAGTCAGACTCAGACTTAGACTCAAACTCATTATCAAATCAAGAACCACAAGCTAAAGAGAATCCATCAACATCAAGCGAGTCTGCAGTAGAAGTTGAAAATAAATTGGAAGGTGATGAAGATAATTTAGAAGAAATAGATCTTTCAAACAATGAAAATACTAAAGATAAATCAATCACAAATTTAACTAAATTAGAATCTGATTCTTCTACTTCTAATTCAATATCAATATCTTCACCTAATTTAAAAAGTAAAAAGAAATTTGATAAATCATTAATTAATAATAATACTAATAGTAATAATAATTCACCTATACCTTCTCCTATAAGAGGTAAAGGTAAATTAGTTCCTGCTGAAATTTCAAGTCCTTCTTCTTCTTCTTCTTCTAAATCTAATTTTAATGAGAATTTGGAGGATAAAAAAGATGAATTAAAAAAAGAAATTTCAGAAAAATGAATAATTCAACTTAGATAATAAATTAGATAAATGAAAAAATGACAGTCAAGATTAATTTAATAATTTGATTTCTAATTGTGGGATTTATATTTGTTATTGAAATCTAATATATGTAAATTATATATGTGTATATTTATTTTTATGCATTTCAAAATTATGATCAATTGTTCATAAGGTCTAAATAATCTCAACTTGAGTTGATCGAATGAATTTAAACCGATGAAAATGAAATACATTTGTATAATTCTTTCCCCGAGTGAATTATTCTCATAACGATTTGAAATGATATTTTCTATCAAAGCATACGTTAAGGCCATTCGGTTGGAAGCGATTCAATTGATTTGATTCCAACCTTAAAACTTTATCATTGTATTATCATTTATGACTTTATGAATATCCTAGATCCGTCAGATTTTTTCTCTCATATAGTCATTATTCATCGTATCATCGTATAATACTTGATAAATTAGGGAATGGATTTGTTTTAGCTAAAACAACCATTTGTTTTTCATGTGATATATATCCTTTCATATAACCCTATTAACGTGAAAAGAAAATCATTAATAAAAAAAGGGAAAAAATGAAGGAGGATTTAAATCTGACTAACCCTATATATCATATTGGCTACCATACATTCTACTTCATCTGAATCAACATCAACACCATGAATTTTAAGAGCAATTTGAAAAGTTATTATAGGTATTCTAGTAGATTTATCACTTGCTATCCAGCTAAAAAGTAATT
This sequence comes from Kwoniella pini CBS 10737, assembly GCF_000512605.2. Taxonomy (NCBI): domain Eukaryota; kingdom Fungi; phylum Basidiomycota; class Tremellomycetes; order Tremellales; family Cryptococcaceae; genus Kwoniella; species Kwoniella pini. Next base: position 1,383,556 of record NC_091717.1, on the reverse strand, counting down.
TAAATAAAATATTAATTCATTGATTGCAATTCCTCAGAAAACAAAGTCTATTTTCGATACGATCCTAATTTAAATGCTGAAAGAGAAATAACAACTCACGCTTTTTTGAATAACATTCTTAATCCACCTTCTCTAGCTCTTTCCATAACTAAATAAGTACTCATTCCTACTAATCTCTGCTGAGCCCAATCTAACCTTTCATCATATTCTCTTACATCTCCAGATTTTATAGCGTTTATAAAAGGTAAGAATAATTCTTCCAATCTTGGATGTAGGGATAATAACCGGCGAGAAGGAAGTGAACCATGTAAAAGATGAAGAGGAATTAAGTAAGTGAGAATCAATCTGAAGACGAAAACACATTATCGAAAATTGCGCTTTAATGATTACTCAAGACCTCAGCTTGACAAACTCACTCTTGGTTGCGTTTTGCATCTGCTGGACAATTTAACAAGGCCCATTCTAGCTCGTCTCCAGCCTAATAAAATGGAATCTTATAAGCTGTTGTACTTTGGTATCTACCGCCCGTTTTGTTCTAGCTCACCTTCTTGTCCTCGCCATTCAGAAAAGCTAACATCCCTATGTAGAAATGCCATGTAACCTGATATACGAAGGGGAGTTCAGCAAACAACCGTTATGGGATTCAAGTCAAGCGTACCTGATCGTTCAAAGGAGCTTCGTTAATCGGCGGTGTTTTGGCATCTGAAGTAACAGCTCTAATGATATTCTTACACAAATTAGGTTTCCCAACCTATGATAAAACATTTATGAATATGAGCATTGAACAGCACTTTTGGTTGAGTCGATATATCCCAACATACCTTGAAGTAACACTTCAGACTCAGACAGGCTATATGATATACACCATTCCGCCTTGATTCGGATCCCTTGAACGTCCTGTATTACACATTCCGTCAGTTTGATTTCTTTGCACAAGAGGCCAAGTCAAACTAGAAGGGATGATAATGAATTAAAACATCCTCATGTACCCACCTGTCTGTCGCACACATTGAAAAAGCTTTACTGACTGTCCTCGTACATTCCTCTAGAGAAGGCATTTTACCCGTACTGCTATAGGTGATCGAATCTGCCTACGACCAATGATTACAGAAGATAAGCTGTTTTTCCTTGAAAAGCAAGCAAAGATCAGAAGCTTACTTGCTCTGCCAAATCCCTTAGATCTTGAAGTAAGATATATAATACAGGTAATACCCAAGCAGATTGATCTTGAAACCATCGATAAAATAGACTCAATAGAGCATTTTGATGCGCATATCTGCACCAACACACTCATGAGCTTACAGCGGCGAAGTTCGACCAAATGTCAGCTCACGCTTCTTGATAATTCTGCTTACTGTACAAAGCATGTACACAAGCACAATGCCGTATCGCTATTCCGTCCCAAGGTTCAGGTAAAGAGTGACCAGGATTGTTTAGACGTCTTTCCTGATGAAAAGCTATTAGCTTTGTATAATGCAGCGAATCGAAGTAATCGACTGTGATAGATAGGAGAGGGAATTTCTACAAAAGTTGAAGAGTTGTCTTACATCTATATTTCCTACAGTATCTGCTAAACCTCTTGAAGTCTTGTTGTGACATGATAATAACCGGACTAAAGATTTCGGATCTTCGTATTGTAAAGGGTCGACAAACGAGTTGATATATTGCTGTAACTTCATATTGATGCGTTGCTCTTCGGACAAATATCCTTCTCCTTCTGAGCGGATGTATACCGAGTAGAGTTAGGATTGTGATCGAGATAATGAGATAGGTGAATATCAAACGGATCCGACTATATAAAGTAGATTAAATGGTTATTTACGTGAATTCGTTCGATATCAACCTTGGAAAGGTACCAAATCATAATTAATTTATTTTCTTCACCCACTTTGTTATTCAACCAAATCTCGGATCCGATGGCAATTTTGTGAAATCACGATTTATCATAAACCATTTTAATATATACGATAGTTCACAAAAGTATAAATAGTTATCAAACTCTTTTAAAGCATTAATCAAAGTCAAGTAGCTTTCAAGCAAGCCGGATCACATTAGCACCAAGTCCATCCATCACAAAGTCAACACTACAAATCACACACACTCACACTCATATTAGTTTAATTGTTCATAATGGCTGTCCGTAAGTTACTCTATCTTACCTCGTGACATTTGCACCAGAGGTAACTCATATGTGAAATGTAGGAACTCAATTCGAAAACTCCACTGATATCGGAGTATTCTCCAAACTCACCAATGCGTGAGTATCCCATTACTCCAACACAATGCTGAAGAATCTGCAAAAACTGATATTTTGATCTCCTGGGATAGTTACTGTTTAACAGCTTTAGCATCATCAACAAATTTTTATTCAGTTTTTGAATCTGAATTATCAGATGTTATTCCCATTGTTCACACAACAATAGGTGGAACACGTATTGTCGGTAGATTAACAGCTGGAAATAGACATGGATTATTAGTTCCTTCAACAACAACAGATCAAGAATTACAACATTTAAGAAATTCTTTACCACCTTCAGTTGCAATTCAACGTATCGAAGAACGTTTATCTGCTTTAGGAAATGTTATCGCATGTAATGATTACGTTGCTTTGGTTCATCCTGATATAGATAGAGAGACAGAAGAAATCATAGCGGATACTCTTAAAGTTGAAGTTTTTAGACAAACTGTTGCTAGTAATGTTTTGGTTGGAAGTTATTGTGCTTTGTCGAATCAAGTGAGTAGAGTAGTCTTCTTTTAGCATTCAGCTAGCAACGTGACAAGTGATTCCCTTTTATCTCATACCCGGCTTGTCGCCTGTGATACTAGGAAGAATGTGCTTGTAGCTGACAAATACTCTTCGTCGCTTTTAGGGAGGTCTCGTTCACCCCAAAACATCCAGATCAGAACTTGACGAATTGTCTTCCCTTCTTCAAGTACCTTTAGTAGCAGGAACAGTCAACAGAGGATCTGAAGTTATCGGTGCTGGTTTAGTCGTAAATGATTGGTGTGCTTTCACAGGATTAGATACTACTGCAACTGAAATTAGTGTTATTGAAGCTACTTTCCGTGAGTTCCAGCTCCTCCTATGTTTACCAACCGCGAATCTCTTCTCTTTCGAATGTTGCGATACATCTGATTTAACTTTTACTAACACTCACATTTGTGTCAACAGGTCTTCAAGGTCAAACATCTGCTGCTGTCATCAATGAAATGCGTGATTCGCTTATTGATCACTACGCATAGAGTCCTACTACATCATTCTTCCCTTTATACAGCAGCATTATCGAAATTATATAGTCTGTGATCAAGTGCATGTATTGGGAATAGAAATCTCATCTGAAAGCAGAATTCGCAGCTGTATACCATATAGAATCAACTTGTCTCAGTCTTTTCAATAATGTATGCAACTTATAAATGCGTAGTCAGTATACCGAACGGCAAGTCGAAGCAGGAGACTATGCCATGTTCTTTTCGCCATCTGTGTTTCGGACATAAAAGCTTACTCTACCATGTCACTAATATTTTCATGGTCGGAAATCCTCTTTATTTGACAAATGAGACTCCAAGATCAGTCAACATGTCTGTAGGTTGGGTGGAAATGATCATCTAATTTCTGATTGATGCACTAGGGAGACGACGTTGAAACTGACCAGGTTGGAAGCATGGGGCGATGGCAAGAGTCGAATAGAAATGGCAGTAAAAGTGAAATTTCAACGCACTGCCATGGCATACTATTAATATTCCAATTCCGAATGTGAAAGTAAGGTCTGAGCGCATCAGCAGTAAATTTGGGTCATTTCGTGTGCTTAGAAACACTCTTAAGTGAATTTCACTGATTATCGTCTTACTGCTCTTGTTTTCTTCTTCTTGTTTAATTGCTTCTCGAGGATCACTTCTTGACAACCCTTGGCTTTTTCTTGAAGGACACTAATCAAACTCTATTGACAACTCCTGACATCGAAATCCTAAGCTGACATAGTCGTTCTCAAGATGCTTGTAAGTCTACAAATTGAGCTTGAGTTGCGGAGTCAATGACCGTAATCTAACGTAACGAAATCAGCTTGAAACTTTCAGTCAAGGCAAATGCGCACGCAGAAATCAAGATAACGCCGGTTCCCATTTACCAAATGAAATTCTCTCTCAAGTCTTGTCTGACATCAGCTCAGAAGACTCAGGAACGCTCGCAGCCTTCTGCATGGTCTCGAAGAGGTTCAATTCAATTGGGCATACAAAACTCTGGAGAAAAGTCAAGCTCGGTCCCACTTCAACTGGTGCCGGTAATCAAGATCGAAATGCGGACTCTATGACTCGTTGGAACGAAGACCAGAGGAAGACGATTAAACATCTATCAGTAATTCATCATACAAACGATTGGTGCAAGCTTTCTCATACTCGTCACCTTGATTTACCTAATATCGAAATTCTCGAAATCAAAATGCAGGACGGGTTTGGAAATTTCCACCACGTCACCGAAAATTCTAGCAATACTTTATGTCCGCTCATGAAGCAACTTCGACCAAAAACCATGATTATCAGAAATGCAACTTGGCTCATTGTCAATCTTCAGTGCAAAGGTCTAGCTCCAAGAGCATGGTCCGAAGTCGAAACCCTGATTTTCGTTGCTCCTTATGTCAATACCGGCTTCTACGAAAGAAAATATCCATATTGTCATCCTACAATGCCTAAATTGAGGAGAGTATTCTGGATATTCGATCCGACCATTGAAGCTAATATTGAAGATACCGAATTTCGAGATTCGATACAATATCATTTACTCTCCGTTTTGACTCTGAGATATCCCAATATACCAATCACAATAGTAAATGTCGGACCACCAAACTTATATCCAGTTTATAGTCGGTTCTTCGGAGGACGCACTTTTGATGGCTCCGAGCAGATATTCAGATACTGGATGGATTACTTCTACCAACATGAAGATGATCAGCCTGCTGGTATCGAAAAGAAAAAGCAGAAATTGGTACGGTTCATCTCGCTCAATCGGTTTCTTGAGGAGGAGAGATGGAAAGAATGGTTTGAAGACAAGGAGATTCGAATCTGGAAAAACAGTTTGGCTATTCAGGAGAATCACTACGAGAAGATCCAGAGCGCCAATCTAGATCGGCGAAGACGACCGCGACTAACCTTGAGAAGGACCCACTTTGCGCGATACCTCTCTGAGACCTGAAATGAAGTTCATATCTTGTTCGTATATATATACAAATCAGCTGTAGATTTGGAAGCCCTTGAATGAGGAACACCGATCACATGTATGTGATACGTGTAATGTAGCTCGGGTAGCCAGCATCAGCTTGATTCGTTGTATTCCCCACACATGAAGCAGCAGTAATGCCCAACTCCGGAAGAAAGTAACAACGCAGTACCCGAATCCTGACGTACAGTACGTACCACATCATACACACCTAAACTCGAAGTGGTTCTTCCAAGGATCACCTATTCTGTTTCCTTCTTTTCTTCTTCTACTTCTTCTTCTGCCTAATTGCACAAGCTCACCTGAGCCCTCAATCTCAAGTCAGTGATACTTCTCATATGGCAGTAAATTCTTTCCAGTCAACCCTATCATTAGCGCTAGTGATAATTGAAACCGCTCATATAGCGTAAGCGAAATGGGGAATCTCAGGATATACTGTATAAATTGAATTTATTGATATTGGCCGAACTCGTCATTGCTTTACCTGATGTCGAAGTCTATGTGGTCAGTGAAGGAAAACTGATTTTCAAAAATATCCAACATCGATAATTTTCGCTTCTTGAAAGATAGAGTGAGGCAGAATACAAATTACAAGATGAAGTCCGAGCGAACGACGGGCTAGAGTGCTTGATGGCGATGACATTGGTATCCAGAATGATTGGAGGAGAGTAAGGTTCAGGAGATTGCGAGATCTCATGGATGGTCTGGAGCGGGTAAGATGGATTAAAAGAGAATGAAGTGAAAGCACGGGAAAAATTCAACAGTGGAATTCTGACTTAATCAGCTTGAGTCGTGAACAAGAGAGGAAGTGAGAGGTAGGACAAGGTATCTGGCGATTATTTATTGGGATGCAGAAATACACAGGCTATCAGGGCGAGAGAAAGGTTGCTGCTCTCACTATAATTTCCTGCGTGTTACAGTCTGGGATTGATTACATGCAATCACATTGTTTCATTTTGTACATATATTGTGATCTACCTTAAATACAGATTTGGTCACTCTTTGCCCAGAGAGACATATCCAATGTCACCCTAAAATTGGTACTCAACCATATAAATCCAGAAATATGTTGCGCTTATGCGACGTATCTAAAGTGTAAATTTTGTTTGTCGGTAAGATCAACGAAAACTTGAACATCAGGGTTACAACTTTCGTCACCTTCTGCAAATCGTTTGTCTCTCTTCTTGTTGGGGATTGTGAAACAGAATCGAAGACCAAGGATGACAAAGATTTCGGCTGCTCTCGAGCACATACAGACGATGATACCGGTGTGATAAGTTGGTGCTTCTGAGGTGAGGAAAGAGTAAGGTCCAACGATATTTCCAACTGCCACACCTAAGAAAATGGCCGCTGAAGCTAAAACTTTCTTGGTTGTTCCACCGACATTTCCACTAACAAGCGAAAGAGCTAACACAAATACGGCATTTGAAGATCCAGTAAGATAATATCCGATTAATCGAGGAGCTATACCCTTTGTCCATGCCATTAAAGCAAATCCTAAGACTGTAAGACAAGTTACACCGGCCATTAAGAGAGTTCGAATGTTCAAGTGGTGAGTTTTGTGATTGACATAGATTGCTGCAAGGATCATCACAGCGATGAAAGTACCGTAAGGGATTTGTAAAAGAGTGACGTTCAATGTGGAGAAACCGAATCCTTTGATAACTAGTGTTCCGAAATTCGATGTAGCTCCATTTGGAACATTAGCGAAGAAACCAAGGAAGAAGTAGAGGTAAGTCTTAATATCCTTGATAGTTTCCCAAACTTGATCCCATTTAAGTTGTCTCTTTTCGACAGTGTGGTAATCGTGACGTTTTCTAGACATGGTGACTACAGCTTCTCTTCGGCTTAACCATCTTGCAGTGTGAGGAGCATCTGGGATAACAATACCCATCACTATTGCCCAGAGTGTACAAACGGCACCAATGATCAAGAATTCGTATCTCCATGAAGCGAGAGATCCACCAATGTGACCAATACCATAACCAATAAGACCACCAAGAGCGATACCGACTCCATTACCGGCATACCAATACCCAATTACAGTAGGTTGTTGTCGACGAGTGAACCACATTCCGGTGATGGCAACGAAACAGGGATCTGCAACGGCTTCGAACATTCCAGAGATGAATCGGAAGGCAACCATATCCCCATAATCTTTCGCAGAAGCTTGGGCCATCAAGAAGACTCCCCAAAGTGCGATGTTGATCGATAAGTATTTGGCCAAAGGGAATTTTGCGAGTAACAAGTTACCTGGAATAGCCCAGACTAACCAACCGATGTAGAAAATCGAAGACAAGTTGTTGTAGTCTGCTCCTTTTAAGTGTAAGTCGGTTTTGAAGTCAAACAGCTATGTAGCCAGTGATTAGCAAGTGATTTTGGAGGGATTTTATGGAGTAGAACTCACAGCAGCATAAGATAGGGTAGTTTTGTCAATGTAATAGAAAATGTAATCAATGAAAAGAGCAGGAACGATAAGCCAATAAATTTTTCGTTCAACCTATAAGATAATAGTACAGTCAGCATCGGAAATTATTCAAAAAGGTAAATCATGAACGTACCCGCTTGACTTCGTATGGATCAAGTTCGACTTCATTCGCTTCGACAACTTCTCGCATGAAGTCCATAGATGGATTTCTTCTCAAAAGTTTCCTTAAACCAGTTCGTGGTTTAGCATCTTCGGCATTATCATATTGAATATCTCTCTCGTTACCGCCTTTTTCGTTGATGGAAGCATTTTCGACATGTTCAGTTGTACCTTTACCGGCTTCTAGGTCTTTGCTGAAATCTTCTGCTGCAGGGATAGCTGTAATCGGATCGGCAGGCAGAAAATCGGTTGCATCCTGATGGTGGGATTGATGCGCCATGTTGTGGAGACCCTCTTATCGGTGATTGTTTCTGCAAAAAATGACTTGCAGATCCTTGCTTCTACGAGTGATGACAAGCTCTACTCGATTGACTTGACGATTCTGGGGAAAAGGGACTCCATATTTACAACTCCCAAAGCGATTTATATACCCCTTATCGATGGATAAGAAGATCCACCTTGATTCTCCTTGTAATTCGAAATCATTTACAACGGACTGATAAGGGTAACGACATGGGGGTCCACCGGGGACCTTGGAGATTGACGAACCGTACGGTCCGCTTGATGCTGTAAGACATCCTAGAAAGTGGGGTTTCATCAATGTGATCTCGATCACTCACATTCCAGTGAACTTGAAAGTCTTGGGTTTTGTACTATAAATATGAAAACCAAGCCCGACATCGGTAAATTGAAGTAACGCGAATATCCACATGCTATTTCACATTATATTAGGGAAAGTTCAATATCAGGGGAATGAAATAGAAGAAGGCTGCACATTCCTGGTGGATATATCCACCTTCTCAGGTTTTGTTGATTGCGCATGGGCTTTGCCGCGAGTATCCGGCGATTATCTGAATCGCATATTTCGCCGAACGCGTTTCAGTTGAGAATTCTAAATTCCAATTGCTCGTGGGTAGCTTGGCCTGTGGTCCTCCTTCGAACGATCGATGTGCCGCTTTGCCATTGTGGGTAATTAGTTGTCTTATTACAAGTACCCGATCTCAAATGGCGATATATCGCAGAAGTTGTACAATTTTACGTAAGATGGATCAAGCAGACGCTTTATTTCAGTTATACCATAAGATGGATCGGTATCCACCCGGGATCCACTCGATAACGATATCCATTCGATAATTTAACCGGACGTTCCGATGCACCAAATGTGAACGTAATATATATTGACAAGGCGTCATGTCTTGCCAATCTTCCACCCTTCTTCAACTTATTTTCCCAATCGAAGACAGCTATAGAGACTCCAAGACAAGATGCCTGCTCCTACTTTCAATGCTAAGTCTATGACGGAGCTGATAACGCTCAGAGCCGGTGAGTTATAATCTTTCCGAATATTCCGGGAATCCTGCTGACCTTGGAATGGCACCACAGAGCAACAAGGAGATGTTCCTGCAGTGCATACTGGGGCTGCTGAATTTGGAGAGAAGTTGATGACCTTGACGTGAGTACAAATAACAGCGTTCTCCCTGAAGATAACAAAGCTAAGTGTCGATGATTTCACCAGTTTCTCCGATATAGCTCGTGCAGTTGACAGATTAGCCGCTCATTATGCCAAATTGAACATACAGCCATCTGTCTCATCGGGAGAAGTTCCTCCTGAAAGGATAATAGCCGTTCTCACTTCAACAGCAATAGATGAAACACTCCTTGAAATCGCACTTGCGAAACTTGGTTTAACAGCTTTATTGCTATCTGTCAACAATTCCACTGCTGCCGTAGCGCATTTATGCAAAGCAACCAAAAGTACACATTTGATATATGGAAGTAAATTCCAGCAGACTGCTAAAGATGCTCAGGCTACATTGGAAAAGGAAGGTATACAGCTTGAAGTAAGCGTTTCTCACTTAGCCGTATTTGAGTCGTTTCTTTTAGCTTATCTTGGCGAACTGTAAAGGTTATACCAGAAACTAGGTATCCACTTTGGGGTCCTGGAGGAGTACGAGATGCCAAGATACAACCTTTCCCAGCCCTTCTTACCCCAGAACAAGAAGCAAGACGAACTTGCGTTGTATTACATTCTTCAGGATCAACAGGGTTTCCAAAACCGGTTTTCATCTCACATTATGGTTTGATTGCCAATGCTGCTCAATCACTACCAAAGACCGGGTTTTCTGCTTTACCGTTATTCCATGGTTTTGGTCATTTTTCAATGTGAGTCTATTATTGCAGACGTTTCGACTCGCAACGAATAGTTGAGACTGACGTTCCATCCTGCTGTTAGATTCCGATGCTTCTACCATGGAAAGACTTTCACCCTCATGCCACCTAATCTTCCCCTTACTTCAGCTAATATTTGTCGAATAATCCGAAGCTCGCCCACTCCCCCTGTTCAGCATTTCGCTGTTCCATACGTGCTCAAGCTTTTGGCGGAAACCGACGAAGGTGTAGAAGCATTGGCGGGTTTCGATGCTGTTTCGTTCGCTGGCGCTGCTGTACCAGATGATCTAGGTGATAGATTAGTGAAAGCTGGTGTGAACTTGATCTCGTTCTACGGTACAACAGGTCAGTTCTTTGCATACGTATATGCTCAATGGTTGAAGCTGATGTTCCGTGAGCCTCGAAGAAACTGGTGCCCTGATGACTTCACGACGAGCAGATTACGCCAATGACAAAGCATGGAACTGGCTTCGAGCTGAAGGCCCAATCCAGGACTATTTGGAACTCATTCCTCAAGGATCAGACACTTACGAAGTTGTTGTTAGAGATGGCTGGCCAGCCAAGATCATGAGCAACAGGGAAGACGGAGCATACTGTACAAAGGATTTGGTTCTACAGCATCCAGAGCACAAGACTTGGTTCAAATACATTGGTAGATTGGATGACACTCTGACGCAAACCCTGGGTGAGAAGACTAACCCAGTCCCCATCGAATTAGCTATCGTAAGTCACGATTATCTAATGTTATTCATAATAAGCGATGCTAAATGTGTTTTATGTACAGCGAGGAAATTCACCATTAGTCGCCGAATGTATTGTATTCGGTGATGCTAGACCTCAAACCGGTGCTTTGATTCTCCCTTCTGAACAAGGAAAAGATCTCGCTCAAGATAAGAAGGCATACATCGATGCAATTTGGTCTGTGGTAGCTGAGGCTAATGCCAATGCTCCTACACATTCTAGAATACTTCCAGAAATGATTGACATCTTACCTTATGGTACCGAGATTCCAGTTGTAAGTGGATAAAACTATCCCTGTCGTTGCGCTCGAATACTTATATGGTCAATTTAGGCTACCAAAATGTCTATTCTTCGACCGGCCTGTTATAAGAAATTCGGCGATCTCATCAATGCGATCTACGATCGATTTGAACATGGTACCGGTCAACCAAAGAGAGATATCTCTGATAAGCCTGAAATGGAAGCATTCCTCACCGATACTATCCTTACTGCACTTGGTGAAAAGGCTACAACTGGCTTGACACCCACTACCGATCTTTTCGCATACGGTGTTGACTCCCTCCAAGCTACTCGAGTCAGAAACGTTATCACCAAATCGCTTGAGCTCGGAGAGAACGTTAATTTGGGTCAAAATATTGTTTACGAACATCCCTCCGTATCTGCTCTGGCAGATTACCTTCTCTCAGTGAAATCAGGTCAAGATGCTAGTGATTCTCCTGAAGTCGCTCATAAAACTATGTTGGGGATGGTTGACCGATATGCCTCTCAATTTGTCAAGGAAGATGCAAGCTCAAGTGGTCCTGCTGATGCTCAAATCAACGGTCATACAGGAGAAGTAGTAGTTCTTACTGGGGCTACTGGTTCTTTGGGTGCTCACATCTTAGATCAATTGGTCAGACAACCGAACGTTGCCAAAGTTATATGTTTATCGAGAGCCAAATCTCATGAAGATTCCCTCAAGAGAGTGCAAGACTCCTTATCCCAGAGATTGAGGAAACTTTCACCTGAGGCGCAATCAAAGATCATCTCCTTTGCTTCTGATGTCAACAAGCCTGATCTCGGTCTTTCGCCCGAACAATACGACTTGCTAAGATTACAGTCGACAGCGGTCATACATAACGCTTGGCCTGTCAATTTCGTTCTATCTATCAATTCTTTCGATGAACACATTGGTGGAGCAGTCAACTTATTAAATCTGACCTTGAAATCACCCAAAAAGGTTAAACCTGCTTTCTACTTCTCTTCTTCCGTTGGTACTCGACAAGGTAGACCCGATCCAGTAGTGACCGAAGATTTCCCAGATTCACCAATCACTGCTGGTGGTATGGGATACGGTAGATCTAAATGGGTTGTAGAAAAGATTATGGAAAGAGCATCAAAGGAAACTCAGGCTAGAGTTGGAGTTTTAAGAATTGGTCAATTAGCAGGTGATACTGAAAATGGAGTTTGGAATGAGACTGAAGCTTGGCCACTCATGTTCCGATCTGCAAATACTACGGGAACATTACCTATCTTAGAAGAAAAACCATCCTGGTTACCAGTTGATCAAGCCGGTCAAACTATTGCTGAAATCGTTTTAAATAATTCTCAAACTTTACCTCCTTCAAGTGGAAATGTATATCATGTACTCAATGCTCATCTTGCTTCTTGGAATGATATATTAGAAGGTCTTAAAAAAGGTGGACTAAAATTCGAAGCTGTAGATAGATATAAATGGTTAGAAAACTTGGCTAAATCTGATTCAGATGTAACTTCAAATCCAACTTATAAACTTTTGGTGAGTTGAATACGGCTTTTTGGTTCTACTGTAACTGGTGCTGACTATATCCAACCGTTTTCTAGAATTTCTACCAAAATCGAATTGGTAATAAGACGGAAAGACCTCATATGGAATTCGAAGTCAAAAAAGTTGAAGCTTCTTCACCTACAATGAAACAAAATGTAAAAGCTGTTGATTCTGATATCGTAGCTTTATGGGTCAAACAATGGAAAGCTTCAGGTTTTTTACAATGATTCTGAAAGGCTATCTTGTACAGTATGAGGAATAAGAAAAAGGATAAAAATTGTAGTAATAGTCTAATCGAATTGTTTTACCCGGACTTATCGATGCCCTGCTACAGTCTGGGAACTGTAATAATGGGTCAAAAATTGGGTTGTAGTTTGTACTTTTGGTTTTAACTTGAATGCATGACACTTCTTAATTGACATGTCATGACCGGACGGATCATGCGCACCATCTGACTTATCATACAACAATACTCTTATAATGACTCATTCTGCAACCAACCAATTCTTCTAACTCTTGAAAGTCAATAATATCGACGATCATTTATCTGCGAATTAAAGAAATTTAGAATGTGTAAGTATTATTCGATTTGAAGCGCGAATGTACTCACTGGGCTAGGCAATCCAAAGCTTAGCTTCATCAGGCAAAATCTCACCTGTCCAATCATGATTTTCTAAGTATTCTTTCATTGAAATGAATCGGATGTTGTCGAATCTTTTTCGGAATTTTTCCTTCTTCTCCTGCTTCTCCGTGTCTGAAATTCCTTCTTTCCAGCCCGAGCTGAACCACGGCCCGATCTCGCCTTCGGACATGAGGTTTTCAAGGTAATCTACGACATTACCCTTAATCTCTACCTTGGATCCGGCTACTTTGCCAACGTAATTCGGATGCAATGACCCAGAGTTGACCACATAAGTTGGTATATCGGACACTTCTCGAAGGAAATGCCCCAGAGCGTTTAAATCTGTCTTTTTTGGTGCTCCACCTTCTCCCAAGAGAGCTTGACTACCCGATGACCACTTCAAAGCCGGATGTGCGGTATGAAAAATCCATACAAGCTTCTTGAGTTTTGGCATGTCTGAGAAGCCTCCCCAGATGCTTCTAGGTTTGATGGGTTCCATAGGAGCTACCAAAGTGAGCTGTTCAATATTTTCAAAGATTTTTGGAGGTACACCGAACATTTCGTAAGTTGTGATGCTTGTTAAGGTCATACCGAATAAAACCAATTTCTTCGGTTGAAGACACTTGACCAAACTACACTGTTTCTCGAGGATATCGTTACCGTGTAAAACCGGACCAAAGCCATTGACAGTCAAATTCAATACTAAAGTCTTGAGATTAGGATATTTGAATGACTTATTCCCACACCAAGTGGCATGATGGGAATCGATGATGACAATCTCAGCATTTTTGAGTATTTTCTTTTTTCTAGTATTAGTCTTCTCTTTCCCGGTAGGTGTAAACCTATCAGGTGAATGATCATTTCTGGAATCACGCCAAATCAAAGGCGAAACATGGATTTGTCGGTAAAGAATTGGAGCTGCTACTTGAAACATTGCTTTAGAGACTTGACACGCGGTGGCAAGAGACGCTCGGTCGACCTCATAAAGATGAGTGAGGATTAGTGAGATCAGTTCCAGCGGTAAGGGAAGAGGAGGAGAGGTAATCGATATTTTGGATTTTTTGGTCTGATGTGTGATAATATAAGCCATGCATTGTGGGACATCTGCGGACATTCGATTGAATGTGTTTCGTACTCACCGGCATCTTTGTGACTTGCGGTAGAAGTCCTGTCCGAAATGATTGTCCAAGATGCTAAGATTGTCTATTCAGTACTGAATCAATGAATGAAGTGAATTGTTGTAATGGCGGGGTGATGAGAATTATAACAAGAGATTGGGATGAAACATGCTCCGTGCGTAATTAGTGCACTGACATTCAACATAGTGTCAGTGCGCACGCATAGACCTCCAATTAATCAACCAAGTAGTAGCAGTAGTCCAGTCAACTGATGTCATTCGACCGCATAATCCGATAATTCACTGCTTGATTGGTTTGTCTACTCTTTTCTGCATTTCCTTTCCTTCTCTTCTCTAATTACTTCTGATTCTTCATCACAAGAGGGTTCATAACGAAAGAAAGACGAGCACCAGATACTGCCATTGAGGTATGCTTGTGGCAACAGCTTAAGCTATGTTGCTAGAAATGAGCTGACGAGATCTGCCTTGCAGGCCCCCTAACATGTCGATCTTACCACATGAATTGCTTACTTACATCTTCGACTATCTAGAGTTCACCGATCGAAAAGCTCTCACAAAGTGCTTACGAGTCTCAAAGCTGTTCTATAATCTATCCGCTCCCGTACTATACAAGGACATCAATCTCACACCTAGTGGACGTTTCGATGTCGCCGCCTACTTCTCGCCCAATGCCCTCACCATTCTCGAAAGGAAAGATCCACGTACTAGGAAGAGGAAACTCATGAGTCACTCAGCGGTCGTCAGAGTCGATGCGCATGATAGTCGTCAATGCAAGGGCAAGGAATGGAGATATCCCCGCGCAACAATACTTCACGTTACAGCCTTCCCAAACCTCCGTTCTCTTCATCACGACACTGTTCTGTACGGAGTCGCTCCTAGACTTTGTCCCATAATCAAGGAACTTAAGCCGTAGATTTTAGTCATTCACACCCCCGATATGGGTCGACCCTCATTCGATGTCGCTCAACACGAATACATGTTAACAGGTATTAAACATCTCATCTACATCTGTACAGCTGCAAAGAGGTTCCATGGGCCACCTTGTTTTTCCTACTTTCACCCACGCAAAACGATCGAACAGATCACGTTGATTTTCCAGGACGGTAATCCTCCTCGCAGAGAAATCGAGGAACGAAGAGAGCAGAAGAAAAAGTTCAACATCAGTACTCTCGCTTACCATCTCTGCGGAATTCCCTCTGTTCCCACCATGCTTGTCAATTTTGAGGCATTCACACAACATAATGACTCTGGATATGATAAGGTACATAGATCTCTGCTGCAACAACTCAAGTCCGCAACGATAGTGCAACACGACTTCCTTCGCTGTTACAGCAGACCTTTTGCCAAGCCGAAAGAGGAACAGATGGCTGATTACGACAGGTTCAACTTTATGACGATGGAGGAATATATCGATTCAGGAAAATGGGAAGGAGTGTTGGGATATCAGGACATTCAGCCGTGGATCAAGAGATGAAGAGATCGGATCAATACTAATCCACGTTTCCACATGAACCTATTCTATGCTTTTGTCGATAATCTGAATGGCCGCTCTCATAGTGATATCTCCAATTCCCACATGTTCTTTTAGTATCCTATAGCAATTTGTGGCTTCTACCATGCGTATGTGTATGTGTATGTGTATGCAGTATATGTATACAGTACGAAGTATGTGCTCAAACATTCAAAACGAAATGCATGACTGTACCAAACTAATATTTTTACATGTTGCTGATCGTTTTTCCCCTTTATTCCTTTTGCTTACAGACTGTGATGTCCCTTAATATACATATACGAATTCATCATTTTTGAAATCGGTCATATCGAGTAAAGCTGAACAAGTCAAATCGAGTCAGCTTCTTAAAACAAACTTGAGATGATATTGAGTGAAACATACCATTTTGACCCAAGATTCCATCAGGATCATCATGACCATACGCTTGGTATTTCGTGGACATGGAGGTATCATTGATAAATTTAGGTTTACCATTGGTTACACGTTGATTCTGTCTTTGTTTATTGAGGAAATAAAGAATTATAACTTCAAATCCGATGACTGCTAATAAAGCGCAGAAAATACCTAAGACGGCTTTGATACCAGGAATGTAATGGGGTTTATCGGCATCTTTGAAGAGTAGAGGTCCTATAAAAAGAGGGTACCCTGTCAGTTTTGCCTTTGAGAGACTGTGAAAGAGAATTCTGTAGAACTCACCGATGATATTTCCAGCAGCCGAACCTGCATTGTAGATTGACATGATCAAAGCTTTCTTTGTTTGACCAGCAGTGTTGGCTACCATCCAAGATACGATGATAGGGTTACCACCGAATAAGAATGATAATAGGTAATATCCAACCATAGCAGGTGCGGTCTTGAAGACTGAAGCTGTACCTTCAACGTAAAGCAAAACTAATCCAACAATTACAGGAATGACATAAACAGCTATGACAGCCGACTTGATTCTGCATTTTTGAGCTGCGTAGCATCCACTCAAGATGGCCAAAAATTGAAGGAAACCGAATGGCATGTTGAGAAGAGCAGTGATGTATTTGTCCTAATCAAGATAATCAATAAATTATAGACGGGTATGTCAGATTTTCGAGATTGTAACTTACGAAACCAAATTGACCTAACAATGAAGGTCCAAAGTAAGTCGTAACGGAAGCTCCGACATTAAGAAGTAAAGTCATAGCGAGGAACATCCAAGATTTGACATCATAAACTAATTCCAAGGCGTGAGACCATTTGAATTCGTTTGATCCAATACCAGTTTGGTTGGCTCTTAATCTTTCAACGCATTGTGCTTTTTCTCGTTCAGTGAAGAACCTTGCTGTAGATACGTCTGAGTCGATAGAATAGTATACTAGTGGTGCTGATAATACAGTAATAATACCGCATACCATGAAGATGACTTGCCATCCGGCAATCCTTTCAGAATGAATATGACCAAGACCGAATGATAGTAAAGCAGCTACGATAGTGGCGATACCATTGGTTGAATACCATGCTGCTACTCTGATAGGTTGTTCGGATCTTCGATACCATTGAGCAGTCATAATTGAGAATAAAGGTAGACATCCAGCTTCGAATAAACCGAGTAAAGCTCGACAAACCATCAAACCACCGAAGCTGAAAAAAGCGCAGAGATAAACCGGTGAGCAAATAGTACCAGATAAGCTAGTAATGGAATTCGATTTTGTAAAACTTACTTATGAGCGGCTGCCATACAAGCTTGAGATGCACCCCAACCAAAGATCATAACTGGCATCAAAATTCTAGCTGGTACTTTAACCAGTAAGTATGAAGAGAATGGTTGCCATCCTAATTGTACGATAGCGTTGATTGATCCTAATAAAGAGTATTGACCATTGATAAGACCAGTATCCTTTGACATTCCAAAGGTGTTACCATATCCAAGAACCTGCCGATCTGGTCAGTATATACATCCATCCATGATGGGATATGACAGAACTTACGGTCTTATCTAAAATTTGTAAGAAGTATACCCACATGAGAATGCTCAAAATCCTTTTATCGGTCTTACGCCTTATTCTGGCGTTCTGTGAATCAGACCGTATGTTAGTGATTATTCGATATTAAGTATGAGATAAAACACTCACATCTTCTTCTGTAACTTCGACTCGTTCATCTCCCATCATTTTTAACGCATGATCGCCATGCTGTACATCATCCGAAGTATGAGTAACACCTTGTTGTTTCATGTGTTCATCTCCCGATTCTACATGAGATATTTCAGGTTTATCTTCTATTTTAGGCCCCGACATCTTGAAGTCAGATTAAATGGTCGTGTTCTGAATACTTATTGTTAAGGTCGACTATGTCTCCTCTGTAGATTATAGATTGGGGTTTATGAGGGGGGTTTGAGTAATCATAAAGCGGGGCAAAGGGGGAAACACATCAAGACACATTTATACTAGATGTTTGATCTTTAGCAAACTAATACGGGGAGCATCGGTCCGATAGTAAAAGCCAATATTGGAAATATACAAAACCATTCAGGTATGTCTCACGACATAAAAGATGCATGTGAAGTATGGCGCCGGCGGTATGTAGGTGATTACCGAAAAAATTGAGCGAGGCGTGGGAATTTCTTGACTCCATTTGCTTCAGGGTTTAGTGCTCTTTGGCTTGGCCCCAGTAAAAATAACTGCTAACAACATTCGATAATTAAGCGGAGCCTTTTAGCTTCAGCCTTGAGGATTATGGTCAAAAGGGTAATATCGGCCGGGGCAACCGCGGAGCAACTTTAGCGACAGACGTCATTCAGCCCTCAGGGGTTCCGGTAAGCGAACAGTTTTTCTTCATTTTGTTTTAGTACCCGACACTATTGCTGTTAATCTAGGCATAATTTTTGCGAAGTCTAAGCTTGATTTCCTTTTAGATACTTCGACACTACCGGTAAGAGTCGGTTTGCCGGTAATGAACGGTTCAAATCTGCCTACTCGGAAGCAGTCCTCTAGGGCTAAGGTAATTAGCGATGTGAAGGTGTTCATACCTCGCTGTACAGCAAGACATACCCGAACCACTCCAGGTATAAGACCGACGAGTTTCCGTTCCGTGATTCCGATGACAAACAAGGGCGTTCAATGCGAGCGTGATTCAAGATCCCGTATATTACACCCAAGTTCATTTACAAAGGCAGGAATCACATTGCTGGAATGAAGCCTGATACACACGACGGCTCACTTGAGTACAAAATACTGTACGTCTGCGCGATAATTCGTTTCTATCACTTTACTATCGTCTACCCCAATCTGAAATGAAATATAATGAAAACAGCCTTGAGGGCTGGAAATGGTGAGCTCTTGTGGGATAATTTGATCCCCATTGTATCGGTCAACAACGATTCCTTTTTTCTAAGGGGCAAGGTAATCTTTCCTTTGTTCAGCTATCACAGCTAAAGTCGTGTAAACCACAAAGGATGTTTTATGAGGCAATATTGGGCAATTTCGCGAGGTGCACCGTGATGATAAGATGACAAACGCTTTTCCTGATACAATGGAAATCTGCATGAAAGACGATTTAACATTGTCTTTCGATTGATACCTGATAAACAACCTGGTTCCTACTCGTTACCGCTTTTTACAGTGCCCTAAATAGATGGATATGCAAGATGTCAACGATGAGCGATACTAACACCAATGTGGTCTGCATCTTATCAGCGACTGTGAGTCAGTAGATATTCCCTTCTGCAAAGTACTAAGTGTCTGCAAGAGATTGTTTAGGCTTTAACATATACATTATATCATGCGTATAAGTTTGATGGTTGTAGATGTCTTATACCGAGAAAGAAACATTGGTTCAGATCATTATTGACTGTGAGCTTGATGATCTATTTCTAGTATTCGATTAAGTAAGGTTGAAATCGACACTGATTTATACCCAATGACAGTGGATGCTAGTGATATGTGAGCTTGGCATGTTGATCTGGGGAGCAGGTTGGGCATGTAAGTAGTTGTCATCGTATTTATAAACTACTGTCAATGCTGAGTATTTCATTCGTTCTCACAGATGTCAAGTATCATCTGGGATGGATGTATATACCTCGAAAAGGAACAATGCCAGTACCTACTCAGCTATATGATGATCATTATAGGTCATTCAACACACCACTTACAATATGGGTTTGCAGTGAGTAAAACTCAAGTCAACAATCCTAAAGGTCCATACGAGTAAAAAATCGCTAAATTCTATGTTACAAAATGTAGTTTCCTTCTCCCTTCAAGTCAGCCTTAATGCAGAAGAAGGTTTATATTGGTATCACCTCATGCGAGCTTTACGTCGTCCTCGAACTGGCAAAAGCTGGTTTAGATCTCCTTTCTTCTTTACATGGTTGGGAATTAGTATGATCAGTCCTGTCGTTATCATAGGTACGGGATGGATAGGATATGAGAGTATGGACAGTCAGATGGGTAGAATGTTCGTTGCTGGAGGTGCTATCGAAGCATTGTAAGTATATCACTTCACAACAAAAGTTTGATCACTAATACAATATGGTTAAAGAGTTTGTTTGGCTGCTTCAATTGTCTTATTCAAATTTCCTAAATTCTTGAATGATGTAGTATGTACCCCTTAACCAAGTCTTTGATTGCTATAGTGACTAACAAACGTTGATAGAAATTATCTGGTGCCGGACCAGAAGTGAGATCAAGATTACATTTTTATCATCGTACGTTAATCAATCCAATGATACGGCTGTAAAGGGATATCAGCTGACCAAATCACTGCTTTATAGAAGCGAATAAAGTTCGAACTTTCTTTCGAGCATTATTCACAACTTGTATCTTAATTTTGGGTATAGATGCTTTGACAGATGAGAAGAAAATCAATTTGAACCATATTGCTAGTGGTGAGTACCCGAAATTGACATACAGTAAAATGTAGAATCTGAATATATTGAATAGATCTCTTACATCAAATAAGCTTTGGTTCATATTTCTTCGCCAATATCATATCAGTTATGGTCAGTCCACGTTTCTAGATACATCAAGCAGGTGATGGTAAATTGACGAAGTTGTGACAGGTATATCTTCCAAGAGATTACAATCCGACCTCACAGCCATGCCAAAACGTAATGGTCGGTCAACCTCCTCTACAAAGCCCATTCGCATACCCTGTTTCTCCGGGGCAAAGAACAAGTCATACTTTGATGTCGCTTTTACGAGAAGGTGGACAATGGGATGGAGACGATGATTTGAGGATAGCACTTACGAAAGGTACCGAAAGATCACCTTTGAGATCACTAGACCACGATAGCCGTCTCGAGAATGCTGAGGGTGATATAAGTAGTTTAGGTGTTGAGGAAAGGAGAATTCGAAGGTTGACACCAGTAGGTTACACCCTTTCAAGCGCATACCGAAGGTGTGAATCTTACTGATGAAGTTTCGTTAAGCTGCAAAATTGGACTACACCTTTTGGTAGGTGACACTTCGCTATTTGGCCCATTTTGCATTTTCCCCTGATAAGAATCGCAGGTTTATCTTCTACCAGCGTCAAATCCAAATCCCCTCTGAGAGAGGAATACCAGTCTGATATTCTTGCTCATTCTGACACCTCAGAAGGGCTTACGCCGAGAATTGATTTTTCCCGAGTATAGGGGGGCCTGATTATATAGCGTATGCAAGATGTATGACGTGTGATCGATATACGGAATTTGTCTCGCATAATTTATGTGTCCTTGATCAGATCTAATGAAAGATTAAAGCCATTCGATTGGATCGATTATTCGGCGAAATGTTTCCCATAAGCCGAAAAGTGGAGGAAAGATTACGATACCCTTTTTGGTTTTATCTAGAAATGCGTAGTCATGTGCATACATGTGCTTTGAAAGAGTACTAGTACGACTATATTATGACGGAATGTTGGTGTTCCGCCTTTGTCTTGCACGGGAAGTGTCTATATAGGTCGGTATCTTTCCTTTCTCAACGTTCTTCCCCTTCTTTATTTGGACGACAATTGGTATCAGATTTTATACAGAACGAATTGAGAGCATAAGAAAACAAAAGCAGAATAAGATGTCAGAAACTAAAACTCAAATGCAATATGTCAATCTTGGTAAATCGGGTCTTAAGGTGAGCCGATCATCAACATCATTGTAAATGAAAGCAACGGTGGTGTACTAATGGCAAGTCATAACGATGTCAATTCTTCCTAGGTATCAAGACTTATATTAGGATGCATGCAATATGGTTCAGGACAGGATTGGATGATACCTGATCACGATGAAGGTATTAAACAATTGAAATATGCTTATGATAAAGGTATCAATGTGAGTTACCTATAAAACTCTCCCTTCGCACGCCCTTGAAAATTGAAAAGATGTTGACTGTGTTTGAGTTCAATAGACCTTCGATACTGCCAATGTATATTCAGGAGGAGAATCTGAAGTTATCCTTGGAGAATTCTTGAAACAACATGAAATTCCCCGTGAAAGTGTAGTGATACTTACTAAAGTAAGCGGTACTGATGGAAAATTGGAAGAGAAAGGTCCTGCAGGATGGACAAATCAAAAAGGTTTAAGTAGGAAGGTAAATATCGGTTAATGATTATAAAAAAAAAAATTGAAAAATTGGCTCATTGATTTCTATCCCTTATAGCGAATTTTCGCATCTGTACAATCTTCACTTAAACGGCTTCAACTTGATTATGTTGATCTTCTTCAAGTTCATCGATGGGATCCTGAAACACCTTTTGAAGAGACTATGGAAGCACTTCATGATGTAGTCAAGAATGGTTGGGTAAGATATATCGGTATGAGTAGTTGCTGGGCATGGCAATTTCAATTAATGCAACGTGGGTTAGATCGTTTGATTGTCAAAAAAGATAATAATCAAAGATTTCTGCTGACACCTTTGATATATCGTAATTTAGAATACGCAATTCATAATAGATTAACACCATTTATTTCAATGCAAAATCAACATTCAGCAATGTATAGAGAAGAAGAAAGAGAAATGATGCCGATGTTAAAACATTTTGGAATTGGTGTAATACCTTGGGGTCCATTAGCAGCAGGATTATTATGTAGACCATTTGAAGAAATGAATTCAACAATTAGAGGTGCAAATAAACCACCTGATGGAAGAGGTGAACAACCTTCAGATAAATTAATTATTGAAAAAATTGAAAATTTATCAAAAAAATATAATTGTACAATGGCTGAAATTGCAATTAATTGGTCATGTAATTCAAAATGGGTTACAGCACCTATTGTTGGAGTAAGATCAACTGAAAGGTTAGATGAATTGATTAAAGGTATGAATATGGAATTGGAAGAAAATGAATTAAAAGAAATTAGTGATTTATATCAAAGTGTTGCTATTAGAGGACATGCTTAAACCCTATTCATCCCACGTTGGATGTGGTCTTTTTACAGATCATTGGATAAGGTTCAGTCTAAATTGAATGAAATTTGTTAATTTCTTTTTTGTTTTCTTGTATTGGGACAATGCCCTAATCGATCTCTTTTCTGTCCTTCGCTTTTGCTTATTGAATAACACCGTATGTATGTGATCTTCCGTATGCATCCTGAGCTGCAACAAATTTAGGGCTTTGAAAAGATTACAGACGATAGATTGTCAGATGAATGAACGATATGGCATACGAACATTTGATGATGTACAAAGATGAAACATGATGAGATGAACATCTATATTGTATATATGATAATTTTTGTTTGTTTTCTTCAACAAGCCCCAGGTGCGCTTCACACTACCCATTAACCCTTATTCCTACAACATGCTTGGTCAATTTAAAGATCGACACCTTCGGGTCTCAAGATCTTGGACTATCAAAAGGATGTATATCAGCGACTGAATCACGTATTCAGCTAAAGAATATTGACTCACAGTGTCTGGTACACCAGGAAGAGGGAAAGAGGTGGCGAATTTCATGACATCCTTCTTTAATTCTGAGATCAACTTGGAAGCTTCACCTTGACCCTCGTAAGCCTTTACGAAGTCTTTCAATAATTTGGATCCGGCTTCCTCTTGAGTTTTCAAAGCGATTTGAACTACTCGATGTAAGAATTCGGCGACTTGCTCGACATCTTTCTCAGTCATGGATCGGGAAGTTAAAGCGGATGTACCGATTCGAACACCACCTGGTACAAGGGCGGAAGCTAAATTGATGGGGCTCGGGCTATCAGTCTCGCATTCAAAACTTGCATTGAGAGGTTTCATTACTCACTATCACCAGCAACAGCGTTTTTATTCAAGGTGATGTGGGCGGCATCACAGATCTTTTCGACCTTTGAACCGGTCAAACCAATTGGTCGGAGATCCCAAAGGATCAAGTGGTTCTCAGTACCGTCAGTTTGAAGTCTGTAACCGTGCTTGAAGAGGACAGCGGCCATAGCGGCGGCGTTGGCTCTAACTTGCTTAGCGTATTGCTTGAATTCAGGTTCAGCGGCTTGTTTAAGAGCAACGGCGATACCAGCAATGGTATTGTTGTGGGGACCACCTTGACAAGCTGGGAAAACGGCGGCATTGACTCGAGCTTCAAGATCGGCTTCTTTGTCTTTTCGGAAGAAGATCAAACCGGCTCTTGGACCTCTCAAAGTCTTGTGAGTGGTTGTAGTGACAACGTCACAGTATTCAAATGGAGAGTTTTGCTCAGCGGCAGCAACGAGACCGGAAATGTGAGCCATGTCGGATAAGAGGTAAGCACCTTGACCATCGGCGATCTTTCTAAGTCTTTGGTAATCCCAATCTCTTGGGTAAGCTGAACCACCACAAACTAATAATCTAGGTTTGAATAAGTTGGCATTGGTCTCCAATTGAGGGTAATCGATGATACCGGTCTTTGGGTCAACTCGGTAAGGGAAAGATTGGAAGTAGACGGAAGAAGCGGTAATCTTCTTCTTGGCAGTGTAGTAACCGTGAGTCAAGTGTCCACCATCTGGGAGACCAAGACCCATGATTCGGTCTTGAGGGTTGATCAAGGCAGTGAAGGCAGCGAAGCTAAGTGAGAGAGTAAATAAGCACTGTGAGGAGATGGCAGGATAAGGCTTGGCAGCAGGATGTTATAGCCACTCACTTAGCTGTTGAACCGGAGTATGGTTGAACGTTAACACCCCAGACCTTAGGGTCAAGGTTGAAAGCTTTCAAGGCTCGCTCTCGGGTGATATTTTCAAGGATATCGGTGTACTAGTTAGACAGACCGCAATTAGTCTCAAGTTCATTTTATTTAAAGCGGGGAATGCGCGATCGTTCAACCAAACTCACTTCGTTACCACCGTAATATCTAGCACCGGGAAGACCTTCAGAGTATTTGTTGGTGAACATGGATCCGTTGGCTTCCATAACAGCGAGGGAGGTCAAGTTCTACATCGATAATTCAGCTCACGATCGGAATAGCCGATAACATTTTAGATGAAACTCACCTCGGAGGCAATAAGTTCCAAACCAGAGAACTGTCTCCAGGTCTCTTGCTCAATGAGCTTGTGGACCTCTGGATCAGCCTCAGCCAAAGGTTGGTAAAGGCATGAGTTCTAGATATTCGCCTACAATTAGCTATTTCCATTGATAATTCGTTCTGGTGGAAGAAGAATGACTCACAAAGTCTTTTGGAATAGGAACGGAAGAAGACATTCTGATGTTTCTGCTAATGACAGGTCTGGCTGATCTTAAAGTTGAAAAGATTGATCTGGTCGAGCTCAATGAAGGCATCGATGAAAGTTTTTTTCTGAAATTTGTTTTAAGATATAAAAATCAGAAGGACCTGTTGGTGGATTTTTGATTTTTCCTATATAGATGCTACTAGGTGCAAGCGGCTAAATGTACGGGGTAGTTGGGATCTGAGAGGGAGTCGATTCGAACAAAGTTGAAAAAAAAATGTTAAATGGAGGGATCGGACCTGAACGCGAGATTTTACTATAGGTTTCCCTGAAATTGCTTAATTTGGGAGAAATTCAAATGAATTGATGAGTACGATATTGTGTGATATACAATAATCAATACACCTTAAGAACGATGCTAATCTGCTTGTATGATTACTCAATGATGTGAAGACGAAAGCAATATAATGCTGGGAAAAAAGGAAAAACGGTATCACATCGACCGTGTTTATGTATCTTTTGGGGGGAAAGTAGATTGCACAATTGTTGGAAATTGTATGAATCACAATCGCTCGCAATGAATACATATTGGAAAACCTCTCGCGTTCGATTTCCAAGAAACGGATTTCATTCCGAGCGAAAAGCCGAACTACAACAAGCGATCGCACTTGAAGCCGATCCGCTGATCTTCAGAGACCTAGGCTACCTGAAGTAGATGAAAGATTTGTAAATTCCTAATCTCCATGTGGCAAACCATATTGGTTGACTCACCCGATTACAAATACGCGACTGATAACACCTAATGTTTTCGCGCGTGATGACATTATGCTGCAATTATTTGACCACAGATTCATCCTATTCCTTTTCACTTCATGCTTCAACTTGGTGATCATTGCGTAGTATACATAGTCCAAGAAAAAACGCCATTGTGAAGCTATGAAGTATCGTGATAGAGATGAAAGTGCTTTGTGTTGCTGAAAAGCCGAGTATAGCGAAGAGTATAACAGAAATTTTATCCGGAGGAAGGTGGGATACGGTGAGTAAGGATTTTATACTACGTCTGCAAATAGAAAACGGCGCAACGCTAGCCTCGGACCTGAACTTGTGGAGAAAGAGCCATCGGTTGCTGATATTCAGGACGACTAGAGAAACAGTCCACATCAGTATATACGAAATTATGATTTTGATTATAACCTTCCACCCCCACTCGGGCGAGGGAGATCAACACCATTCACTGTGACAGCTGTCTTAGGACATCTGATGAGTATAGTAAGCTTCCTTCTGCTTTGAACCATCTGCATGAGACGAGTCATGGGATTAGCTAATGCAGACATTAGGACTTCGGTGAGGATCATCGAAAATGGCATTCATGCGATCCTTTCTCGTTGTTCGATGCTCCCATTTTGACGTCAGTAAGCAAGGTACGTTACTTCAACTCAATCATTACAAACGAAGTGTCGCGCATGCGGCTACAACAGAGAGAGCACTGAAATCTTGTTGCTTTACAGGATCTGAAGAAGGTGGAACAGAACCTGATCAACGAGGCTAGACATTCAGAAATATTGATGATATGGACAGATTGCGATAGAGAAGGAGAACACATAGGTTCGGAAGTAGCTTCAGTATGTCGGAAAGTCAACAGGAACATAATAGTCAAAAGAGCTCGTTTCAGTGCTATCATTGCTGCGTAAGCTTGCCTTGCGTCCTCGAGTCAAGAAACGGATATAAAGCGTATGATCCGCTTATAACTTGTAAATAGACAAATCCATCAAGCGGCTCGACAAGCAAATGACCTTGATCAACGTCAAGCCGACGCTGTAGAAGCTCGTATGGCTTTAGATCTGAGGATAGGAGCAGTTTTCACTAGATTCATGACTATGGGTCTACAAGTTCGAATACCTGAGTTGGCGGAGCAATTGGTCAGCTATGGTCAGTATTGGAAGACCGTCTTTGATCCACTTCTCCCTCGCTACTTATGGCCTGATTAGTCTGCCTCTGGCTCAGGCATCTTGTCCAGTCCCGCTTGGTACTGACAATCCCGATCATTATCAGGTCCATGTCAATTCCCGACATTAGGATTTGTTGTCGATCAGTATAACCGAGTCCAGTCCTTCGTCCCCGAAACATTCTGGTATATCTACGTTGGAATAGAAAGGACAGATGAAGAGGGGCAACCGAGGACAGTAGAATTCAAATGGAGGAGAAATCATTTATTCGACATGGACATAGCTGCCATCCTGTATGAGCAATGCGCGATCAACCCCGATGCTATGGTATTGAAAGTGGAGACTAAGCCTACTACTAAATGGTATGTTCTACTTTGCGACATGTGAATCATCGCTCGTGCGAAGTGGAAAGCTGATCTTATCCTACAGGAAGCCCTTGCCCTTGACCACTGTCGAATTGCAGCAATCTGGCTCCAGGTTACTCAGAATGGCGCCGAAGCGAGTTCTTGACGTGAGTCAGCTAAATCATGGCACAGAAATCGCTTGTAAGAGCAGAAGCTGATGTTGTATGATAGATCGCTGAAAAGCTTTATCAGAAAGGTATACTGAGTTATCCTCGTACTGAAACGGACCAATATGACAAGGCATTCGATTTCAACAGTCTAATACAGAAGCAAACTCATGACAATCAATGGGGGCAATATGCTCAAAAGTAAGCTACGTGCTCAGGAATAGATCCTGCATGTTAGCTGATCGTGCTTATCAGACTAGTAGATGGTGCATATCAACGACCTAGGAATGGGAAAAAGAACGATAAAGCACATCCTCCTATCCATCCAACTGCTCATGCAGGTAATTTAGATGGTGACGAAAGAAGGGTATTCGAATTGGTCACTCGAAGATTCCTCGCCTCCTGTTCGAAAAACGCTGAAGGGAAAACTACAACAGTCGAAATCAATATCGCTGACGAGTTGTTTCATACAAGTGGTAGGTTGGCTGATCTTTAAACACTGCGCTGAATGAAAGCTTATCGCCTTTCCTAACAGGCTTGGTCATCACCCAGCGGAATTACCTGGAAGTATACCCATACGATAAATGGTCAGATTCAGCTGTACCGGATTTCCAGGAAGGTGAAATGTTTACGCCTACAATCATCGAACTGAAAGAAGGCAGTACGTCAAAACCGAATCTTCTTACTGAAGCAGATTTGGTTGGATTGATGGATCGAAACGGAATCGGTGAGTTGACCAACTCGAAGCGATCGATTGCAACATGGAGCTTATTCTATGGATGGAACAGGTACCGACGCAACAATCGCTGAACATATTGCTAAGATCATAGAAAGGCAATATGTGACTGAAAAACAAGAGCAAAAGGTCAAATATCTGCTCCCTTCGCAACTTGGGGTAGGATTGATTGAAGGTTACAACAAAATTGACTTTGACAGATCATTGAGCAAACCTCATTTACGACGTGAGGTGAGTTACGTCCGCCTTCTGCACTTGTGTCATGGACTTTGAGGACATAATTGATCTAATAGTCCAACTGAATAGACTGAACATCGAATGCAGCTCGTATGCGATGGCCTGAAAGTAAAACGCGAAATCCTGAATCAGACTATAGATGAATATAAAGAGGTATTCATCAAGGCGAAGAGGGATTTTGAGATAGTAATCGAGGTCAGCTTTCATCGATTGGTCCGATGTGCGAGCACAAGGAAGCTGACGCCTATATGTTATTCATAGAGCGTGAACGAGTACCTGCACGGTAGAGGAGAAGCGCAAGAAGCTCTTCGAGCTGCTACACAAGCTAGGAGGGGTCGAGCTGGGGCCGCAGGTGCAGCTAGAGGTGGGCGCGGTGGAAGAGGCGGTGGAGCGGGTGTAGCGCGAAGAGGTCGTCCAGACAATGATAATGATGATGATGACGATGACGATAGCAATCCGGGCCTGCCTAGAGGAGGCGGAAGAACTAGGGCCAGTGTGACTTCGACCAGGGGTACCAGTACGAGAGGAAGAGGTGCAAGAGGAGGCGCGGCCAATGCAGGAGTTGCAGGGACGGCAAGAAAGCGGAACTACGATAATGGTGAGTATGTCTTTGTCAATAGTTTTGCACCGCACAAGCGGCTTACAGCCATGAATGGATAGGCGAAGGATCTGTTACAGGAGTCAAGACTTGTGATTGCGATTTACCGGCTGTATCACGAACAGTCCAAAAAGCAGATTCTCCTCATGTTGGGAGACAATTTTGGACTTGCTCAAAGCCTCAAAACGAGCAATGTGGTTATTTTGTGCGTCCCCTGTTGGGTATGCACATCCTTCACAGACGCTAATGAGAAGTCTCATCGTATAGGAATGGGCTAATGAAGGTGAATCTATATCGCATCCCGGTAATTCGGCAGGACAAAGTGCAGAACGCGGCCTACCGCCAAGCAAGAGGCAAAGACCATCTGTGCGTGCAACGCCGATCAGCTTAGCCGCAATGAGCGAGAGAGCTGACAAGATTGGGTGATATAGAGCCGAAACGAAACAAGAGGCAACGATGAAGATGTGCGTTGTAAATGTGATCTCGAAGCTAAGTTGGTCACTGTGAACAAAGAAGGTCCAAACAAAGGTAAACAATTTTGGTGAGTACTGCTCCCTCTCAGGTCCACACTTAGATTGTTAACGCCTTATAACGTCTAGGGCTTGTCCCAATAACCCCAAAGCGAGTTGCAAATTCTTTCAATGGGCCGAAGAAGGAAATCCTGGAACTCAAGCCGGACCAAGTAATTATGCGAATATTAATTACTCACGAAATGGTAGCAATGGAAGTGGTGGTGGTGGTGGTGGTGGCGGTGAGTTGCTTTCTTCGTATTACGTGTTGTCTGGACAAAGCAACTGATAGGGACTTGTTATAGAATGCTTCAAATGCGGTCAAGTAGGACACTGGTCAAACTCGTGTCCCAACGATTCTGCTGGTGGCGGTGGAGCGGGCGGAAGTGGGACTGGTGAACAGTCTGGCGGTAAGTCGATTTCGATATCATTATACACAGATCAGCTAATATACGACTTCTGCAAGAATGCTTCAAATGCGGTCAAAGCGGACATTGGTCGAACTCGTGTCCTAACGACGGATTAGGCGGATCTGCCGCACCCAATGGAAGAGGTAGAAGTGGAAGTAGAGCAAGGGGTAAATCTCGTGGAAGAGCAAGGGGAAGATAAACAATCAACATTCTGCATCTAAAAAACCAATCCAGCATCGGCTTATACACTGTAAATTTATATATGTTGTCAACACTTTGCATCGTTTATATTTGTATAAGTTTCCATATAATCATGCATTCTCTCCTGCATTCAGCATTTGATATTTCAACCTAGTACAAGGTGTTATGTGAGTGGTTTCATATGAAATTAATGGCATGTATGTTGAATGTCTACTGTATGTCTGTTGTATGTCGGGCTACAAGATATACAAGGTATTTCTAAGTTTTGCTTGACGGGATCCATCCTACTGCTTTTCAGTTTCTAATAATCGCAGAAACTCTTCCCATTGTTCTTTCTTCATTCCATAACTCTCATTCTGATTTGGGAATGAACCATCTCTAACAGCATTAAGGTATTCCCTAATTGCTCTCCGAGATTGGATTCCATTATTACCGAAGTGTCTAACGAATTTAGGTGCATTGACAGGTTTTCTAATTGGTTCAACTTCTATGGAAGATCTAATTACGGTATTCGTCGTTGAGACAATCTGATTATTGGAAATAACTTTCGTAGATGATGGTTGTGTCGGAATAGGTTTATCCATATGGTCCAAAGCTAATTTAGCAGCAGGTTCCATTCCATCATTCATTATACTTTCTTGTAAGTCGACTTCAGGATCTTCGGCATAAGTACCAAGCACATCGGTAATGACTAACACTTGACCATTCGTTCCATTTCCAGCTCCAATACCGATAGTGATTATATCTAGTTCTTCTGTTATTCGCTTTGCTACTTTATCAGGCACAGCTTCTATTAGAACTGCAAATGCTCCCGCATTTTGCATAGCTCTTGCAGTATTCAATATATCGTATGCTCCTTGGGCGGATCGACCTTGAACAAGGTATCCAGAGAGCGAAGTTGCTCTCTGAGGTTGAAGTCCTAAATGAGGCATAACTGGAATTCCAATTTCACTTAATCTCTTGACCAGAGGTACTATCTCTAATCCACCTTCTATCTTCACTCCGTCAATTCCACTTTCCTTTATAAGCTTAATAACGTTCCGTACTGCATCTTCAAGAGAGATTTCGAATGACCCAAATGGTAGATCAGCAAATACGAAGGGTGTTCTGGCTCCCCTTGCAACCGCTTTAGCATGGTGAATCATTTCGTCTAACGTGATTTCCGTCGTCGAGGTGTGTCCTAGGCAGACTTGAGATAATGAATCTCCGATTAAAGTCATATCAACTCCAGTCGATTCGGATAACAATGCCGTGGGGTAATCATACGCCGTAAGAACTGTGATAGGTATGTTGGCTTTGGCGAGCTTCTTGAGTGTCGCGAGGGTAACTTTAGCTCGAGGAGGGGGTCTAGCCGACATTGAGCGGGTCTGGATTCTATACGATAGGCCTACATCTGACAAAACAGGTTAGTATCACCTGGATTCCTCGGAGAGAACGATGACTTTATCACTTACTATGCAATTTCGGACGATTGCTTACGGTGCTAAATGATCTCCTTTGCCCCTCTGCTCCGAAGGAGCCGCCTCGTACTGTCGATCCCGGCAATTCACCTTCGACTTCCTCGATGATTTCAGCCTTCGGGACTTTGATACCTAATCTTTCCAGTTCCTTCAATTCGTCTAACAATGCAGCCTGGTCTACATCTGAAACTTCTTCTGCCTGAGCAGCGATCAGCTCGCTCAGAACTTGATCATCTTTGACAGGTTTAGTGAGTCTTCTCACTCCTCTCGTCCTGATCACAGGTGTAGATTTAGGCGTATGAGGGAATATGTCGCCCCAGGTGGATTTCCGAGCGTCATGATATCCTTGTTTTGAATGGGATTTGGAAAAGGTCAGTCTCTGAATATTGCCTTAAAAAATATCAACCGTCAGATTCGTTCTTCCGCAATAAAAGGTTCTGCTGTCTTGAGCTGGAAAAAGGTAAAGAAACTTACCATCGGAACAACAAGCATCCATCGTAACGTGTCCGCTCCGCTTCATAGGTGGAGCAACAAGTCTAGGCCAGGAAAATGATTCTTTCCTCAAATTCAGTTCCAACTGTTGGCGATCCGCTTGATCAATGGGCAAGTTCAGAAGGGATTCTGGATTCTCATATTCCGGTAGATTAACCACTTCTAAGACCCCTTCATGACCCTCGATCTCTCTGAGAACGCTTCTCCCATCGTTCTTCAATCGAATTTTCTCTGCCTCTTCCTTTCCGACTCCACCTATCCTGCCCGTGGCCAAGCCTTGCGGAGACTGATCTACTAACGCTGGTCGCGTCCCTCTGGCTACGACAACGTAACAGTAACCAGTATCTTCTTCACCTCTACTCGAGTGCTTAGTCTTTCTGACGAATGATGGTCTTTGCAATCGTTGCGAGAAGCTACACTTGTCGTCGGTAAGGGTCAAAGGGCAGATGCCATCGTGCGGACAAGGAGCCACTACGTGAAGTGGATTTTCCGATGTTGACTGGTCGAGTAAGAACGATCGAGCCCGAGATATTGCTTCCCATCCTGCTGGTGAAGAGCGGTCAACCAGTATGATATATGGAGAATCGAGCGAAAGAAGTTGGAGGAGGTGTGAATTTTGCGAAGGCTGTGTCGGGAGAGTTGAGAGTAGAAACGTCGAGAGAACAAGAGAGGGCTAATCAGGATGTAAATGTCAGCTTAGATGCTTCTCATAAGGAATCGACACGTACTGTTGACCCGTAGTAGTGATGTTTACGGTTGAAGATAATTTCAGTATCCTGTTGAGAAGCATCTGTGAACGATTCGATCAGCTTCGGGCGTCGGAGCTCTCCATAACGCTGTGAAAAGCTGACCTTCAATGATCTTTTTGGCAAGGTCCAGGCCATGTCGAGACGAGTGAACCAGCTGTATTCTCTTCTTGGCATTCGTGGACGATCCCTCCAGGCCGCTGATTGCAGACCTAGTATGATGACTCAGCTAAAATACCTTCTCACTGTACGATTCAAGCGTCATCTTGACTCACCACAGACCGGCACCAAGACCACCTGAGAACTCCACGATGTCCTTGACTTCTTCTGCAGGCATCGCGCTCTCAAGCCAGCCTTTACCCAGCCTCCTGTTCATCTCTTCAAATATATTCCTCACTACACCGTATTCGCCGGGCAGGATGCCGGCAGCCTTAGCAAGCTCACTTTCAATGGTCTTCCTTGGTTTACTTGATCGATGATCTACCTTCTCATCTCGCTGGCGACTTGATGCAGTGGCAGGCAGGTCAAGATATGATTGACGGAGTGTACGTGGATTGTCTAATTCTGCGAGAACGAAGAGGGTGCAGGTCAGCATTCAGGATGCGTCACATCAAGTGTAAGGATCCGGGTATGAGAGTTCTTGAAAGATCGACCTACGATCAATTTGACGCTGGATCCCATCTTTCATGACCTGAGGTAGCACAACCACTCCAAGCCGTTTGCTTCCAAGCACCGCAGCAGGCGACCTCCTCTCTTCTCGTCTTTCATGTATATAGTCATCATCTTCTTGTTCAGATCTTCCGAGTTGGCTACCTATGTCATCGTTGTGTAGCATCAGACCAAAGCCATGGTTGCCGCTTGATGCGTTGGATGAAGCTTGATGTACAACATCCAAATCGGGCATTCTACCTTTCCCTTTCGTTATACTTGACTTTATACTTCGCTTGTACCCCATCCCCATGGCCATATCATCTTCTTGTATTAGCTCTTTGAAGCTTTCATCGATAGAAGGTGAAGGTACATGATCACGGACTACTTGAGCTTGAGCAGCTGGACCGCGGACATGTGAAGTGGAGGTAAATTTTCGTTGCTGTTGTCGAACGACGCGAGGTGCAAGATGATATTGATGGATGATTCGAGCTGGTCTAGGTAACATTATGACTGTGAGAGTTTCTATACATACCCTAATGACCATGCAATGCTATAGTATGTGGGTACCGAGATCTTATTGAACAAGAAGAACAAGATGTAAATGTGAATTCAAAATCAAGATACGGTTAATCGATGACATTTGACCGTCAACCAATATTTTTATCGTAAATTGAAATATCGAGCCTCCACCTCCATACAATTCTAGTCCGGTCAAAAGCGGGAAAAAAATGAAGGTCCGACGGGATTTGAACCCGCGACCGCTAGATAAACTCCAGTCAAAGTTCCGACCTCGAAGTCTAGAATGCTACCACTGCAACACAAACCCTTCTTTGCTGTTTGCCGGGCCACTGACATCAATCTATTCAGCATTTCAGATTTCTCATGCTCTGGTAAGATTGTTCAATCGATGTAAGCATCCTACACTTGTGGATCTTCATTGGTCTGGCTAGAAGACGGTATGATTATATCTTGAAGGAAACACAGGAATAGCTCATGTTCCAGGCCGCGTTCAATAGGAGAATCGAGACGATGGTGTTGGAACTCGAGGCCGAACTTGCCATTAGGTTGGCCTATGACAACAAGCAAACCAATTAAGTCCGCAAATTGGTTGAAGAACGCTATAGCCGTGATCCTGATTCAGCTCCCGTAATACCCTATAGAGTTCTTATAATCTTCGGTGGTGAGGAATTTCACCCTGGCCATCATATTCATTATATGTTGACGGAAGTCTTCAGGGCAAGTATTGTGAGGAGGACCGTTTCTAATAGCCACCAAATTTGCACGGATCCTCTCCTTTGACGATGTCGAGGTACCCCTCTTTCCCATAGTAAAATATGAATTATCTTGGGTACAAGAGTTAACTATAATGGTGTATGCATCTTTGGGTAATTGATTCACGAACTCCGCCAAGTAAGTGAATCCGAATTGACGAATCACAGAAGGTCCCTTATCTTGTTCACCGAAAATCCAAGTGACATGTTTCAAACTTGAGTTATGGAGTCCGGATTCTCGAAATGATCTTCCAAAAAGAGACCACCAAGAAGGAGGATGCCTTGCTTGTAATACTAGTTCAGGTATTTTGGTCAAAGCGCCTTGACGTTGAAGATACCTTAAGAAGTCGTTGAGGTTCCCGATCAAAGGAGATGTCAAAAAGCAATTTTCAATGATCAATCCCGAGATATCCAGCTTATCGATTATTTGAACGAAATAATCTCTAGTCTTCTGGTCAGGAGGACAAGGAGTACGCGATCCTTTTATCCGGATCGTACGGATTCTCTGCATCCCTTCACAGATTTCCTCTATATCTGTTCGTGGGTCACCAAGAGATACCTCCAAAGTCAGCATTCTGGCATACCTAAGCATGGCAATCCTCCTCTCTTGATCCTCTCCAGTACTTTGTGGCTTAAGGATACCTTTTGGTCCACCGAGATCGAGGTAGACGTGTCTATACAGGATGGGAGTGGCGAATTGGTGGAAGGTTCTCGAAGTCTTCGCGCATGATGTAAGTGAAGATCGGTCGTTGGTATCGAGAAAGGTGAATATATGGGATAGAACATCTTCGGGAAAGCACTCGAGAGATAGCTAATTCAGGTCATTGTCAGAAATTAGTTGAATCTCGCCGCTTGGGCCAATAAGTAAAAATTCAGTACTTGCCGCCATGATTGTGAATGAATTTGAGCTGATTACTTGAGGTTTGTGATGACTAAGGACGTATTCGAACGATATGAACAATGAATTGAGAGAGAGGTGAGCATTCTTGAAATGTGAATGTACGCCAGACTGCTCCACTAATAGTAGAGAATCAAGAGCGGAGGATTTGGTGGAATTGAAGGTTCTGTCAAGTCTCACCATCGATCTAGGCGTCGTAGGTGAATCGCGGCCTGAATTTACACTTCGTAGACGATCTGCCAGGCATGAATACAAGCATGTCCGGAAGGCGATGCAGATATTACGACTCCAACACAGCTGATTACTCATTCCGAATCTACTGTTGTAACCTTGATTTGTTGAAAGTATTTAGAAACGTACATACGGATCCTTTATTGTCATGTCAAGAGGACTTGTTGTATTCCGCTATCATGACAAATCCCACTTGGCTCGTCGTTTCTTCGAAGCAATGGACGAAATCGTTCTTATCTGTATGAGCCTTTTCGAGATTAAGGTTAGGACCCTCCGATGGCTCACAGGCGTCGCCTTTCTATGTTGCTTGACCAATGGTATTGGTGAAGCCAATCTCCATTTGCTAACAGTCTAAAATCCCTTCCCACTCTTCGATTCGGACTCAATCCCGCAGTGTGAGTATTACGATCTGATCTCTCCAATTTGCCATCCGAGCTACATATTCCTCCTCTCCCTCCGTCTGGTGTCTTATCGCATTTTCGCATTCTTGCATGAAATCATTTTGGTAATTGCGGAAACCTTTCTCTTTCCACTCACAAACTGATAAGTATTCACTCTCATACCTAGTCGCATTAATTGTCTTCACCTTTACGTCGTCGGGTCGTCGAGTCACGGCTTTGGAAAGTACCGAAATGGGATTTCCGTCCATTTCTCGAGGTCGGCCTTTAACGATTGAATCAAATAACCAAATTACCTCTTTTGATTTGTCTGATCTGTAAATAACATACTATCATTTACATGAAGGACTCGTCTCTCCTTTACAAATCGATGACTCTTCAATGTTGTCCCAACCTTAAAAACGATCTTCTTAACGTCGGTAAACAATGCATTTCCCTTACAATTACATCGGTAATTTAGAGTTACCCCGTCTAAGACTATGATCTGGGGTTTCAATCTGTTGATATTGAAGACGGAACCTCGCGATCCGTCATTCAGAGGATCAGCGTAGTCATTGCCATCTTGCGTTCTTCGTTGACCGAATCCAATTTTTCAGAACTTCCAAATTATCAAGGTCAGGTAGACAGATTGAATCACAGTATTGAATGGGATGGGATCCAAGGTGAATGATATTGACATACTTCGACAAACACCGAGAATGGTATTCAATTGAAGAAGGAAGAGTGTTTCCCTTTTGCACAATCTGAGTTTGTATATAGGGGGAGAGTGAGCGTGTAGAGGATAGGATTAAAGTGTGATATAAGTAAGGTATTATCAACGAGTTGAAACTCTTGCACACTCGCGCAAGAATAGTCAAACTGTGTCTGTGTGTTGAATGAACCATGTCAAAGATCCGGAGTGATATCCCCTTATTTAGGCGGACTGTCATGGTATTTGTGCTGATGATGAGCTATGTATAATCGAATGAAGTCTCATTTGGAAATCCAGTTTATTACTTGTTCGACTAACTGATGAAGATGAACTTAGGTTTAAGCTTGTCCGGTGCCTGTGGTCATCATCACGTGATCTGATATTTTGGTTCATCCTCTCGAGACTCTTCTTAGTAAGCCTTGTTTATCCTATGAATGGATCTTTAGCGTGTACCATACCTACAGTGTTTTGCATTAAAAAGTACCTCATCACCATGGCGTATCCCCCTGTCACAGATCAAATAGACGATGATGATGATTGGCTAGAACCTCCTACGCAGGGCGGTGCATCCGATCCCCTCGTCAACCAAGAATTCACTCGACTGTCCAACAAGTTTTCCGACGTGAGTCTAGTCCATTGTGTACTTCATACACATGTCAAGATCACCATACTCAAGAAATTGTGCTGATGAGGACCATCTAGGCAGGATACAGAGAAGGTATAACTGATGGAAAGTTATCAACTCTCCAAAAAGGATTTGATCAGGGTTTTGCCTCTTCTGTTCCATTATCAAGAAGAGTCGGAATATTACGTGGTAAATCAGCTGCTCTATTAGCTATAACAAGTTCCAGTTCTTCAAAATCCTCTTCACCCTCTGCATCATCTACAAATCTGTCATCAAAGCCAACACACTCCACAACTGATCTAGGGGAATCTTTAAGGGATTTGATCAGGGAATTAGGTCAACTGAGAAGGGATGATATATTACCTGAAGATAAAGAAAGGATAGAACATGAGAAGGTGGAACATCCAGATGATGAGAATAAGTTCGAATTGGATCAAAGTGATAAGAGGGATCTAGAGAACCTGGAAAAAAGCTTAGAGTTGATGGGTGATTATGCAAATGGAAACTTCGGGAAGGAAAAAGAAGATGGAGAGGTTGTAATACAAAGGTTAGAACATAAGTCGGAGGAATTAGCGAAAGCTGTCTTGCGTCGATGAAGATACAAGAATTGTCCAATGTTTCAACAGATTGCGGGACAAAGCACCAAAGACAGCTCAGATTGACAATTTACGCTCAGCTCCTACCGCTATGGAGACGTTTATTCGACCTGCGACCCTCATGTGCCCTTCAAGTAACAGTATTTCTGTGCTTCCTACCGAGGCTACGGCCTCAAACATAATGTTACATTAGATGTCGAAAACGTTGTAGAAAGAGCAAGAAGTCGCAGTTCGAATAGGTATAAAATCATGCGAGTGTAAAATATTTGCACTTCAATGCATATGCATATAACAATTCTTAAAAAATATTGTCTTACTACCACTGTATTTATTGGATTGTCCTCTGAATGTCCTGGATATTGATTTGCTATCAAGGATCTCGAAAGATATATGAAATGCTACAAACAAAGAACTACAAAAGAAAGGATGGTGTGTGAAATATATATACAGTAATATAGATTTGCAAGATGTACCTAGACCTAGACTGTCCATGTTTACATGATTTTGTCGAAGCGTCCATCATGTATATACAGTTTCGAAGACATGAGTTAATCGAAAGAAAAAAAGCATAAAGTCCATTTCAGTTCGTATCATACGACTTGTATACAAGCTTGTTCATTCTCTTCTTCCTCGACGACTCCTAGTGCTAATCTCCATTCGCGTAATTGTTTACTACCTCTCCTTACGCCTCTACCTATAGGTGGATTAGGCTGTTTAACAGAAGATTGAGATTGGACTGTCGGTAATGATGAATCTAATTCTGGTGAATATATCTGCAATTGTGCCGTTAATGGTGCTGTAGGTAAAGGTGAGAAAGAGAAGAGGGATTTTGAGGAATATTCGAATGGTGGTAATGGCGATAAACGATCTTTCTCGATTGAAGGCGGAGTAAAAGTTGGTAAGAGTGATGGAGAAGGTGAAACCCTGAAAAAAGCAAAGGATATCTTCAATCAGTATGTGAACAAATCTCGATGGAGAGGATGAGAGGTACTCACGGCCATTGCAACAATGCTAAACACGAGAGGAATACAACGACTAGAAGTGGTAGAGGTAACTAATATGAAGAATGTCAGAATAATCAGAATATTCAAATATAATAGATGAGAAACTTACAGTATCAAGAGCTCGTACAGTCAATGCTCCAGCCATTTTGAGATGAGGCATCATCTCCGTACTACTTCTCACCACGTCTGACATCGCGAAGTCCTTCGAATCGTTACTTGGGGAGATCAAATGAAGTGATTGGATTTTATCGAGACCTGTCGATTATATAAATTGATGTATACAATGTAAATTTCAAATTCAGTTGTCGAA
Organism: Kwoniella pini CBS 10737; assembly: GCF_000512605.2. Classification (NCBI taxonomy): domain Eukaryota; kingdom Fungi; phylum Basidiomycota; class Tremellomycetes; order Tremellales; family Cryptococcaceae; genus Kwoniella; species Kwoniella pini. The sequence continues at coordinate 1,343,711 of NC_091717.1, read as the reverse complement.
TCGTGCGCCGCGGTTGATGGGGAGGCGATAATGAGAAAAGGCGACGAGGTGATTCGTAAATGGGAGTTGATTGTCCTTGTTTGCCGGGAAAAGAGTTGTGTGTGTGTCCCTTTGAGGGGTCAATTGTCGAGCAAAGGGGGTTTGTTTGAAGCGGATGTGTCGGATCAAAAGGGTTGAATGTCAAATCGATTTCGTTCGTCACAGATTCGCACGATAGCGGTTAGGTGTCCCTTTTATCCTTCACCAATTTTCTGAAAATGCTATACAAGGAAAAGGATAAAGGGAAAGATGATCGTGAGAAATGGAATCAAATAACTATGTGGATCTGCTATTTGTATTTCGTATTTTGATAGATCCAGCCTATCGCAGAAATCAGGTCAGGTCACCGATCAATATCGGATCACTGTGTCTTAGAATCCAAAGCGGAAGTGATGAAAGAAAAAAAAATGGCAGGAAGATAAGGAAAAGAAGGAGAAACCAAAAGAATGGAATAATGTTTTTTATGTTTCAGATTTCGGAAAGAAAGCGAGGATATAGGTTGAAAGTACTTTGGGGATATCTTGTTGTTCAATATTTTCGTGTGAGAAGGAGTAATTGATTAATGAATGGAGAATATGATGTTAATGTCGTTAATGACGTTGTTGAAATCATCAAAGTGAGACTTTGTAATCTAACTCGGATAGACAATAAGGAGAGGACTCGGAAAGACGACCAGCGTTTATCTCCGTCCAAAAGGTCTAGTCTTCGCTAATCAGGTTATCGCTCGCTGAGCAGAAGTAGAAATAAAAGCGAGATTCAAGGGAATTCAACCGAAATGGACCAGTGAAAAAATCGGATCTGAAAGAGAAAATGGCCTGATTCACACTCAACTCACTAATTGTTGATCTGAGACAATGAAAAATGACGATCTCCCGTCTGACAATGCCAAGAAACCTGATCTAACACTTCCTGGATTATGGTCTATCGGACGGGCAAAAAGGCTTGAAAAATCCAAAAAGTTCAAAAATCAATTGTTCCTAAAAGCCGAGAACGCCACACTTTGATCAACTATTTTTGTAATTCTGAAAAAACTTTAATTCTACTCTCACCGCCTTTGCGCGGATGATGACGTCTAAAGTAGGATCGAGACTCTAGATGTAAGTGAGACCTGACATAAGAGTAGGTCCAATACAGTTACTGGAACTGGTTTTGCTAAGGTATCGATACGAAGATATACCGAATTGTTCGATATTAAACTTTTACGAAATAACGTTTTTATGTTTTGGCTTTCCTTCCTTGATAAATATCGGAAGCTGTATGGACAATCTCAATTGAGATGTTCAGTGACCTTGATGGGCACGAGCTGGGTTTGACGTTATCTTCCAATGCACCTACTATATTCTAAGTCTGATGTAATTCGCGCGGACAGATTTGAACAAGATGTTCAGATTATTGCCTTAACCGGTTATGTTTTCCAGCTGAACAAGCTTCTATTTGTCTTTCGATTATTATTGATTATTGAATGTATTTCTGGTACTCAGCTTCTTTTTCCAATTCATCTATTTGTTTCCTGCCTTTTTTGGATTCAGCTAAGTCGAAAGTGGTCCTAATTATGCGAAATCTAGGGTTGAAACGCTATCCTTGTTAATAATTTGATGCTAAATATCTTTGTTTTGAGGGGTTTAAAAGATGGTATTTTCAATCATGAACACGCATGCAATGCAATTTGCAGAAATAGCTCAACGACAATTATATTATGGTATTGATGTGATCATACGTGATTATATGGACAAGCTTAAATCATGTTTTCTTGATAAATGTACTTCACGGTGTGAAATACTACTGTATCATACTGTGTCACTTATATTCAAGGGATCTTCCTCAGGTAACATCGCGTGAAAAGATGAAGATACTTCATGATCTCATCAATCGCACCGCATCATCCAATTTTTCAAGCTAAAATGAAGTAAATTTGTTCCGCTTTCTATTCTTATGATTCTTATGTATCGGAGAAGTACGAAGCAACATTTTAGGCGGGACTGTCGGCGCGGGAAAAGTGATAATATCGTACTTATTACGCGTGAGAGGTAATCTCAACTACTTATACACGCGAAATAGCTGTTGTACTGCAAATTGTAGTAAGCAGCTCGACTGACCATCTATGTTCATGACGTCGCTCCTTCCCGTTCTGCATAAATATAACGATGCCAAGCAACAGTAGGAGGGATTAGATACGCTTCTAAGCTTCCCGTCCGCATGGCCTTCCCGCATTGTTAAGCCACTATGACATGTGGTTTTAATCTCTCTACTCGTAACAGATTGATGGGAAGGAAGTGTGTTGTGTGTGGGAGGTCTGTAATAGCGGAGAAGACATATCGTTATCGGGTAAGATTACGATAATTCAATACCTCCGCTGACGTCGTGCCGAATTTAACCGATGAAACAATTCCGGGAAGCTTATGGGAATAAACTTTCCTGCGTCCCACATCAGAAAATACCGATCGAGTGTCAGTGGCTCCGTCTCGCTATAGACGTTGCTAATACGGAACATCGCAGCTGCATCGTCTTTCAATCTTTTAAGAATAAACTCTGCGAGCTAGGCCTCCTGGTCTGTGGAACATTCGCATTCCTCTTTACTGTCAGCTGTGTTGGCGAGCAAAGTGGATATTTGCGCTACTCTCTAGTGTGCCTTGATCCATTTCCAATACAAACTCCGATAACCAATGGTTCCCGACATTTGCAGAATGGGCGGTGACTGCCGGGTATTTGATGCAGAGAAAAACCCAAACAGCCACATGACCGGGGTTTACTTTGAATTTCAAGTCGCACTTTTCGTCCCTCCCATCTTTGTTGATTACCTCCACTTTCGCCCGGGGGCAACCCCGTGGCATAAGATAAAATTGGAACGATACAGAGAAGATTAGCATTGCCCCTGCATAAGGATGACAAACTCTGAGCGGAGAGGTGGTTCTTCGGAACCAAATATTTTTTTTGTTTTGCTTCATAATCAAACAAGTCTCAGCTCAAAAGGAAAATCAGAGATACGGAGATTCACAGTCTGGAAAGCTTGGACACAACCTTGACGAGACGAAACCGCTCGTCAAGATACAATTACAAATCTGGGGACGTAGACTTTCACAGCCATAGTGGATCATTAAAGCGATGCTTCTCTACGAGGCGATGCGAACCAGCTGCAAATTATATATGTAGATGATCTAATATCACGCTTGTGGTCCTCTCAATCAATGAATCAGCTTTAGGACCGATGGGAGCTGCCAGAAGTAGTGCTTCGAAAGAACTCAGACACAAAGTCGAAACAAGAAACGAGAAACCGATATCTTGTCGCCGATTGTCATCCCGCTTGTACATGAGACCATGTATAGGAGACCTCACAGTCTTACAAACAAGCCAATCATGAAAGCAGGCTGGTGAGGAATATTTTGTGTTTTGATTCATGCGATATCTATTGCTCCCTCCTTTTCTTTTCCGCTAAAGATTTCAATCTGATCCAACCATCTTGCCAATGCTTCTCGAACTCTTTCTCGGAGAACTTTTGTACCGCAGCTTCCCTAGCTGCTTTGCGCATAGTGAGACTCTGCTTGGACGATAAACGCAATGCTTCATGTATAGCTTCAGCAAATGACTCTGCATCTGTGGCGTGGAAACCTATAATTGTATTTTTAGCTTTCTCACTCTGACCCTTCCTTACAGACGAAACATACCTGTCTTCTGGCCTTTGAAGGGGACTACTATATCCATTAGAGGACCTGCTGAAGCGTGAACTATCGGTATCAAGCCTGCAGCCTATCATGATTTTGTGTGAGCGGCTGCGATTACCCTATAGGGAGATCTTGGAATGAGACTTACCATGAATTCTACAACATTTATCCCGAAATGTTCATCTTGCATGGTATTTAGCCCTATTGACGCTTCTCCTAATCGCTGGACCACTCCTGGATACGGCGCATTGACGACAATTTCAACGTGACCCTACACGTAACGTTAGTCGATTTGATTTAGTCACCTCTGAAAGACAGATCGAGCTTACGTGGAGATCTAATTTCTTCGCCAACGCCCGCAGAGCATCGACTCGTGCTTCGTCCCCTGCATCGCGAGATCCTCCCATCATTATCAACTTGACACTCTGCGCGCCAGTCTTGTATTGCGGATATCTCTCGAATAGGGCGGCGAGGGCGTACAACTGTTTACTATGCTCTTTTTCAGGTCTACATGTTATGTATCAGCTTGATCGCCGGAAATAGTGAAATTCTGTCCGACACACCTGAATTGGGCAAGAGAGACTATTTCGCTCTTCCTCTTATCCAGACTTCCAAGTTTTACGAATTCTTTGGTGTCACAAGGAGGATACACTACCTCACATCTTGCTCGGTCTTCCTTTTTGATTTCACCCCTTTCTTCCCTCTTCTGTATGGTCATCTCATCTTTCAGTAATACACTTGCCCAGAAAGATTTCCTCGCTTTTGCGAGAAGGGATTGAACGTGAGCTTGAGTCCATGATGAGTTCGTCATGATGTGTTCGGGGAACAGAAGCGATATCGAATACAGATTGGTGAAGATCTGATAATATCTAAGAATCGAGGTCTCTTAGCGTTCTCCGGCTCAACATAGGTGTGTGGAGGTTTGTACAACCTACATGAGTTTGATCTGCGTTTTAATCCAACTTTTTGATGCACCAGCATTCTCAACACCTTCCGACCTGGCTCTGACCCGCTTCACCATGTCCGTACTGACAGTGGGGTAATGTATATAAGCGCCAATGACGGTCTGCGGCCCCGTCAAAAATCGTACTGTAGGGAAAGTGAAACCATGACCCATTGAATCTATATGGACGAAGATTCAGTACACGGAGATATTTAGTCAATGCAGATTGGTTCGACTTACCGATAAAGACATCTCCCCAGAGACCGTCCTTGCCGCATAATCCTTCATAAACTAGATAAATGCTTCCCAAAGACTGATTAAGAAGTGTGAATCGCTTCCAGTAATTGCCGGAGACCAAAAATCGAGAAGGCAAAGGTACGAAGTGGAGCCTAGATGCATCTATCTCGATTGAGAAGCGATCCTGCGAGGTTTACACGTTGTCAGTCTGATTCAATCTATTAAAGCTCGATGTCACAACTCACTTTAGCTCGACCTAAGATATCTTCTTTGCTAGCTGCAGGATAATCCCCTGAATAGACCAATACCAAGGCGTTTTTTTCCGTTTTCTGCAGATGTCGAACAGCGGACCACAGCACTCGTTCACCTCCACCGCTTGCGTTACTGGAACCGACAATAATCTTATATAAGCTTCGACTGCAGACTTTGGACAAACACGATAATCATACCAGTAAGGATGCCAAAAGCCGACAACGATCTTGTCACCACTCATGCTTGGAGCCGCGTTCGTTGTACCTGGTATAACCGAATTTTCAGGCATTCCGAATTTGTCCAAAAGCTCTTTTCTTCTGATTAGATTCTTAGCTCGTATTTTCTGAAGACCAATGACGCTCAAACCTAATCCGAGTAACACCAAGATAGGTATTACACTAGCGATTAAACCCCAATTTATTCCTGTCAACCCAGCGATAGCTACTCCAGCTGCTACACCAGTAGCAGTGATCTTGGTTATTCTGAACACTAGGGGACCCGAGAGAAGGAACCAAGAAAAAAGGATTATTCCTACCCATATCACGTCTAAGGAGATGGAACTTTGTGCAGGATGAGCAAATGCTGTTTGATATAATTTCACAAATAGAGATTGACCTTTTGGAAGGGATTGGAGTAGTAATTTGGTAGCTGGATAGTGTATTGATATTCCTGTGGCAAGTAACATCTGGTAGAACAACGAGAAAGGAATCTTTGCCTTAGCATTTTGTGCGATGCTACTTGTTGAGGAAGATGTGAGGGGTAAAAGCAAAGCGCCGTGTAGCCAAAGAAGGGAGTTCATGAATTTATCGGTGTTGACGTATCGAGGTAATTGATATATTGGAATAAATGCCAATAGTAAAGGCAAAGCAATAAAGACAGGCATTGATCTCGATGATGAGTATTTTCTGGGATGTAGCGAAATTGCTGTAAGGAATAGTGCGGTGGCTACAGACATGGCTACCAGTTGACCAAGAAGCATGTATGCGTAAGGATACTTAATCCCCCTTCTACCGCCTGCGAGCTCGTCAGTTTCATCCATCACAGCCATGGAAGGCACTGGTTTCTGAACTTACTTTCAGACCATACTATAGCAGTAAATAATACTGTCCATGTACATATCCAGCTAGACCACCACCAATTCGCTCTACCTGTACAAACTATTGTCCAAGCTTGTTCGAACAGCGGAGTATGAACGAGCCAATTGCCGATACTACTGCTCTGATTCAGTTTAGAGTGGTATTTGTATGACCACTAACAGGAGATCGCCTTAGCAAAATAACGCCATATTGACAATAATATGTAACTTACATGAAGGAATTTTATCATGTCTGCATAACAGACATTCAATCAACGAGGACAAGACCTTGCACAAGACTGTAAAGACTCACAATACCAAGTACATAGTAGAGCCCCAACACCTGTCCGTAGGTAGAAGAACGCTCTACCGCCGAATAGCTTTGACGGTTGGGTTCCGGCAAGGATTGACCGGAAGACGAGACCAAATGTAAGGAGAATGAGCAAGAAGTAGGCTACGAAAATTGCCCAAGCCAAAAGCTCCTGGCCAAACATCTTGCTGATCAGCCTTCTCGGAGTAAGTCAACCAGTTATCAAGCCCGTCGAGTATTTTCTCCACTTGACCGAGATGGAGACGAAACTATTAAGCCGAGTATATGTACTTGCTTCGACATACCGCCCAATCCTCAAGTACAATCAAAACACAGTATAGCTTACGTAAGTTTGGGGTGCTCGCCGATCAACGTCACGTGACCGCTCTCAAAAGTTGGTTGTTGAAGTGTTGAAAGCTTTCTTTGGTTCCTGCTTTCACGTTTGGTTCAAAGGTTTACAAACGATCATTAGTTCTTACATCCAGTCTCGCCATCAATACAAAATGCCCAAAGCGACCACTTCGACGTTCCGTACCGCACCTACATCAGCAGCCTCACGGCCCAAGAAGAATGGCGAGTCATCCTCGAGTGGTGCTGGAGGCGCAGCGGGAGGAGCGAGAAATCACTTGTTCGATACCGCTCGATTCGGTCAACATATTTTGACTAATCCTCTGGTCGCACAAGGGTGAGTCATGCTATAACAACCTGATGCACAATCTCCACCTAATTATCTCGTCATGTCTCCGACTTCTGCTTGACACCATATATGATGATCACACACGACGGTCTTCTTACCCAAAATAACATGGTGTAAAGGCCCGAAACCCATTTTTTTCCGGGCACCCAATCTGACTTTTGTTCATTATTGCTCTTCTGTTTACCAAACCTCTTCAACTCGGTCCACATGAGATGTAGCTGACAGAGAGATATTTCCTATCAAAGGATCGTCGATAAAGCAAACTTGAAACCCACGGATATTGTTCTAGAAGTTGGTCCTGGTACTGGTAATTTAACGGTTAGGATATTAGCAGCTTGTAGGAAAGTTGTAGCAGTAGAAATGGATCCTCGAATGGCTGCTGAAGTTCAGAAACGAGTATTAGGAAAGTGAGTTATCATACTATACTGTATTTGTGAATATACATATACCAATCAAAGTTAACGATTCCGTTTTGCAGACCTGAACAAAAGAAATTAGAAGTCATGATAGGTGATTTCGTTAAGGCGGATTTACCATATTTTGATGTCTGTATATCCAATACACCATATCAAGTAAATTTTATTGCCCTTTTGAATTGACTTGTTACTAATCAATCTGATAGATCTCATCACCACTTGTATTCAAGCTTTTATCACATCGACCAATACCTCGATGCGCAGTTTTGATGTTTCAACGTGAATTCGCATTACGTTTAGTAGCACCAGCAGGAACCAAATTATGGGGAAGATTAGCAGCGAATGTACAACTTTATGCAAGAGTAGAACATATAATGAAAGTTGGAAAAGGTAATTTTAGACCACCCCCACAAGTTGAATCATCAGTTGTTAGAATAATGCCTAGAGATCCACCTCCACCAGTTAAATTTGAAGAATTTGATGGATTGAATAGAGTGATTTTTAGTAGAATGAATAAGACTGTCAGAGCAAATTTTAAGGCAAAAGGTGTAGCTGAATTAGCTGAAAGGAATTATAAAACTTGGTGTGCAGAACAAGGTATTGTATGTTTATCCATTATCTTTATAAAATATTATTTGATTTATTGTTAATTTCTGATCATTTTTCACAGATTATCGAAGATGGATTTGATATACGAGAAAAAATAGACAATATTCTACTTGAAGCTGGATATGCAGATGATAGAGCAGCAAAGATGGATGTAGATGATCTTTTAAAGTGAGTCCTGATGATATTTTAAGTTATTCAAAATCTCGCTAACTCCATTTACTCAAACCTAACAGACTTTTGGCTGCTTTCAACGTTGCTGGAATGTAAGTGACAAATGTTATCATCGCAATTCATTCGCTGATCCAGCGATTTCCTCCTCGTTATAGCCATTTCGCATAATCAATATTGATCTCTGCAAATTCCGGGATACAAAACTTCATTGCTCCTGAACCATCTTTTGTTGTATATGTACATTACAAACCGCTCTCACTCTCGTTTCATGCATGGGTCATTCCGATGCAACACATTTGCAGTAAATTTCCACGATATATGCAGAAAATTCCTGCGCAAATGGATTCTGTTAAGATATTGCATGACGAGACATCTTGAACCCGGTTAAAACACAATCAAAAGAAGAACTACGATCTTCCAGTAATCCTCTTCACAAGTCCTTTTTTATTCCTTTTTAACTCCAATTTCTGTTTGATTTCCTCTTCGATATCTTTTGAACCTAATTCGTCTTTTCCATACCAAATAACAGTGAACGCTCCTATTAAAGCGGTGATGATACATGCAACTATCGATAAAATAGCTTTCGGTGTCCACCCCTATGAGCCTTATTAGTGATATATTTAAATCAGAAGAATCAAGCAGATATCCTGTGGTGTACTGTATGAAATGTAAACTCACAATAACCATTGGAAATGGGCCCCAAGGTTGACCAATGAAATCCGTAGTGGAGTTTAATCCAACTACATTGCCAGAAGTTGGTAATCCCCAATATTTACATTGATCTATCAAAGGTTGGGGTACATCGTGATTTTCTTGCAATTTCTCGGGTGCTTCAATGAATACTACTGCTAATCCAGAAGAAAGGTGCCAGTCGACCTGAAAGACATCAACAAGCGTAAGCTACTTGTTCTATAGTATGAGATATTTAGGTGCTGTTTGATAAGAGATGAAATTCTTACATGACAATGGAAAAACCATGCTCCAGGATTATCAGCTCTCCATCTAAGTACAACTTTACCGGTAGATGGGATTGTAACTGTATCTCTCCTCATTGGATTACTTTGACCTTCAACTAACGGCGGATTATCTTCCGGATCATCTGAAGTTACATCCATTGATTTCTGAACAATTTGAAATTCATGCCCATGGAAGTGGAATGGATGAGGTCCAGCATCCCAATTATATACCGTTAATTGAATATTGGCCATATGCGGATAAGCAATAGCGTTTGTCATTTTTCCATAGACATCAGATCGGAAAGAGTTATTTCCCATTGTAAGAGCAGTGAACATTGAAGGTGTTTTAGGTTCTTGGAATGTAACATTATTGAAATTTCCCCTGTTAGTTCCATCATCGTATGTATCGAAATTTGCATGTATTTCAAATTCGATATCTGCCGGTGCCATTTCCCGCTTGAGCAAAGGAACAAGTACCGTATCATCTAAGTCTGATATTTCGTCATACACAGCTTCAGATGCAGGTGGGGCTTCGGGGTTGTAAGTGATTTGAATAGTATTGTTCATTACGAGCTCATCTGGAAGGTAGTCGTACCTGTTGAAACATCAAGAAAGCGATATTAGTCGAACTACTTTACCACTTGAATCGGTGATAAACGACTTACATTTCCTCACTCTGCATGACAGCCATCGCGTAGTTCTTGTCTGAAGTCTCTTTGGCCTGAATGATGACGGAATAACGCTGAGCAACGGAAATTGTCAAGGCATCGATTGGATAAGGTTCGACTTCTACACCATCCACCTCGATGATCTGTATATCGTGTTGATCGATGGCAATCAAAAACACTGGCGGAACAGCATATCAGTGACTCGGTAATCCATAAACAGAATTAGAGTGAGTAAGGACTTACTCGCTAAAGCAGACATATTGATGACTCGCATCTTGTATTTCTTGCCAGCTTCGAAAGGTATGCTAAGATTGTCGTTCGTTCCTTCACCATTTGTGATAGCTTCCGCGGATGGGTAATACTGACCATCCTTGACCAGATAGATCAACGCAGAGTCTATGATCGTGACCGGAATTAACGAAAATTGTCATTAAAAGCTTAGAATGATGTTACTCACCTGGTACAGGTTCAGCGCCTGTTGGGTTATGCCAAGTCAGGAAATCGTTTGTGAGTAGATCAAGGTGTTGTCGATGATACCAATCTGACACTACCAAAGTAAACTCTTCATCCCACTCTAGATCGTCTGATCGACCAGTACCATTCTTGGGCTCGATGATTAGAGCTACAAGCACGTAAAATCAGCCAGAAGCTGAATTAAGGAGAAGAAGAAGGATAATACTCACGAGATCGAAGTCCATCTACATATTGACCTAAGTAGTGCCCATGGAACCAGTATGTCCCAGTCTATGTGATAATTTGAGTCATCAGCCTCAAAATCATCAGAGAAGTGAGCATGTTGATGCGTTTGATCGTTGATGGTCCGTCCTAGAAGTCCTGTTTGTACCCCTACAAACCAGACCTGTGCTTGTGCGATTGCCCTCGACATCTCTCCCCCAGTCCCACATTTTCCCTGATAACATACTGAATTTTATCTATAACATTCCCAAAACCCTCTCAAGCTCAAAGAGCTCGCATCTCATAGTAGTACGGAGAATCTGATACTCACCTGTATACTGGTATCAATTTCGTAATCCAATGTATGACTCATCGGTATACTACATTGAGTTATACCCACAGCTCCATCATACCAATTTGAATTGTTAAACATCATTCCATGACTATGTAATGCTGTTCCAATTGCCGGATCTCCTAGTCCATTGTATGCGTGTATACGTATGGTATCTCCTTGAGTCACTGTTATGGGAGGCGGACTAAGAAAAGATATAAATTCATTGTTCATTCCGGATATGGTATAGATGAGATAGAATTTGTTGGTGAGACAATAGTGCGAGTACTTACGGCCATGTTCCATTGACACCTATCACTCTTCTTTCGTACAGCTTTCGCAATACATCAGCTGAAATGAACGAATGCTGGTAAATTGTAAGTCTGTACTCACGCCATCCGGATTAGCAGTTGCGTAACTGATATTCCACCAATGTTCTGATATTGCCGCATGAGCAGTCCTCATAATTAGCGGAAACACCGCGAAGAAAGTCGTTATTGCGACCATTGTAAATATCGTTATCTTCTATCACAAAAATCAGTCCATATGTGATACTGAACTCAAGTCGAGGTAGATAACTACGATGTGGTGTGGAGGAATCGAAGGCGCTTAATGAAAGGTGTGTTTATATTTTTGACCAATCTTTCAGTTATTGTTGAATTGACTGTATATGTAGGAATTAGCTGTACGTTGAAGCTTTGCAACCGAAGCAAAAACAAAAAGGTATGCGATGATTTTGATCAGTTGATTCACAATTCGAAATAGGTTGTTGAGAATGTCGGAATCTATCGATCTTTGTGAATCTCCAACATTTTCAGTTATTGGTGCACTTCGGCCGAGTCCGATCGCCAAGAAACATGCTTACTTTGTCGTCATTACGCTCATGGCGGTTGATTGTTGATGATTGCAAGCAACCATGCAAAGCTACTCAAGCTTATTGCGAGCGACGGAATCCCACCTTGCATATGCGGATACGAGCATAGATGGTGTCCACTCAACAAGCATTCAGTCAAGAGATGCGCTGTTTCATCGAGTTCGCATACCGCTTGACGGCGACTGCTGTAGTTCCGGGAAGATGCCTTCGACGTACAATAAATCTCACAAAACTGCCTCATGCTCTTGTCTTGGATATCGGACGGTCCTCTGCAAATAGCTCTTATGATTGGCATCGGCGTAAAGTTCGCAAATGCCTGGTATAACGCAAGCACGTTGTCCTCGAGAGATCCGACCATCGCTCGGTCAGGCTATGATACACGGTAAAGCACTAACAAGGTATGAGCACGGAGCGAGCGCCTTTGATAGGAAGAGGACGTTTCGCTTGAACCAAAGGAAGATGGATCAATTTCTCAGCTGCTCTACAATGAGCAACAAGCTTTAGCTGGGACGCAAACGTCAATCATGCAACTTAGCCTTTTGCGTACATGCTGTCCTTCCACTAACAACTCCTTTTGAAAGATACGCAAAATGTTATACGGTGCCAGATCAACAGATCTGAGACGAACCATTCGCTGTTGTACGCAAATGTGACTAGCCAAGCAAGTCAGAGAATTTCCTGAGCTTGCATTAGAATCAATTGTCGAAATGACGTGTAAAGCAATATGACATTGAACGCGGTACCTCCTAGATTCGGCATGTTGTCCGAGTGAGATCAGGGCGTTGATATTTTTTTAATTTAGTCGACTTTCTACGGGTTTTCCTTCCACCTTTGAAATTGTTTCGCACTTATCCGAAATTTAGATCGGTCACTTTATAAGTTATCAGCGGGGTTAATCACACCATGCATCCACAAAAAGTAGCGCTTAAAGCTCGTTTGCCAATCTAAAAGTCGAATTAAGCGTAATTTCTAATCATCTACTCATCCTTTTTTCGTTTCTATCAAAGGATCTTCAAATCGTATTCATGATTTTCAAACGAAGCAAGACGTAACCGGGTTCCGAGTTTGTGTGTATAGCAATCACGAATTATCAAATGTCTTCTATCGTACAATAAATTTAGTAGTTGGTGTGGATCTATCGTCATTATATTCAGGCTTCGAATAGAAGATCCAAAAGTAACCTTTGTACTTTGTATGTCCAACAGGTAGCTTTGGAAATCGGAATGCAATAACAACAAGCCTTCATCATAGTGTTAAGTTTCCTAGGTATATATTGATCTTGCCTTTCGAATCAAGTCTTCTTTCCCTCTTTTCAACATCCTTCGCCTGTAATAAGATAAAATTACGGGTATAACATCTCGTACACTCTCATAAGGTGTATGGGAACTGAATACAAACGATGCCACCTTCTCGAGGAAATTCAATGAGGAATAAAAATGGGACTATTACACCCTTGTCATTGTCAAAAACAACATCAAGAATGAGCTCACCATCTACGGGACAAGGACAGAATTATGATGTTGCGGATCCGATCATACCTATCGCTCATATAAAATCAAATCTATCAGCAAATTGTCAAACCCGACAGGCAGAAATAGAATTAGCAACGTCACGAAAAAATCAAAATAACAATGTCCTTGAAGAAGATGAGAAGAATTTGTGTGGTAGATCATCATCAGCTACTTCACCTATAAATCAATTGTCATCTTATACATTACCTGCTGGCTGTTCTTATGGACCTACAATAACGCCTACATACCTGGAAGAGACGAATATAGTTTTAGAGCCTGAATTGGTATCGCAAATACACTCAGGAAAATCAAATGAATGTAAATTACTCTGGGTAGATTTTCCACCTTTATCACCTCAAAATCCGTTCAATTTTTCTAAGGGAAGAAAATTTGGTATAACATGCGTAGCTACTCTTTTCACATTGCAAACATCGATGAATGTAGGAGCATTTAGTATTGGCATGGAGAGTATGACTAGGGATCTCAATTGTACGAGAGATCAAGCTGCTATCGGATTAGGTATTTTCAACTTCGTAAGTTTACCCGCTACACGAGAATATGATCTGTCATGCAGGCGGCCGTAGAATCATTGAGACTTGGACTAATAATTCAGTTGATACTGTAGGGATTCGCGACCATGCCTTTGCTTCTAGCGCCTTTGTCCGAAGAATTCGGCAGACGTTGGTCGTATGTTATTGCTGTTGTGTTATATGGATTATTCTTGGTCATGATGGCCCTGTGAGTACGAGATCCCATTATAGTACCGTTATACTCTTCTATACGTTCGCGGAACGCTTTGTTGACGGGATAGTTCCATTACAGGTCAAAGAATCTTACTACTATGCTTCTGGCACGTGTTTTACAAGGTGTATCCGGCAGCGTTGCGTCCACTTTGGTTGGCGGGACAATCGCTGATATCTACATCCCAGCTGAGTATGTCAGGAATGCCTTATTGATTCTAATACCATCATTGGACTGCGCATTATACTGATTAATTCGTGTATTTGCAGTCGAGGTTTACCTTCAGCAGTTTTCGCTTTTACTGCTATTGCTGGTAGTGGTTTAGGACCATTCTTTTTCTGCTGGGTAGAATCAAATGAAAATTTAGAATGGCGGTGGATTTGGTGGATTCAAGCTAGTAAGTAAAATCAGTGTTTTTGGATTCGGTCCGCGTCACTTCGTGCATTCGGCTGTCAATGAACCCTGACTGATCGTGGTATATTTCCCAGTACTGATTGGGGCTCTTATCGTTCCGATATTTGTTCTTATGCGAGAGACCCGAGAAAGTATTATTCTTCGACGTCGAGCCATCAAATTGCGAAAGGAAAGAGGATTGAGCGATGGTGGAAGATATACTGCTAGAAGCGAAGTAGGAAAGGTGAACTTTGTTCAAGCCATGAAGTCGAGCTCATTACGAGCTATAAGTAAGTCGATCTCATATTGTAAGCTGGAGGGGCTGAATGTTAACTCCACATAGCTTTCTTGCTTGTCGAGCCTATTTTGTTATTCTTCTCAGTGTGGATGGGCTTGGGTGTGAGTACATATCACTATCAGACATATCCTACCTTCGTCTCACCTATTTGGAATAGTGGGGCGTACTGTACACTATGGTCACCGGTTTATCTTACAATTTCAAGAAAGTTTACGGTTTTACCACCAATCAAGTTGGTTGTGCTTACATCTCTATAACGTAAGTTTCTTTTTTCATGAGCTTCGCATCACGTAAAAGCTTAACGAAGACCTCGTACGAAGGATTGGTACACTTTTTGGATTCGGGTTCAATTTCGTTCAAGACGCAATATATAAGTAAGTCGGCTTTTCACTTTCAGATATGACTTTGATTTACATAAGGAGTATTAATGGTAAGGTTTTTGCTGTAGGCGGAAAGTTGAAAAAAGAGGAATCGAAGCTAGATTATATGCACCCATGGCAGCCGGTTTGACATTTGCGATCGGGTGTTTCATTTTCAGTTTCACAGCTACTCCTTCCGTACATTATATAGTCCCTTGTCTGGGTATTGTTATCATAATTGGTGAGTTTTGCATTCATCCCATCTAGGTGTAAAGTCTTCGGCTGATCGTATGTATGATGATTGAAAAAAGCTGCCGTTTTTACTATTTACATCAGTGCATTTGTGTAGTCAGTACCACCTATAGCAAGCGATTTATCAAAGGAAAGGATAATCTTCTGACTTTGCTGATATAGTATATCGGAGTGTTATGGATCATACGCATCTTCTGCAATTGCAGCTCAAAGTTTCTTGAGAAATGGTTTCGGTGGTGCTTTCTCTTTTTTCACATTACAAGTGAGTTTTTATAATCTTCACAGGCAATGTCGTGCAAGAGAATTAACTTAAAATTAGATGTATGACGCATTGACTCCAAGATGGACTACTTTCACATGGGGTTGTATAGCATTATTACTTTCTGCAGTACCTTTTATTGCATTTTACTTTGGACCTAAAATTCGATCAAAATCGAAATATTCGAAAATACTTATGAAAGAAGAACAAGAAAGGATATTAAGAGAAAAGCAAGTTTTAGATGGAATGGGTTAAGAACTACACATGTTGTATATATCATTTTCCATATTTTCATGTCATTTGTTTTACTAACAATCACACACATATGTCGAAGTTTTACCTGTAGGGCAATATTCATTGTGATGTCTTTCTTCCGAACATGCATATATCGATGTTTTATATTTTTGAGTAGAGATCAAAAGTGTTTAACGAAAAAGTAAGTAACGGCAAACTTGCAATTCGGTAAAAGTCTGGGATCGGCACGCAAATCAAGCTTAAATTGCAATCTGATCGGTCAAATCCGTTGCCGAAGAAAATATCTGGTCAAAGGTATATTAAAATACCGGACAATGATATCTCGATATAGCGGAGTGCAATTCCTCTTTTCGTTGGATTCTATCTTTTACATCGAGGTTCCAAGCTGAATGTTCTTTCGGCACTCATTGCACACAACTTAATTGAGTAGGTCCAATGGGTTGGATCATCACGAGTGTAATACATCTCGATCGTTATCTCGCGTAGGGTGTAATCTATCGGTAAGATGGGGACACAAGATAGGGAATACTCGATATCTGATTCTCGAACTTCTATGAATGAAAATGAGGTACAGGAAATTAACGATACAACAAGAGGAATTGTTACTCCGGAAGTCCCAATTATCAATGATCAAGATGACCAAGATGAGAAGAATGAATTGACAAGAACGAAAAGTTTGGTTATTCCCTTTGATGAATTGAAGAAATTACCAGAAGGATGTATATATGGACCAATAATTGATTCAACGTTCTTATCCCAAAATCAAACATCGTTGAAAAGTGATAATACAAAAATTGAAGATAAAATAATATGGGTTGATTTTCCAATTGGTTCAAATGAAAATCCATTTAATTTCTATTCAAGTAGAAAATCAGGTATAATCATAGTTGCAACTTTATGTACTTGGTTAACAGGAGTTAATATTGGTTCATTTACTATTGGATATGATAGTATGATGAAGGAATTGAACAGTACGAGATTTCAAGCTTCTTTAGGAAATGGTGTATACAATCTTGTAAGTCAATTTTGATCCATCCAGAATCCATGTTTAATCAAAATTATGGTTCAAGTTCAATGATTCAAGGAATACGTCAAATTAGGAAGAAGATCAATAGGAATGCACTGATCTTGTTCTATCCCATTAATTAGGGCTTTGGGTGTGCTCCCCTTCTCATTGCTCCTCTGTCGGAAGAATTTGGAAGGAGATGGACATATGTCATTGCTGTTGTCGTGTATCTTTTGATGAATATCATGTTAGCACTGTGAGCTGTTCTTCGAATAGTCTCACTCATAATAATGAATGCTAATACTTGGTATGGGAGTAAGAACCTAGGGACCATGCTAATGGCTAGAATTCTTTAAGGTTGTTCAGGTAGTGTAGATGCTACTTTAGTAGGAGGAAACATAGCGGATATTTTCATTCCAGCTGAGTAAGTCTGTTTTGCAGTATGATATCATGTCATGCACCCCTTTCATGCATCCTGAAAGTAGTTATGATCAAATTCATCTTGACTAAGTTTTTAACCTATCTGGTTTACATCATTAGTCGTGGATTACCAACTGCTGTTTTCTCTTTTGCGGCAAAGTCAGGATCAGCAATTTATATAAAGTTTCGATATTTCCCATGTATCTCAGTGGTTTCGTTTAGTAAGTTTAGCATTTCCCAAAAATGGTTAATTTGTGACTAATGATATAGTAGTATTTCGGAATGTTATGGTTCATACGCTTCTTTGGCAATTGCAGCGCAAAGGTGGGTTAGAAATACAGTAACCGCAGCATTTGTTTTCTTCATCTTATCCATGAGTACTCGATTACAGATTGGCTCATTCACGAGAGTGGGTTTGATTAATCGAAGTGGTCTTTTGCCAGATGTATGATGCTCTTACACCTAGAAGGACATCAGTAACTTGGGGATGTTGCTTTAGTATTATCATCAGTTCCATTCATAGCATTCAAATTTGGTCCTAAGATTAGATCGAGATCTAAGTTTTCCAAGTTATTGATGAAAGAAGAACAGGAAAGAATATTGAGGGAGAAAGAAATTTCACAGCGTAATTCAGATGGACAATAGCATATGATTGAATCATGATGAGCATAAAGATCAGAATGTCCATATGGTCCGCACAGATAGATAAATGTATGCATATACTTTTGGCTCGGAGGCTGTTTGTCCTAAGTTTGTCGACTAGTTAGGTGGGTCTTCCCTATTCGTTGTAACTAGTCTGGTCGATTCGCTTGAGATAATGCATAAATCGGAGTAGTTCAAATATCTTCAATTCAAGTACAAAATTTCCATATGTCAGTGGCTTTCGCAGTCGCATACGAGTATAAACCGAAATCGAGGTAACGCGATAAAGATAGTATTCATCGGACTAAGTAATCCCGTTCTCAACCTCTTATGCCTTTAGATCGAAGTTTGTATCGATTAGTCTCTTGAAAATGATATCATGTCTACACGGGTAACATAAAGGTTTCAACCGAGTGTGATGTGGCAAAGGCAAGTACGTTTGAAAAAGGCTTGACATTTTTGACCTACTTGATATAACGTGAAGTTGAACATGACGAAACTGTAATATTCTCCTTTCCGAAAGATCTTTTCGTGTATTATCACCATAGAATGCCATTTCGCGTAACTAAAGAATATGGTGAAATGTGACGTATTATAACGTTGAAAGGATGTAATGTTAATGTTTCTAAACCCTGATCAAAGGATCGAGCGCGATTGTTTTCATAATATTAAATTATCCTGATTATCGTGGTATCCTAGCATATAAAGGGTTAAACGGGATTTCGGCGATTCATTAGAATCACTTGATCATAAATCACGTGACTACCAGTTCTCCCTGAAGCGATTAGAATAATCTGTAATGGTTTTAATTAGGATTGAATGATATATTACGAATTTGTATTACATTGCTGTAGTTGAGTGTATTACTATAGAGTAAGAATGAACATTGGACAAACTTGATTTTACATCTTTCGTTTTAACTACCTAAATTATCAATGACAGTAATATCGATAAAGAAAAGAACAAATTAGATAGTGTAGGTATATCTCTTTCCATTCTTCGCTTCGACGACCCTCTCTACTCTGCGCTTTCCAGTCGGTATTTGATTTCAAGTTGTTGTGTGTATGATATTATTTGGGTATAAGAAGAGGAAAAGGAAATCACGCGTCATTCAACCTAACGACAAGCCTCCCCTTCAATTGATTTTCAGCATCCCCTCAAAACCTCATTAATAAGTTAATTTCTTCGAGGCGGTATCGTTATAGTAGATAGAAATTATGGCTAGTGGTATACCTGTGAGTTTTGCTTCATACACGCTCGTTCATCTGTCATAAGCAATTTCCGCGTGGGGTAAAATTGAGAACATGGCGAGAAATGAATATCACATAAACCATCCGAGACGCGATGTTTAACATGTCAGACAATATTCATACAATGGCGAGATCACAGTCTGAATACATCATTCAAAGCTCACTATTCTTCTCGTTCCGATCTGATGCTCCTAAAAGTGATTATGCGTTAGCTGACAATTATGCTACCGTTTTCCTCATCATCCTGAATTGATCATCATTCCAACACTCAAACAATCAACCAACCTCACGTGCCTTCAAACGACCCTCCTCACTCCCCCAACAATACCTCTTCTTTTCACCCAATTCCCTTCCTCTCCATCCTATTCATAATGCCATCTCATCGCGATATGCAGACTCGGCGAACTGCTCGTCGAGTTGACGAAAATGCCCCACCTGCCGGCGGTGCAATCGCTACTCGGTCTCGAGGGACAACTTCCAGTAACGGTACCCTTGCTGCTAAAGCTATTGCCTCTACCACTTCTATACCAGTACTCAAGCGAGGAATCTCCGCTTCTTCTACCACCACTTTGAAGGGAACGACTGCACGTGAAGCAGGAAATGGGAAAATCGATTTGGCAGCTAAGCGAAGAGCAGCTTTAGGTGAAGTTACAAATGGAGGAAAAGATGGTGAAGGAAAGAAAGGTGTAGCTGCAGAACGAAGGCCACTCGCTACCACTCAAACTTCTTCTCAAACACTTCCTACAAGGCGCACAGCGCGATCAACAACATCCGTTGCCCCTGTCAAGGAAGATAAAGTTTCCGTTGGTGGTAAACGGAAAGCCAACGTTGTTCCATCTTCCAAAATTCCTCCTCGATCGCGTTCAGCCACTGCAGCTTCCAATTCCACTTCTACCACTAACCCAGAAACGAAACCTCTGAAAGAAAGGAAACCCAATATAGATGAAGAGCCCTCAAGAAAACGACGGAAGACTTCGACTCCTCCCCCTTTCGCTGAACAAGAGGTGGAGCATGAGAAGGGCCTTCTCGATGATGGTCACTACGATCATGACGGGAAAGAGATCCTTCTCTCAAGCGGAAGTAAGCAAGCTGTCGGTCTCCGCAGTCCAAAGCGAAAAGCCAAAGACGCAGGTTGGACAGATCTCGACGCCGAGGATGAAGGTAACCCTAGTATGGTTAGTGAATATGTGGTTGACGCTTTCAACTATATGTTGTCGATCGAAGTGAGTGAAGCTTATGGTCTTCAATTGAAATGCCTTGTGGCTAATGATCGTGATGAATAGGATCAAACCATGCCAGACAGCGATTACATGGACAAACAAGCTGAATTACAATGGAAAATGCGAGCAATCCTCATGGACTGGTTGATTGAAGTTCACGCCAAATTCAGATTATTACCTGAAACACTATTCATCGCTACCAACTTGGTCGATCGATTCCTTTCGAAACGAGTAATATCATTGGTCAAATTCCAATTGGTGGGATTGACGGCTTTGTTTATCGCTTCAAAATACGAAGAAGTCATCTGTCCATCTATCGAACATTTCTTACACATGACCGATGGTGGATACGATGTAGATGAAATCCTCAAGGCTGAACGATATATGCTTTCTACTTTGTCATTTGACTTGTCTTACCCTAACCCTCTACATTTCTTGAGGAGGATATCGAAAGCGGATGGATATGATATTCAAACTCGAACAGTAGCGAAATTCTTAGTAGAAATTAGCTGTGTTGACCATGATCTTCTACCTTATAAGCCTTCTCTTTTGGCTGCTGCCGCCATGTGGTTAGCTAGATTATGTTTGGATAGAGGCGATTGGGTATGTTTTCCGGCTATTTCACTTTTGACTTGTTGTAAAAAGCTGATTAAACTGTTCCGCAGACACCTAATCTCGTACATTATTCCAACTACTCAGAGAAGGAAATTGTAGACTGTGCTCAAGCTATGCTCAATCATGTCCTTGATCCAGATTTCAACGACACTTCGTCTTTCTACAAGAAGGTGAGTCAAGAGATAGCATTCCGAAATTATGTATGGCGTTATTAACCATCTTTGTGTAATTTAGTACGCCTCAAAGAAACATATGAAAGCATCTGTATATTTCCGAGACTGGGCTATATCCCAATGGCCAGAAACAGCCGACGGGTCAAATGAACAAGCAGGAAGAGAATTGGATATTTTCTTAAATTCCGAGATATAGCTTCACTGTTGATCAGTGATCATCAAGCTATAATCCCACATTAAATCAACAGGCAATTTCACTTAATTAACATTCTGCGGTATCACGGCTCGTTACCCGCACACAAGCAACAGCAAGAAAGCAATACATAATACACTCAATGAAAAACTCTTGATGCGTCGTCGAAAGAATCAAATGTTGTTCCAAAAATGCCATCATGTCCTAAATTCAATATATTCAACAAAATACGACAATAAAACTGCATTTCCATTTCGAATCATCCCTACTGCATCCTGTTATATGTTGATAATTCTCTTTTTCTTTTCCCATCGCCTTTCAATCAATCTGACTCTCGCATATATCCATGATTAATTAACGATACCATGAATTTCCCTCGTAGGATATTTAGTTTGGATTACAAGACAAGGTTATTTGTATATATATATTTATATACTTTCGAGTATATGAAAGTTTTTTTTCAGTTAAAAAGTAGATTAGATATGTTTTAGTAGATATTTCCCTTTCTTACGAAGTAATGGGAATAATGATCAATGATCAATGAGCATGTATTTTGGTATTGTGTTCACGAGATTTTTGCGGATTTTAAAATATCATTTGAGCTAATGTGATTTACGACTATGATTTGATTCGAAGATTTTTATTTTGAACCTATTGATGAAAAGTAGAATGAAGTAAGAATAGGATTCGAAATTAGAATGGATTGGTAAATAATCCTGTATTTAAGCATGCATGAATACGATGAATTGAAAAACTCCAAAAAACTTTAAAAACTTGAGAAATGTGAGAAATAAAGCTCTATACATTGAATTAATTTTCATTGAAATCATAATTGATTTTTATTTTTTTTAAATGAATAAATGAATTTTTGTACCGTCTTAAACTTGTCTTGTTTGTAAAATTATACTTTTTTTCCACCTTTTATTGATTTTTTTCTAGCTTCACTTAATAATACTTTTGAAAAAAATAATCCTATTGCAGTTATACCTAAAAGTAATAATAAAAGTGGTAATTTTATTGCCCATTCTCTAGATGGAAAAATTGAATGTATTGATGAATTTGTTGAAATGAAAGGCTTTTTTTTTTTTTTTAGGTAATATTATTAATTTTTTAAAATTAATTTAATGTTTACTGATATACAATACATTGAAATAAAAAAAAATTCAACTAACAAGTAATAATGCCCATATTGTATAATAGATAAATACGAATGCAGCTACAAATAGCATTATTCCTCCTAATAATTTATCTGATGTTGCCTATAAAGAACAAAATGTCAATTGATGTGAATGAATAACCAAAAACATTAGCTCACCATGTTGAAGAAATTGAAATTGATTGTTTATCTGTTTCAATGCTCAGAGATTACTTGATGAAGACTTTTAAAGTCAATTAATCGTACTTAACAAAGCATCTTTTACTTTCAATGTCACAGCTTGGAAGTTAACAAACATCATCATCATCTATCGAATTAACTTCCACGCGTCAATCTTTGTTAATATTACATAATCAAATAAACAAAATGAGAACTTTAGCAATTCCGGTAAAAGATAAAGACCGGTAATTACTACGATAGGAAATAATTTAATCTAAGTTAGCACATGGTCATTATTTTGATTTCATGTGTTAATTAGTATTTCTAGTTGGATACGAGTAAAATCAAATCACCCGGTTAATACTCGTATTAAAGATCACATTTAATTGAATAGAAATAAGATATAATATATAATCCTTTCATATACCTAAACGAATCACATAAAAACTATCATATCATATTCATTCCATTTTAAGAGCTCAATTGTATAAGATTGAAAGATCGAAATAATCCTTTTTTCTTCTTCATCTCTCTTCGAATCAAGTTCAATTCCTTTGAAAAGATCTCTTCTCATTCTTCAATTAGCTTTGAAAATCAAACTTCCAATTAATAAGGACAAATTAATATGTCATCAAGTGTAAAAGTAATCATTGTAGGTGGTGGTCTATCGGGTTTATCAGCTGCCCATACTGTATTAGAAAGAGGTGGTAATGTAGTAAGTACTACTGCGTTTAAGCCGACATCAATTTTTCGAAGAGGCGAATACTCACTCAAGTTTTTATATTAGATCCTTCTTGATAAAAACAGTTTCATGGGTGTAAGTCCAAATCATGTAGATCAAAGACTGAAATGATAGCTGATGAATAAATCGTCTAGGGAAACTCAACAAAAGCAACTAGTGGTATAAATGGTGCTGGAACACAGGTAAGCTTCTTTTTCAGGAACTGTTTTCCAATTGATTAGCTGATAATACCTTCCTCTTTAGGCACAACAAGTGCGTCGATCCGTATACATCGTGCAATCAATGCTATGTAAGCTGATCATAATTTGCTGCTTAGACACTTGGTATACCAGACTCGGCTCAAAAATTGTAAGATCCCATCGCCACATAACAAGTTCTCAGATTGATCACTGATGAATTCCAATTCTTTCAGCTTCGACGATACCAAGAAATCTGCACGAGAGCTCGCTCGAGACGATCTGATCAAGGTTCTAACATACAAATCCGGCGATGCTGTTAATTGGCTTGTCGAGAAATTCAACTTGGACTTGTCCAAAGTATCGAGACTCGGTGGACATTCCGAGAAGAGAACACATAGAGGTGGCCAACAATTCCCTGGTATGACCATAACTTATGCCCTTATGGAAAAGGTCAGTCATCTGTCTCTTGCTAATCCACGTTATCGCTGACACAGATACTGACAACATACCTAGCTTGAAGACTTGGCTGAAAGTTCCCCTGATCGAGTCAAGGTTCTCAAAAAGGCTAAAGTGACAAAGTTGTTGAATGAAGGTGATAAGGTCGTAGGTGTAGAGTATGAAAAGGACGGACAAAGGGTGAATACAGTCATCTTCATGTGCTGAGTGCGTTGCTAATCGATCGCATCGACGTAAGTTCACCGAACAAGGTCCTGTCATTCTTGCTACGGGAGGATACGCAGCCGATTTTACCGGAGATTCGTTGCTCAAGAAACACAGGCCAGAATACTACGACTTGGTAAGTTCATTTATCGATTGGGACCCTTCCGAGTCGCTCTAAATTGACAGGCTTATATCAATGTCAGCCTACTACCAATGGTGATCATTGTACCGGTGACGGCCACAAAATGGCTATGGCGATTGGTGCTAAGGGTATTGATCTCGAAAAAGTCCAAGTTCACCCAACAGGTTTGGTCGATCCTAAAGAGCCCGATGCTAAGGTAAGCCTCATCCGTACTGTTTTCTAATCCGCACTAATGTGAGTCATGATACAGGTCAAATTCCTTGCTGCGGAAGCACTTCGAGGTGTCGGTGGTCTGCTCATAGATAATACAGGTAGTCGATTTGTCGATGAACTTCAACATCGAGATTTCGTAACCGGTAAGATGTGGGAGAACAACAAAGTGGGTTTCTAAGTTTAGACTACTACACTTCTACTGGCTTACAAGTTGCCTCCTTCTCAGTTCCCGATTCGACTCATTCTTAATGGCCAATCAAGCAAAGAAATCGAATGGCACTGCAAGCATTACGTTGGCCGTGGGCTCATGAAGAAATTCAATAGTGGCGAAGAATTAGCCAAGGAGATTGGTATCAAACCCGAAGCCTTGAAACAGACCTGTGAGTTCCGGGCATCGCTAGATGAACTGTCGCTGACGAAGCTCTAACAGTCGACGACCATAACAGATATGCTAAGAACCCGGGAACCGACCCATTCGGCAAGAAGGCAAGTCAATTCGATTGATCGACATACTGAACTCAGCTGACCTCATTGCGTAGTTCTTCAGTGGTGGTGATTTCAAGATGAACGATATCTACCACGTTGCACTGATGGTAAGTTACATGAACCCATTGCAAGGTAGCTTGTGGATCTGATGCAATTTTGTAGACACCTGTACTTCACTACACCATGGGTGGTCTCGAAATCGGCACGGATTCTGCTGTACATGACTCCAGCTCAAAGCCTATTCCAGGTCTTTACGCCTGTGGAGAATTAGCTGGTGGTGTACATGGTGCCAACAGACTGGGTGGTAGTTCACTTCTGTGAGTCAGTTGCCTGATAGAGACCATTGTCAAAGCTGATCCGGCAAATGCGGGTAGTGGTTGTGTGGTATTTGGACGAGTAGCAGGAGATGCTGTGTCATCGTACCTCCTTTCCACCATGAGTAACGAGCGAGCGGCCAATCGACTCGCAAATGTCGCCGGACATTTACTTGAGACTAAAATCAGAGTTGACCCTAATTCAAAGAATGTCAATCTTGAATTCTCATGGGCGGACGGGCAGTCCACAGGTGGTCAATCGTACTCGGCAGGAGGCGCGGGCGGACAACAAACCGAAGTGCACGGTACAAGAGAATCACAAGGTGCCCAGTCCGTCCCAGCAGACTCGAAACCTGCCAAAGAAGGAGATAAAACCCTCGCTCAAGTCGAACAAGAAAAATTACCTGCTCCTAAGGAAAAAGAGGCTGGAAAAACCAAGGGAGAGTATACGGTAGAAGAAGTTGGAAAGCATAACAAGGAAGACGATTGTTGGGTCATTATTGATGGAGAAGTGCTGGATGTGACCAATTTCTTAGCCGATCATCCGGGTGGCGCAAAGGCTATTTTACTTTACGCAGGAAGGGATGCGACCGAGTGAGTGATTTCTATATTCAGATTGTTCATATCAAGCTGAACAGAATCGGGCAACAGGGAATTTGCTATGATCCATCCACCCAATGCCATCTCGAAATACGCACCAGATACCGTCATTGGCAAGATCAAGGCTTAAGAACGATGCGACTTTTAGTTAGTCTCATCGGTGAATTGGCTTGAGGAATACCTGTGTCATACTTTTTGTACTGTTCCTTCTCAATTATTTGTATCCATTTGATCACCAGGCTATTTATTCACCAGTTCTCCCAATATGTCATATATGCTTCAATCGATGATGTCTGTGTTCTATGTTTTGTACATCATGCAAATTACTTCTTATTGAGAGACTGTATAGTCGGTTTGCTTCATTTGTTTTGCTAACAAGCTGTCGTTCATTGATCGGCCTTCGAAGCGCAGTACCTCAGTAGAACATGAGCGGGTCTCTCTGCCGTCCTTACATACACAAGCAATATCACCATGCTTGAGCGAGATCTGCATTACAAATGCAATCTGAAGGCAGAGATAGATCAGATATCCATGAAGCTGTTATCATCGAGGAGGTGGAAAGGAGATGTAAGGGATCTCCGCATGTTATCACTTATAATCGTTGGCCACCTAATTCGTAACTCGTCACTTTCACCTAAGTCAAAACATTACTCGTAACTCATCTTCTATTTATATTAATTGAACATGTCTCTCTACTATAGTATATTGTACATCTAACAAGCAATTAGATTTAAATCAAGATGGGACATAATTCAGATAAAATGTATGTAACTCATTCTGAGCATGCATCAGGAAGTCATACAGCTTCAACTTCAGGAAAAAAAAATGAAAATGGAAAATCAGAATTTTTAAGATTACCTTTGTGAGTTCTTTTTTTTTTAAGTTTTTTTGGTTGTTCAACAATCAATTTGTTGAAAGATTAAATGCTAAAATGTTGATTACAATTTTTTTTTTATTTTTTGATTTTATTAATTATTTTAAAAAGTGATTGTTGTGCATTATCTTTACAACCTTTTAAAAATCCTGTAGCTGTTTTAAATGAAGTTGAAATTAAAAATAATAATAATAATAATAATAATGAAATTCCAAGAGCGGATGTATTTGATTTATTAAATATTGTACCATATATTAGAAAATATAAAACAAGTAAATTTAAAATCATCTGTTTAATTTTTCTTATAGAAAGAAAGAAAGATAAGATTAATGTTTTGAATTTAAATTTATTAGATCCTGTTTCTGGAAAACCTTTAGATACTTCACAATTAATAAAATTAAATTTCTTTAGAGTGAGTTATTTGGATTTTTTTAAATGAGCAATTTCGACTGATAGTCTTTTTAAACAAAAAAAAAAAATAGAATTCAGAAGGTAATTTGCATGATCCAATAACTTATAAAGTATTTTCACCACATATACATATTGTTTTTTTAAAAAATACTGTAAGCTATATAATTGCATCTAATCAAAAAGATAATAAGGAATTATCTAATTTAAGCTTAAATGAATTTTGTTTTTGATTTTAGGGAAATGTTTTTGATATGGCTTCATTACAACTTTTAGCTATAAAACCTAAAACATGGAGAGATTTAGTAAATGATGAAAAGTTTAAAAGGGAAGATATAATAACTATTCAAGATCCTCAAAATTTACAAGCTAGGGATTTAAGAGAATATGATTATGTTAAAAAAGATAAAAAGATAAATGGTATGTCAACGTTCTTAGACTGCTCACAATTTAAGAAAGTTTTAGGGTAATGCTTAAAAGTGTGAGACCTCCTTTGTAGACGATGATATGGAAGATCCACTTCGAGGTATTAATGTTGATGCTGCTGGAGGAGCTAGTAAAGTATTGAAAATGTTAGCTGAGAAGGTATGTTTACTCTTGATGTGATTTCAAAAAAAAGTTATCAAGCTGATGAGAGAAATGAATGTATAGACTAGAGCAGAACAATCTCCTTCTGGTACACCGCCGCCGACGAAGACTAAAATAACGAATGGTGAAGAGAAGAAGGAAGGTATAATAGCGAAACGAAAGGTAGAACAGCTCGCATGTGAGTGAAATTCACCTAGTATCGAGACAACTTGAATATCCAGTTTGCTTATCTTTGATTCATGCAGATAACGCATCGAATTTCAGTTCTGGGAGAGCAGCAGCTTCTTTAACAAGTACATCCCTAACACCTCAAGTCAAATCTGAAAGAGCAATGTTTGATGAGGAGGAATGTAAGTTTCATGTTTTGAGACTCACAATTCCAAGCTAATTTTATGAGAACAGTTATGTTCGAAGAGATGTCTCGTCCGACAAAAGATAAAGAACGTTTAAAGTCGAAAGCATATGTCACTATTTTGACAAATTTTGGAGGTTTGAATTTGGAATTACATGGAGATAAAGCGCCAAAGACAGTTTACAATTTCGTACAATTGGCGAAAAAGGGGTATTATGATAATGTGGTATTCCACCGATTGATACCTGGCTTCATGGTGAGTGACCGTAGTACTGCAATTTCGATTTGTGTGACTTACTTTTGCGATGAATTTAGATACAAGGTGGTGATCCAACTGGAACGGGACGAGGAGGTCAATCATTTTGGGGTGAACCATTTCGAGATGAGTATAACGAAAAGGGAGCTTATAAGCATGATGGCCGTGGGGTATTGGTAAGCAACTATAGCCGCTTATTATCTTTTGGTTACTTACATCAGCTTCTCGGTACGTACTAGTCAATGGCAAATAGTGGACCACGTACGAACACTTCTCAATTTTTCATAACGTTTCGAGAAACTGAACATCTGAACGGGAAGCATACTGTATTTGGTAAATTAGTAGGAGGGGAAGACGTATTAGATAAGATAGAACGTGTAGCAGTTAGACCAGGAGGTGATAAACCTGTAAAAGATATTATAATACTAGGTGTTAATGTGTAAGTTTTGTCCTTTTTACTAAGCACAGATAAGGCTATATACTAAATTTGATGGATATTATATATGTATATATAGATTACAAGATCCATTTGAAGCATATCAAGAAAAATTAAAAGCTAGATTAGCAAGACAAGATCAATCTGATGAAGCAGTTAAAAAAAGAAAAGAAATGAAAGAAGAAAGAGAAAAAGATAGAACTACATGGTTAGGTACTAATTTAGGTGAAAAAGGTGAATCAAATTTACAAAAAGATAAAAGAAAATTACAAGAAATTAGTAGTGGTGTTGGAAAATATTTAGGTGGTGGTAGTGAATCTAAAAATAAATCTACGAATGGGAAAACAAGTTTAATTGTTTCAGATGTTATGGATTTTGGAAGTGAAAAGAAAAAGAAAAAATCTGGTGGATTTGGTGATTTTTCTGGATGGTAGTTTCGTAGTTAATCAGTTCTTGGCCTAAGATCTTTTACTTACATGTAACACTATTGTACTTGGATGTATCAGTCGTACTTCCTTTATATGTATTACGGAATAATCATATGTATACAGATAAATTGGGTGAAATTCGTTGTTTATTTGTAAATGGGAAATTGCGATTCAGATGAAACAATTTGTAGATGATTTTGATATGTTGGATATACACCATGTTATCCTCATTTTCATTCACCAAGATCTCAAGGATTCGAGATCAATCCGATTAAGGGAACTTTTGGATTCCGAAGATCAGTGTACGATTGGTATGCATGTATGCTGGGTATATATATATAGTGTACTGAATGAATGAAATACAAGAAATTGATGTTGTAGTAATATTACAATAAATCGAAGTCGTCGAGCTGAATTGAAGATATATTATCAGTGAGAACCATTCACAAGAAGTCTGACGGTTGATTCAGAAACACAACGTGATTTGTTACTCACCTCGTCGTTGTACTTCATAATTGTTCTCTTTCTAGCACTTGTATTTACCCAAGTAACGAAATCTTCCATATGACGTGTGATTAACATTGCTGGATCAGTTACTGGTGAAGGTCCAACTCGTATATGTCCTTGTTCAATGGTTTGTACAGCCTATTGGCATCGATCAGCAATGTATAAGCATCACATACGACGAAATCGATGAAAAAGCATTCAATCAAAATCAAATTAACTCACATCCGATACGGTCTCAGCCATTTTCAACCTAGCTACTACGACTGCCAAACGCCGTCTCGCTATTGATGATACCGTAACTTTGTTTTCGATATCAGAGGGTTTAGCTCCGACGTCTAACCAAGATGAAAGAAGATTAGCCGAAAAGATCTCGATACCAATTTTGTTAAACCGAAATGTATGTGAAACAAGGGACATACCTAATATACCCATATCGTATAACTTATTCAACATTTCAGTCTCTCTTTGCTCTCTGTATGGATCTTTGGCAGGAAGTAAAGATAGTTTATGTATCAGAGATCGTAACGATCCGCATAATTTATTGTATCTACCACATATCGAAATCATATTAGTGTCGAATTTACAACCTCGTGATTAATCTATAATTACGGTTCACTCACTTGTGATAATCTTCTCTATCTTGAATATGATACTTCCTCATTACCTTGACTTCTCTCAACGAAGCATCTTGTTTCCACTAAGACACACGAAATCAAAATGATTATCAGCATGATGGTGATAAAAGACAACATGTGGTATAATCCTACTAGTTTACTTCTGTTGCCGAGAATGCCATAGGAGGGACGAAGGGAAAACGGAACTTACATTGAGGAAATCAACTTTTTTCAACAATTTTTGTTCATGATGTTTGAGTTGACGCATTTTGACTGATATCTCCTATGAGCTAGATTGATTTATAGGATTTGATGCAATGAAATTGAGAAGTAAAAGATATAATAATCGAATATTTAGGTGGCAATTGAGAATGAAATTGAAATTTAGTTATGAGGTGGAATATTTTGTTTTTTAATGGGATAAAATGCGGTAATTGTAATTGAATCAATTACAATTAGATTACGATTTCAATCCTAATCCTAATCGAGTGTTTCCTTATATTCAATATAAAAGTATCGTAACCCCTTAATATCTTGATTCAGATGAGTTTCAATTTCAACAATTATCATATTTCAACTTGAAATCATTTGTTCATAACCTCATCAATCATCTATTGTATCTTTTACACCGCATACACCTTATACATCTCAACTGGGATCTTTGAACTCTAAGGCAGATCACAAGTTCAATTTGTACCGCCCTTCAAAACGGTCAATACCCCTTTCCGCATAAAAGAATCAAACGATTACATTCACCCTCGGATCCGCTTGGAATATAGCCCGACACACCGTCAAACGACTCACACTTTTCGTACCTTCAACTTAAGCATACCCCACACGAGGTGTGTAAGAGTCTTGGAGACAAAGCGAGGTAATTTTGAAGTGAAAGGAAGGGAGTGCGAGGTGTTTAGCGGGTGGCAACGATAGGAACCAGATAATATCTTTTCTAATCATAAAGAAATCCCAAAATTCTCGATAACACCAGAAATCTTTTAGAGGTGAGTAAGCGTTACACTTGACCACACCGCTCTCAGTTTTGCTAATTTGGACTTAGCCTTCTATCGTTCCAGTCTACTCTTCGGTATTGTCATCAAACGAATCAAACTCCGTCAGCTCAATACGAAATCATTTTTGATAAGGTCTGCCAGAAGCGAAAGGAATTCGGTCTTATAGAAGTAGATTCGTATATCCCATCTAGGTAAGCCTTCGTTCGGTTTCGTCATCGCAATCATTCTTTACAAATCCACCATTCATTCTCCACTCCACCGCTTGTTGTACTCCGTCATACATATTTCATCGCTTCGGGTCTAGACTCTGAGAAGAAGTTCGGTCTGCACATATTTGCCTACCCCGCTCGTTTGCCAGATGTGTTACCCTCTCTCCCTTCTCACACTCGAATCAAACATATAGCACTTCCTTTGATTCTATGTACCATCTAGTCCTCACCCTCACTCTCTCTTTTGATCGTGCTGCTCTGCACGTCATGGAGAGTGCCGACTTATAGAGTATAAGAAGAGCTAACCTCATTTACTTATTATCACCCTTCTTTGTCCCCTGTGCGATCATCTTCGTTTCCAACCTTCGCGCTTGCTGTTGATCTTGTTACTATCCAACAATTATTCAATTTCTTACCATCTTTCATCACTATGATAGCAGTACCTCACTCGTCCACATATTCGGCAGCTTTCCCGCGCTTGTCTCCTAATTGCCGAGTCCTCGCCATGCCATCCTCACAGCAAGTCCCAGACGGTCAACAACAGCCATCAGCATTCAACGCTCTTGGCTCATATGCTGACCGAATCAAAGATGCTAATGGCAATCCCACCAAAATTGCACAAGTCAATGACCCCAAATCAGCAGCGTCATCCTCGTTGACGTCAAATGGAAATACTCCTAAATCGAACAACCGATCGCCTTCTGCCACTCCGTCTTCTTCGTCATCGACAAGCAAACCTCGCCACAACAAGTCGATATCAGCTTCCCAATCACAAAGCCAAAAGGAGTCGCAGGAGGAAGACGGATCGTGGGAAACGGTGCGGTCGAATAGACAACGCGCCAAACAGCAAGAGGAGAAAGAGAAGGAGAAGCATGGCAGCAATTCTAAGAATTGGAGAGATAGATCAGGGCAGAAACAAAAATCATCAGGTGATGATAGTGAGAAGAAAAGCGGGCATGGGAAATCAAGTAAAAAGCAGACTCTTAATAACGCCTCTTCGACTGCTGCAACATCGGAGACAACGCCAAAACCCGCTTCAACGATATCTGCGCCTAGCAAACCAGCTTGGGGTGCTCTGGCACAAACAGCAAAACCTGCCACATCCGTCGCTTTGACGAATGACCTTTCAAAAGATAGTCGGCGAGATAGTGGACAGCAACAACAAAGCCAGACCGTTACAGTCCCCTCTTCACCTTCGTTAAATGGTACGACGATCACCGCTAATTCCATATCCGTACCCCCTTCCATTGGTTCCCCAAATCTATCATCGGAAACAGCTTCAACATCAACTGCGCCTGCTAGTGTGCTGTCAAAAGCAGTGGACAAGCTCGAGGGAGAGGAAGAAGGGAGTTGGCGAGCTAAACAGCCGCAACAACTCGAGGAAGCACCTCAAGCGCAAGTCCAACCGGCTCAACCTAGACAAGCCGCTCCGCCTCCAGCAGTCAACGCATGGGATATTAGGAAGAAGAGTATATTGCTCTCAACACCGATAACAACGAGTCAAGCGAAACCAGCTACGAGTCTATCGAGCAGAGAAACAACGCAGAAGGCTATACCGAATGGCAATGCTAAAGTCGAGGCTGCTGCTAAACCCAAAAAGAAGACCGCCGCCAAAGCCACGTCTTCTGCATTGCCCCCGCCCATCAACGATATCAATTTATGGCCCGATGTGAAGCAAGCTGCGAAGGCCGAAGATAAAAAGGAGAAGGTAAAGAGTCAAGCAACCAATGAGGAAGCTAGTGCAGCTGAGGAAAGTACTAATAGTACAACCACAGGCAGTAAGTTCCAGAGTTTGCTCTTGGGAACAAACAGATCTCTCGCTGATGACTTTGATTTGTCATACCGATAGAAAAGCAGAAATGGACAGCTATCCCAGCTGCCGAGTTATTAGCCGCTGTCGATCAAGCTAAGGAGGATACCCGACGACAACATAAAGCCGAAGCGCACGCTAGAAAGAGAGCTTCCGTCTCGAAAGCAGAGGCTAATGAAGCTTCGGGATCAACTGCAAATAAAGCTGGAAAACCGAGGAAGAATAGTTCCCAAGTTGCAGAAGGCAAAAAGAATGTCAGAGCTGGAAGAGCAGGATCAACCAGTGAACCAAAAGCATCACTGCCTCAGCATGGGGCTGAAGGTGCTGTCAACAAGGAGGCATCTGCGATGGAAGGGTCAACGCAGGAGCAGGTAGAGAAAGTTGAAAAGAGCAATGGTGATGTCAACAACGGAAGTGAATTTTCACGACAACTAAGCAATACAAGTAAACCTGGCTCACCGAAAAAGGGTGATCATCAAGCTCTGACTTCACCTGTGGACAACGAAACTTCGCCACAAGTACGGATAGGCAATGAACCGTCAGCTCCTCAATCCAAACCAATGGTGGCTAGTAATACCGCTCCATTACCTCAACAAGGGTTCAACAACCATGCATTACCTAGAGTACCTAGGGGTAGAGATCCAAGACAATCGTATAACGGTGGGGGAAATAGAGGTAGAGGTGGATTCAGAAGTAACTCGGCATTCGTGCATAAACCTCATTCGCACTTTGGCTCCCCACCATTGGGTGGAAGCTCCAATTTACCTAACGATGGATTATCAAATGGCTTCCCAAGAGGACATGGACAATTTGGCGGCTTCCAAACCTTCTATCCTGTACAAGGATTTGGCCAGCCCAATCCTTCGGTTTATGACCCTATGCAAGCTCAATATGGCGCTGGAGCGGTATACAGAGCAGGTTTACCGCCACCTCCTATGCCTCAAACCGTTGTGCCCAATCTAGATGCGACGAGATTTTACGTTTTGGGTCAGGTCAGTTACTTGCTTGTAGCATGTCTTTAGAGCGATTGAAAGTGGTGCTGACAAATTGATGTAGATCGAATACTACTTCAGTATGCAGAATCTGGCTATGGACTTTTTCCTTCGTCAACAGGTAAGCTTGTTAGCGTTCACATTGCTAATATCATAGCTGACGCAGCCTTTTTGTCGCAGATGGACTCGGAAGGATGGATTGACATTGCGATGATTGCCTCTTTCAACCGAGTCAAGTCACTAACTCCCGACATAAGTATAGTGAAAGAGTGTATGGTGATGTCGTCGTTATTGGAAGTAAGAGAAGAAAGCGTAAGATTAGCGGGACAGGACACTTCCAGATGGGTATTACCAGATGCCAAGGCGTCAAAATTTCCATCTGACCAAAGTCCAACGAGCATGTCTGGATCTCCATCTCAACATACGGAAGAATCTAGAGATCTGAGCCTCAATGCGAACGATACATCCATGACCTCGGAAGAAGGGTCTGTTCTGCCACCTATAGGTCAAAGGATAGGTGGTATAGCAGCTGAAGTTGAGAATGCCTTGATGAAGAATAGCTCAGCGGCACCTGTGTCTACAGTGGATGTGGTTGAGGAGAAGAAACAGGATGACGCCAATGTGATTAAAGAGACATCAGACTCTACGGAGTCGATGGTGAAGAATGAGGAGGAAGAGGTCAAAGCATAAACTCGCAGTTCAGATGGTGAGTTCTAGGCATTGGTCGCATTCGCAGAATATGGCTGACTCCAGAGAAACAGAGAAACATTGAAATCATCAAGATCCGCCTTGAATGGGGTGATCCACATTCCACCACATCGCATCGTTCCCTTTACGACTCATCTCACAATTTTTATGACCCAACAAAACGCTTCCCATCCATGGCATTCGAAAATCATTGGCTTTCCAATGATCATATCCGTCTTGGCTCAACATCTGAACATGGTGATTGACTTTCACAGTATTGCCATTCCATAAACGCCGCAAAAGAATCCCACATCAACATATATTTCTCATCCCGTACAAACGGTTTCCTTCCTCACCAAAGCATTTTCATTACGTTTTTGTCTTTCTCATACATGTGCATAGTTTCATCTCATCATCTTCTTGAAATTCCTTTTCTTTTCTTCGTTTTTCCTTTCACATAAAGTGCTTATGTCATTTCAGCATGATCACTAAAATCATTTCGTTTCGTTACTTGGTAGTTTTTTTGTTTATTTCATAGATGATATACGGTATAAATGGTGAAAGATGAAAAATTGGAATGAAGAAGTAGTCTGACTGGTCGAGACTCGAAGAAACAGAGAGAAAGAGTATCATTTCATGCTATAAAATAATATATTGTTTATAAGCCATCATAATAAGGAGTATCGTTCCAATTTCAAGGAAAAGCAAATTTTCTTTTCGTCATTTATCAAATAACATTTTTCCATGCATTTTCTGTGAACATTGTATAATCAAAAGCATTCCATGTGGGATGTATGAATGGTTTTATCTTCGTGAAACAGTAGCGATAACGATTACACGTTGAAGATTATTAAAGGAAGTGATAGTAGATTGTGTATACAATGAAGGTTAATTTGTTATAACTTTTGAGACGATTTTCCTCTGAGTTTTGGATCTTCGAAAAGCGGATGTGCGATTGTGCGAATGTGCCGTTGAATCTAAAGAATACATTGTCATAGGTATATCAAATCATAAGGACCTCCTGAATAATACTAAATTAATTTGGAAGATCGTATTTGTATTTTCAAAATCATAAGTTTACTAATAAGATTCCAAAGGTGTATGGAACAAGAGTGGCGATTGAAGTGAGTTTTTTTTTTTTTTTTTCCCCTAAATGAATCACTTAAATCTTTCGAGTAGAAACATTGTTTTTCTAAGATTGAATAAAAAGTCAAATACCGAGAATATAAAAATCCGAAGAGATTTGGAAATGAAAAAAAAAAACCAGGATTTTTAATTTAATTGATGTTTGAATGCAATTACAAGTTTAAATGAAGAATCAATTTATCTCCTATTCTTAATCCCAATTTCCAAATCTCGAGTTCCAATAAAAGGTCATTAACGCTTTAACAAGCTTTATAAGATAAACTCGATGGTATTGAGAATGACGTTTCGTAATAGGCATGAAATGGCCTTCGATAATATTCTACATGGCGTCATGACATTCTAATTCTCCTTTGTATATTTTAAATATTATATATTTGATGACTCGAAAAAGATCTACTGCTTGACGAATAATGAATTTATCACTTTTAATATCACTGCTAAATTTCCTGTCTTTCAAATTTTAAATTTCAATCATCACACTTCTTCTCTACACAATCAGTAACGCATAAGTCTCTTTTTTTTAAGATTAAAGAACATGTCAAATTCAGTCCCACTTCCAAAATCCAAATTTGATTCAAGTCAAAATCAAACAGGAATCAAAGAATCTACTAAATCGAATGTAAAACCTAAAACTAAATCAAATTTACCCAAGGATGAAATCTCAAACTTGAAATCTTATACATATCCTTTTAATTCTGTATTTAGTCTTAGTAAATTTCCAGAATTAATTAAATTATCTTCTATTTTTGAACATCAATCAAGAGAGGATATTGGGAATAAAAATTCATTTACATCAAATGATAATGATACTGATAAGGATGAAAATAAAGAAGAAGAAGAAGAGGATAAGAATGAAATTAATATTCAAATTGGTAATTCCAATTCCAAAGAATTTTGTTTAATTACAATACCTTCAATCATAAGTATAATTGAACAAGAAAACAATGAAAAGGAAAAAGAAATAATAATTAATCCATTCATATTAAATAATAATTATAATAATAATGAAAATAAACAAAATTTAAATTCAAATTTTTTATCTAATTTATTATTAGAAAATAATAATAATAAAAAAATATTTAGTTTAAAATTATTAAAAGATCAATTTAATTTAAATTATAATTTATTTAAAAATAATTCTAATTCTAATTCTGATTTTAAATTTGAATTTTTGAATTTTTTTAAAGATTTTAATATAAAAAATAATGAAAAAGAAAAAAATTTAATAAATTGTGATGAGATTATATTTAAAAAATTGATAAATTCAAAATTCAAAATTATAAGTAATTCGCCTTTTGAAGAAGAAAATCAATTTAAATTTAATCAAAAAAGATCAATTACAAAAATATGTAAAATGTTAATTGGTTATAAGTTTCACATCGATACAGAATGTAATAATTCCACGACAGCTACACTCAAAAAGGAGAAAGAGATGACTGAAAAGTATGAATAATGACAATGAACACGTCCTTATATATAATGTTTTGCATTTCATATCTACAATCAAATGACTTCGATGCAATTTGTCAAGAGGGAAAATATTGATTCCATGCTACTTCTTTTTACTTTATCACATTCTGTACTTCACCTGACCACAATCTATAATCTACTTTCATACATGTTAATGCCTAATTTTGATCTTCCGCATTGTATTGTTCATTCCTAGATATATGCATATTAGTCATCTCACTTTGACCGGCCTGGATGATAACAAAATCACTCACTTCTTGAGAATGACCAAACCTTCCAATACAGATTGATAAGGGAAAAATTCATTTGTTCCCAATTCGGCTCTTTCACCTGTAGCAATTCTCACAGGCGATTGATGAGTTTGGAACTAATTTTGAGCACAAACGACGATTAGCACTAATGCAAAAGCGCACAACGGAAGACCTCAACTCACCCCGCTGATACCATGTCTTGTACCTGCCAAACCAATCGTATTAACAGCTTGACCAACTCGAACCGTCACAGGTTTTTCTTCTAACTCTTCGTCTAGGGTAATGAGGAATTGAGGGTACATGGCTGTTACCAACCAATATAATTGCCAATGGTGTTTATCAAGTACGACTATCCATCATAAAAAGTTGATATCATCAGTTTGAAGTTGGACTCCAACTTCGGCGTCTGAACTCACACTTCCTTGCATCAGTAAAGGATACAATGGTTGCCAAAAGACCAGCAACAGCCGTTCGAGACATGACTTGTCCATCGCTGAAGTAAGGATTTATACCTATTGTACCTTTACCCATGTGGACGAGACCCTGAGCGAAAGCCAGAAATTGATTAGCATGCGAATTTTTGGTAAGCCCAGATGCGACGCCAGGTAACCACGTACCTGTGCGATCCTGACCATGAAGAAACAATCAGGTTCTTTGGCATAGTATGTAGCTAAACCTCTCAACATCTGAGCCAATCTAGCGTTATTTGTACCAGCGCCGACCAAACCCATGGCGAATATAGCATTGATAGCTACGTCCAAATCTGAATCATGCGAATATTTGGAGAGAGTGTCAAGGATGGAAAGTTGAGGATTTGAGGCTGATATCAGACCGAGGGCAAGTGGAACGGATTTTCGGATAACGGGATCACCGTATGTCATCTGAGCGAGAATCAGAAAACATGTCAGCTGCGTTGATGCGTCGAGTACAAGCTAACTGAACCCACAAGATGTTGGAATTGTCTCAAAGCCATTTCCGCACCGACATCTTCACCCATAGCTATTAACGCTATACCGATCGTAGCAAACGCTTGATATTTCAATGAATCAACTTTTTCCTTCTCTTCTGCATCTTCCCCTTCTGAATCGCCTGTAGGCGCGGCGGTACTAGTCGCAGTAGCCTCGCCAACGGGAGCAGTGATAGGTTGAGCGGTATTCTCTCCGGACATGTTGACATCACCTTCGGCATCCGCTACTGCAGCTGCAGCTGGCCCTTCTCCTTCGGCAGCGACAGGTGCAGTCTCTCCGTTAGGCGTATCCTTCTTTGGCTTTTCGGCATGTTCAGCGCAAAGGTGAAGCATTTGTTGGATTTTGAGAACATTTCCTGTACCAGCGTATGCGCATACGTCTACAATAGTTTCGGCAATAGAAGCGATTGGATGTTCAATGACTTTCAAAGTAG
Organism: Kwoniella pini CBS 10737; assembly: GCF_000512605.2. Classification (NCBI taxonomy): domain Eukaryota; kingdom Fungi; phylum Basidiomycota; class Tremellomycetes; order Tremellales; family Cryptococcaceae; genus Kwoniella; species Kwoniella pini. The sequence goes on along the minus strand of NC_091717.1, from coordinate 1,304,125 downwards.
CTACAGTGGGCTCAGAGTCTTCTTGTGTAGCTGCGGATCCAAATTGATGATTAGCTACTGATTTCCTTGGAAAATCATAAATTATTTGAATCATGCGAAACTCACCTAGGAAAATTAAACCCAAACCTAAACAAATGAAGACTGTCCATTCGGATGCTAATTGAGCCTCTTCACGTTCCATCATCGTTTGTAGAATAGCACTTGCAATCTCTCCATCACCTGATCCAACAAATACGAAACCAAGAGACAAAGCAGCCATAGCTGCAACTTCCATTGTGTTTGTTTCATCCGCAACATGAGGAAGCAATTTCTCCGCTATATCTTTCCGTCCTGATCCAGCATATGCTATACCTAACCCGTTGATTGCGCTAAGTTTCAAGGATAAACTCTTACTATCAACGTGTTCCTCTAATAAAGCGTAAGCAATATCGGTTTCAGTTCTAATACCAGAGTGGAAAACGCCAATTGCTAAAAGAGCACCAGCTTTAATATGTTCCTCAGGGGAATAAGTGTATTTATCAATATGATCAATACCACTTTCTGTATCCCATAACAAACTCAATCCGACAGATGCAGTAGCTGACATTATACCGTGATCTTTATTCTTGTAAATCCAACTTTGACCTTCTGCAGCATTTACCATAAGTTTCTCGTTACCAAAACCAGCATTCACAAATGCGTTTACAAAGGTTGATGCGAGGTTTTGTCGAGCAGAATCGGCTGTTTGGGTAGTTCGATTAGGTTCAAGGTGTGATTTATATATATCTTCTAATGCTCTAGGTTCTTCTACTCCTACAGCTTTACCAAAGTTTCTAAAATGAGTTGAGAGTTTTACATTGCCCAAACATTCAAGTACATCCTCTTCTTGAGTAGCTGCTGGTTCCTCCTCGTCCGACTCAGCACCCTCAGCGGTGTGCACCCAATGCAGAGGTATTTGAGCTCGAGCAAGGAAGTAAGCAAGTTGTTTTTTCATCACACTAGAACGAGAATCAGCTACAAAATAAAACGGATCGCAGCTTGAATGGACTTACGGATTCTTTGGGGCTTGGAAATATTGACGTATCAGAGCGGGACTATTCAATCGAACAGCAAGAGCGATAGCTTCAGGATATCGATCATATTTGGCGTAAATCTTAGAAGCAGTTTCGAGGAAAGCGGAATCATCAGGTGGTACAAGTAATGGCACACAGCTGTCATTATGAGAATAAATCAGCTCTACATTCTTGTAGTTGAGTTTCAACAGCCGACCATGGTTGAGTTTTAACACGCGACAATAAAGTGTACATACCTGACCATATACCTACAGACTCTTTCAAAGTTCTTATCATCCGTCAATTCCACTATTTCATGAACATTTTCCAATTCTAAAAGTATATCAACTGCATCTGCTTCTGCATTATGTTTAAGGAAAAAAGAAACTAATTCAAGAGCTAAAGCTTTCAATTGTTCAGTTGTATATTTTAAACCTTCTGGTTTTTCAATATCTTGATCTATTTCAGCAGCGTAATTTGAATTATATTCTTCTCCTAATTCAGCTGCTAAATGTCTAACGTATTCATGTCCCCATAATCCTGGTGCTTCCGTTGATTCTGATAATAATCTAAAAAACAAAGTTTCACGTTTCCCTGTATCAGAATATGTCATTGCTAATACCGATAGTATAGATGCTAATAATGACTAGATTACAAAATCAAGAATCAGTTTACAAGTCAGATCATCTCATTTATACCAAGTTGAATCTAGCTCATGATTTTTAATGAATTGGATGACTACTTACACGTTGCTCCTTTAATTCTGCATCCCAACTATCCCTAATCTGACCTAATTCTTCATAAAAGGGTCTAAGAAATTTCAAAGGTTTAGGTACGGAAGTCATAGATGAAGTAGATGTTCTAATTAGTGTTCGAAGAGATTCTAAAGCTGGCAAATAAAGATTGATATCGGATTCCTTTAATTTATAATAAATGAAATGAAGAGAAATAATGAGCTATATATAATTTCATCCGATATACTTGAGATGGAATAGCTTACCTTTAATCGTTGTACCAACATTTCTAATTCAGCTTTAAGTTGTAAATCTTCTTCACTCTATTTGAAAAAAAAGTAAATCACAGATATTAATTAGTTATTAAAATTCAATTATTTTTACTTAAAAGTAAAAAAATTAACAAACCATATCATTTATATCTTCTTCTTTACTTTCATCTTTTCCTTTTCCTTTCAAATCTCCATTTGATTTTGGTTTATCTTCATCTTTCTTTTCTGGATCTTTTGAAGGTACAGCAATATCAAATGTTGGTCGATCAGAATCTGACATCGTGAGTTGACTCTTCTTTCCTGGAACAAATCTTTAATCGATAATAGGCTTAAAACAGAATTATCTCTGCGTTTTGATATTTCAGCCAAATCGGAAAAAGGTAAATTGTGGAACTAGAAAATATTGCGATTCAAGCAGTGATTTCAATGACATGTAGACATATAGATTATTCAACAGTCAACTGGGTTTACATTTCTGAACGCGTAGGTGTGTCATAGTTAATTCAATCGCACACTCCTACCACGTGGTCAGGTCGGAAATAATCACATGTGGCACCGGTAAACCTACTTCCCCTTTGATAGTAAGGTTATTTGATAATAAAGTATAGATAGACTGTATGTATGCATAGAACATCGGAACATATCAACCCCAATCTATCTATATATATATAGTATACGCTTCTCTACAATCGCCCTTCCGTATCTACACGAGTGTTTATGCCAAAGGGGCAGGTGCATCAGTTTCCTTAGGTTTAGGTCGAGGGTCAATCTTCCTGCTTGGATCTTGGAAGTAGGCGAGTTTCTCATCCGTAACTTCAGCTCGATTCTACAATAAGCGCAGATACAACATCAGCTTCTCTTGATCTCTCTGAGAGTATCCACCAGGAGCTGTCAAAGACGGACTGACCTTTTGGAACTCGGCAACAACTTCTTGGAGCTTCTCAATACAAGCAGCTTTCATTTCACTAGTACTGAGTGTTCCAGCTCGGTATTCCTAAATGATCCATAAGTCAGCATTCTTTCGAGTAGTAGGGGTTGCGAAACATACCTTATCCAATCGTTCCATCTTCTCGTCACTGTCTTCGAAGAAACTCAAATATTGGTAAGCGATATCCACATCTGGATTACCACCATTTGCCTTGTGTTCTTCCTGCGTAGCACCTCCGCCTGAGAAAGCATGAGATTTAATTTTCTTAGCTATCTTCTTAGCGTCGTCAGTCATGAAGATTGCTGTGTTTTCCTTTGAGGCTGACATCTTGGTACCGGCACCTTGGAGAGCGGGAAGGAATTTAGAGTGGAGTAAAGCAGGTTTTTTGTATTGCAATCTGTCGGCAGCATCTCGAGTCAGGAGGAACTATTGTAAAATAGGATCGTCAGCTCAGTGAGGGAACTCCGCGACCTATAGCCAACCCACATAAGGATCTTGGTCGATGGCACAAGGGATCAAAGCTGGAATATCATCTCGTGTACCGAAGATTTGAGGGAAAGAGTTGGAGAATGATGGAGTTGCTTGTACGGCGGCGAAATGGAACATTCCAATGTTGTCGCTGATTTGACAACGTCAGCTAGTGAGTCACGCATTCGAGAGCGCCTTGTTAGACTTACGAGTCACTGAATCCGAATACATTTCGACTTTGACTTTGGGTGATTGTCTTAGCCATGAGAACCACGTTTTCGTAGAAAGCACCGCTAAAATGAGAGGTATTAATCAGCACGATTACGCTCGACAGCAGCAGCTCATGTCTCATGGGCGGGGAACTCACCCGACATTAGCCAAATCAGAGAAGATAAATGTTTTCTCCGGTATGAAACCACATGCGATGATGTCCTTGATGTTATCTTGACCCATCTTCTTGTAATGCCTCAACAAATCGAGGGGTTTCTTTCCCTTTATCTTCTTCATCAACTCGGCTTGTTTTTTGACATCTCTTTCGAGTAGGTACTTCTCGTCATCTAATTGATGTAAGAGTCAGTGTCCACGCTGGTACTGATTAACGATTAACGTACCAGTTACTTGAATGACCAAAGGAACGTTGAACACTCGTTGAAGATAACTGTAAAAACACATGATTACCTCTTTGTCGATTTTTATTTCCTCACGGGCAAGCGGCTGGACTCACGCTGTGAACATGAAGGGGATCAGATGACCCATATGCATAGAATCACTCGAAGGACCTCGACCGGTATAAAGGTAGAATGGTTGACCTTTCTCATATCGGTCAAGTATCAAGTTGAAATCACTGATTGAGATGTTGATATCAGCTCATTCTGGCATAGTCGAGCCGGTGGAAGCTGATCAAGATACATACCGATGAGAATAGAAAGTTCCCCTTCGCAACAATGGGTGAGGTTTTTGCCCTGTCAATCTTTCAAATCTATCTAATAATTCCTGAGAAATGATTGATGCTCCAAATCGTTTGGTGAGTTTGTCGTAGTCACTATAGTGTGGAGATCGGTTTCGTCAGCTTTATTACTACGTGTCGTTTCACAGCTGATTAACATAGGATCGACCACTCACATTCCTAAATCCTTTCCTTCGGCGTCAACTTCTCCTTCAACATCAAAAGGAGTAACTTTTTGTTCTTTAGCTACAGCTTGACTTTTCGATGATGAGGGTTCAGGTGCTTCTGGGATAGTAGGGGTTCTTGGGAGTGCTGCATCACTACATTACATGTCAAACAGTGTAAGCCGTCTTTTCTTTTCTCATGGGCTCAGATTTTATATACGAAATAATCATGAGTCATAACGCAATCTTACTCACGCTCTTGATGTATGTCTACTATGAGTCATTCTTTTTGGTTCTTTTACAGCTTCAGGGATTTCATCTTCTAATTTAATTTTATCCCAATCTTCTGCACTAACTCCATTATTACCTTCTTTTGCTGCATTTGATTCACCTTCATTTGGTCCAAATATTCTTTCAGGTTGAGGTAATTTCATTGCTGAAAGTTCTGTTGAAAGTTGTTCAGAAATACTTTCTGATCTAAATTTTCTTCTTGCAGCAGTTAAAGCTTCAGGTTCAGGTCCAGAAATATCTCCTGTATCTTCATTTCCATTTGAACTTGTTGGTGAAAATACAGAAGATATAGCACTTAATAATCCTCCTCCTATACCACCTGAAGAAGAAGTATTACCTACTTCTTGTTGTTGTGGATTTTGAATTTCTTTTTCTTTAGTAGGAATTGAAAGTTTTAATCCTGATGGAGCTGGGAAATCCATTTTGGAAAATTCCGTAGCGATTGATCCTGGAGTCATTGCTCCTGATTTTGAAGGTTTATTAGGTGTTTCCAAAGACATCTTGGTTTCCTTCAATGAAGAAGTGAAATTCGATTTTGGTATAAAAAGTTTTGATGTATTTGAAAAAGCCTTATAACTTGTTTTTGTGAGACGCATAAAGATACAAGGGAAAAAACATTCACTATTCAACAAGGGAAAGAAGGTTTAAAACGTTGATAAGTTGACATGATTCGAGAGTGAATGAAATGATTAACGCGATTAAGGTAGAAAGTGAGAATGACGTGGATTATTTTAATCACTTAGAAGTAATAGATAAGAGTTAGTATCAACGCGTTCAATCGTACAATCGTACAATCAACGTGTTCCTGATAAAGTTGCCGACTCGGACGTGGATGAATAGTTACGGTAATGAAATTCATGAACAAAGAGACATCATACTTCAATATCAGCACATACACTTATCGAGACAGCTGTCACTAGTGACCGACGAACGCACACCATCAGCAAGTCAAGCGAATCTCGACGGCGGAACAGTTCGATTTCAGCAAAATGTTTTCCAACGAGATAGCTCGTCTAAAGACGTTAGGAGTCCAAGGGGTATGTTCTTCGCTCTTCGAACTCAATGAACAGGTTTTCTCTCTCATTAGAATATGTAAGCTGACCTGAGCTGCGATTCTATTCTTATCTTTATCATCGTATACATCCGAATCCTACAACAACACCAAAATCGTTTTGATCACATAGCTCCTATTCCAAGCCTTAAATCTCCTAACAGTCATTTCATCAGGTCTAATGATGTGGAAAGGATTATGTTTATTTACAAATTCGGAATCACCTATAGTAGTTGTTCTTTCGTGAGCTTATATTTTGTAGCCATTATGATGCTTCACTAGCTGATTATTTTCTGATTTGTGTAGAGGTTCAATGGAACCTGCTTTTTACAGAGGAGATATATTATTCTTAACAAATCCTGCTGATGTGCCTTACGAGATTGGAGATATAACGGTTTACAAAATGTGAGTGTGATACTATAGCAAATATGGAAACTTGTCACAGATCTTCGTGAACCCTGGAGCTATAGAATACCTTGTCCGATCTCTTTTTTCCAGATCCTAGATTCACAAGGAGTGCAGATGATCTACGCGCGGAACTCCCGCCTGTATACTTGGTAACACTTTCAGTACTAACTCTTTGTTCTCTTAGACCCGGCGCAGATATACCGATAGTACATAGAGTGATAGAATCCCACATTTCGTGAGCTAGCCCTTTGTCTTCCAAACGGAACTTCAGCTCATATTCGTTTCTTTAATAGGAACACAACTCAACTGTTACTAACCAAAGGAGATAATAATCCGGGGGATGATATAACTTTATATAACGGTATAGAGTGGATAGAAAGAAAACACATTATAGGGAAAGTGAGAGGGTATGTTTTTTTAGCTGTTCTATTTTCAAAGTTGATCAAAGCAAAGCTGATTCATCAATTCAGCTTTCTGCCGTATGTAGGATATGTGACAATTGCAATGGTACGTCGGCTAATAATTCGCTACCGTTTCCGGTCGTTAAAGCTGATTTTGATGGCGATGATGTTAGAACGATTTCCCACAATTAAAATACGCTTTATTAGGTTGTGTAGGATTAGTCATGTTAATACAACAAGAAACATAAGAGCAGATTTGAGAGGTATTTGTACATACATATGCATGTTATTTAAACTATTCCATGCGATTTGCCCTTATATGATAAATATAAGTGATCAACTATGATTGCAATTGCAACTGTTGCCACTGCCACCTGTAATAAGCTTATGTCGCGTGTCAAAACGTTATTACATGAAGCACCGCGACAAAGTCAAGATTGTTGACAAGAACATGACTTTAATTCTCATATTTCATCTCACTTTTTCTCACGTTGTCTTCAGATCAAGCCTTGGTCCAGTGGGCAGAAAATCGGGAAATAGCTTCAACAGGTCCGTATTCCGACTAATCTGACGACGATCCAAGAAGAATCTACCATCTTGGCAACCTTCACTTCGATTTGCAGATCAAAATTCCCCTTTTATCCTAAAAAACAATTTACCATTTCTCATCAGGTTTGCAATTCACCAAATAGGCATAATCAAAAATGCCAAGGTTAGTTTATCTGTCGAACGTAGAGATTAAAGGATTACAAGCTGACAATCTTATGTTTTTCCAATGAATTAGCGCATCAGATCAAACGTTAGAAAATCAGAATGAGGAAGAATTAAATTCGTTACATAGTAAAATCAAATCATTAAGATCTGTAAGTGATTATCAATATCATCCAAAATATCCAATTTCCCCATTCCGCATTATCCATATGATGATGGCTTTTGCTGCTTCAGTACGCCATATACTTGCCCTTTATCGAAACATTGCTCATACTTTGTATACTTCAATTAGGTGACTATAGATATTCTAGATGATGCGAATAGACAGAATGATCAAGTGAGTTCATCTGCTCCGTTCAAACAAGCTCATAGAAATGTATAAGCTGAATTTTCGCTTTGTAGCTCGATAGGACTGTATGTTATTCCTTCCTATACCGTACTCCTTTCTCTTCCTCTCCCTTTTAATCATTCAAGTAGCGATCTGTACTCTTCGCCGACTTAATTCTCCCTCAAATTCGCCATACTTTCTCATGTACTTGATCTTCTTCTACTCTACATCCTATATACACTCTACAAGCCTCAGCTCCAACATTGCTATCATAAACTAACACCCTTCTTTAGACCAACTCATTCACTTCTTTCGCTTCTTCCCTCTTTTCAACTTCTCGTCATCATAATCGAACAATGGCATCAACTTCAACATTAAGACAATATAGAACAATCGCATATATAGTAGGAGCGATTGTAGTCTTATGGTTAATTTTGAAAATATGGAGAAGTGGTCCAAGTGTTACACCTGTTCATGGTGGATTAGAACCTGAGTATTAATTGAATTGATCAGGTAGGAAAAGTTAGCAATAGGCTAGTGTCAAAGGTAATGGGATTTATGGAAAGATATGAACCTGAAAATCTAGATTTGTCCCAATTGAGGATAAACGAGTAGTAGGAGAAATAATGATCTATGTTTTTTTGTTGTATATTGTCAAATTACCAATACCTGATTATTATGTATATGCATCAGACATTTCATCTTATAAAGACTTATCATTCATAGGCTATGTCGATATGTGTATATATCATAATAGTCTGGAACATGTTGATGGTTATGTATTTTGGGGTTAATGATCTGTGCGATTTAATTGAAGATTCGTCGCCCGCCGGTATAGCGGGAAATAAAACATCCGAGAATGACATTCGCATACATTTTAACCATCAAAGAAAGGGTTATTAAGTTTAGTTTTTATTCTCATTTTTATACATGTAATAATGTAGATTCAAATTCCAGAATCATTAACAAAGGATCCTCTTGGCTAATATTGAAATATATTATCAAATTTGAAAAATTCATATACGAAATAAAATATAAAAAATATGTTCAAAGAGAAACGTCAAAATGGGTCAAAAACAAAATCATGATCAAGAAATTCAAAAAGAAAATAATCACAAAAGTTCAACATCCTCTTTTCATTTAAATAAAGTAAATGATAGTTTATTAAAAGACATTAAAGAAGTTCAAGATATATCTGATCAATCAAATTATAAAATGGGTAAATCTAAAAGTTTTTCTAATTTAGCTGTGAGTTTCATCATTTTTATTTTTAATAAAGTTAACGGCATTTTTATAAAAGTGGAGGATGTCCACTTTGATATTTTTATTAATTTGCTTTTTTAATATAGGAAGTTTTTGGATTTAATTATAATTATAGTAGATCTTCAAGTAGGAATAATGAAATTTTGTCAAGACCAAAATCAATTGTAAATTTAGAAAGAACATCATGTAAGTGATCATTTTTTCACTTATTCATTCGTTTCATCATAATTATGATTTTTATACTTACGTATAATCCCTCTTAAGCTCATACCAAACGACACGTTATACCTGAACATTTACCTACTCAAATTATAATTCGAATTCTTACTTACTGTTGTAATGATACTTTATATAATTGTTTAACAGTTTCAAGACTTTTATTCAATTTATCTGGTCGAATTTTATATAATCATATAATATTTGATTCACCTAAAGATATGTTTGAAAAACTGAAAGATTCTACAATTTTATATGAAAACATAACTGGTAAAATAACTGTAGGACGTAAAAAATTTAAAGATAGATTACTTAAACATACAGAAGAAGTAACACTTCATTCACATGGTGATGATAATTGTAATGAAGAAGAAGAAGAAGAAAAAAATGAAAAATTATCATTATTTTTAGAAAATAAAAATCATCAAAGATCTTCTTCTTCTTCTTGTTCAAATTCATTTAACTATAAATCAAAATCAAGAACTAATACACTTATTGAAATTCCTATAAATTGTCCAAATGTTTCTTTAAATGAAATTATGCCACGTTTAAAAATTTTAAGAATAATTTTAGCAGATGAATTTGATTATCATCTTTTATTTTGTCCTAAATTTAATTCACCTTGTCCTTTATTAAAAAATTTAAAAATTGAAAAATTAATTATAATTGGTGCGAGATCACCTTTAGTTGTGTTACCAAATTCATTCCCTTCAACAATAACTTTCACGACTCCTAATTCTCCTCCTATTCAACTTAATTCTAATAAAAAAATTAAATCAACAGGTGGATTACCAATAGGTTTAAAAGAATTAACAATAATTTTACCAACAGGTAGATCATATGATTTAAAAGATTATGAAGGTTTTGAAAATATTTTTAATAATAATAATAATCATTCATTAAATTCAATTAAAAAAATTTCAATTATTTTTTTAACTAATAATAAAAGAAATTTATGGCAAATTGCATTTTATAATTCAAGAGATATTAAATATTTAAATTCTTTTTCAAGTTTAATTGAAGATTTAATTAAAATTATAATTTCTTTACCTTTAAATTCATCTAATTTAAATTTAAATTTAAATATAATTGGAATTGAAAATTTTGATGGAGAATTATTTAATATGGGTATAGGAATTATGAAAAAAGGTAAAGAAAATTTAAAAAATTTTATAATTGAAAAAATTAAAAATCAACTTTATATTAAATTAGTTAAAAAAAATAAACAAAATCAAATTAATGAAATTTTTAATAAAATTAATTTTATAAATTTAGATGATTGGTTAGAAAATGATGGTAATAAAGAATTAGGTGATAATGGATTTAAAGAATTAGCTAAAGAAGGTTGGAGAGAATTTCGTTAATAATACTTAAAATTTTGATATCAATTTGATTTGTTTACTTTGATATCTTTAATTTATTCGAGGAGAAGCGAGAAGATAGATTTTGTATAAACGTGTATAGATAATATGGACAATTGAATTTAACGAATAGCATGGACTTTAATGAAAATCGTAAATTTAGATGTATGATTTAGCTACTCCATCCTGTCAGTCTATCATGACCTCAATAAGGAACTGTCAGTATCGCCACGACAGTCCACTCCGGGAGCCGGTCAATTATTGTACTGTGTCGATAAGATGAACATGGATAACTTGGCATACGGTAAACTATCTTCCCAAACACAAATCTCTGACTAATGCATATGACAGCCTTATTAGTCTTGTGGTCTTTCCTTCCATTTGAGCTGATCTTTCTCTCTTCTTTTCTGCTAGTAATGATTATCAGGTCTGAACTTCTCCTTGTCAATCCATCCATCAACTTCTTTGGATGTCAAGAAGTCTTGCCAATCTCCTTGATTCAAATATTGTTCCATAGTGAGATACTTGATATTATCAGAAATAAACTTAGCTTTTGCCCTTAGCACATCTTCTCTCGAATCTCTGGTACCGGGTTGTATGTAGATCCCCCAAGCTTGGAATGCTAACGACGTTCTGATGTGTTCTTCTGTTTGTTCCCGCAAACTCTTTCCAGGATCACTATCACGACACAGCTCTTGCAGAGGTCCTGAGTTGACAATGAGTACCTGCACTCCATTTCGAAGGCTGGATATCGCGGATGCGAGGTTCCGCACGGTTCGATATGCTACACTCAGGATCTTCCAGCGTCTGTCGTTGTAAGGTGTTGATCTCCAGTCGTCAGATGGCTTATCAGTCCAGAAAATCCGAGTAAATCTCTTGAGCTTTGCCATCTTTGGTAGTTGCGGAATTCCTGCTCCGTTTGGTATTTCAGTCGGACTTATGAATATAAGCTCTTCCACATCCTCGAAAATTTTAGGCGGCACTGTCTCGGGGAGACCGAAACGGAGAACATCTGCATTTCGAATGATGAGGCGTCTGGGTGTGATAGCTTCGAGTAATTCGCAGTGCCTGTAGCCCCTCTTCCCTCTACACAATTGCATGGTTCTTCCGAGATATGAGGGAGTGATCGTTAAAGTTATGAGTTTGGGCATAATGAGCACCATTCCTTCACACTCTGTTGCTTCATGATATCCTACAGTAAGGGCCTCTGTGTTTTTGAGCAGATGAGTCTTCAGGGAGGTGGTTTTGGAGCTGCCAGCTCCAACAGCTGCCGGCACTCCTTGTTGGAAGAGAGTGATCTTTCGATACAAAACCGGTTGAGCGATGGAAAGAAATTGCTTAGACACCAGACAACATGAGAAGAGTGTATGCTGGTCGTTGACTAATTGTTGAAAGACATTGAAGAGGATATCATTGGGCATAAATGGGATGCTGATTTTCTTTGTCGAATCAATCTGATAAGTAGATTCACAAGTAAAATGAGCTGACGTGACATATGTCTTGTAACGATAGAAAGGAGTAGCTAGTAATACTTACTGTAGTCTTTACCTGTGTGGATTGCATCTTGTGTGGAAGACAAAGTATGGTGAAATATAAGAAGTGGGATGACAGACGTCAACATATGAGTAGTTGAGACGGAGAGAAATGGAAAAAAAAGAGGAAGATCAACGATGTGTATGCACTGTGATGTGTCATGTCCACATGAGTGTATTTTTCAGCACGATTATCCTGACCATGGGTCTGTGCGTTACCCCACGTCAACTCCATAGTAAATAATGCGATTCATGCAACAACCAGAACGGCGATGCATGGTAATTAGCAGGTGATGGATAGACAATCCGAAACTCTATTGAGATCTATGCATATTAAAGATTGACATTAGCCCTTAAAACAGCAATGCGATACATAGTCGAATCATACTACTGGCTCATTTGCCACTTCAACACATAAAGCGCATATTAAAAAATATTTTTATGGGAGAGGCCACCCAACCGCCCATACGTCACTGGTAAGATACAAAGGCCATAGTATACTAAGCCAGGACATACCCTCAACCCTATCCCATTGTCGTCAAGTCGCCGAATTACGAAATCATTTTGATATTTGTAATATATATACAGTACTGTTGTCAAATCGATGGCCTGGTACCGGTGGCAATGGGTATAGATTCTTATTCGGCCAGCGCTAGCCTTTCAGATTATCTATTCCCAGCCAATCTCTTAATGCTCATCATTCTTAATGTGTTATGGTCATTGCGGATTGCGGCGTTACAACAGAGCACGATTTTTGGCGGAGTTAGATAGGAGTGGGGAACCTGGGGTATTGTCTCAGAACAAGCTTTAATCCTTCAATCCATATATCGTTGTTCGTTATATATACAAAGTCAAGAATGAAACGGTGCGTCACATTCTAAGTATTGTGTTGAAAAGCTTCTTCGCATCTGTAGGAAAGTGTACGCAGCGGAGGGAAAGGAGGGGAATGATACAAGGTGGGTGGCTTATAATCAAGGCTCAGCATACCCATGAATTTCTTGACGTTGCGAGTACTCTCGGTCCGTCCATGAGCATGCAGTGTAAGTCTATGCGCATCATGAACCGACATTGGATGCTAGAATAATGCATTCCGAATTGTATCAGGAGAGACAATCGCCATATACAGCGATCGAGCTGACTTTAAATGATATACAGTATACGATAGACGGTCGTTATGGCTATAAACGTTTTACAAAACTGCCGATACCTATTCATTGGTTTTGACTAACCATTTCAGATTTTTGATCGCTCATTTGAGGAGCTGTGGACAGCATATTTGGTGAGAGCAATTATAACATCTTGTGTATTTTTGACATTAAGACCTGGATTAGAAGGAGTTTTACCGAAAACTTTACAATATTTTTCCAATTCTGGATCTTGATCCATTTCATAAGGTACAGATAATTGTAATTTATCTTTCAAATTTTGATCTAAAATATCTAAAATGGTTAATGCATCATAAATGATAAGATTTGACTTATTTCCTAAAACTTTTTTATAGTCTTTGAAATATTCTTCATAATCATCCATAGTTACTTGATCATTGGATTTCTCACCATACTTTTTTTTGAATTCATTAGCAATTTCGGAAATTTTTTCATCAGGTAAAGTAGTTTTATATTTAAGAAACATTTCAGTAGTGAAAAAAGATTTACTAAAAGTACCTTTAGGATTTAAAGTATTCCAAAATTGATGAGCATCTACACTTTCTCTAAGTTCATTTATAATTTTTATACCTTTATTTGATTCTTTTGATAATTCAATTAAAAATGATCCATTCATTGAACATGCAATAGCAGAATTTTTAGTCCAACAATTAATTGGTATTTTATTTTCTTTAATATATTTTAAAACTTTTTTTGAACTATTAATATTATAATACATATTTCTTGCATTTTCATTAGGAACTAATGAATTATTTTCATATTTTATACCACCTTGATTGATAATTTTTAAAGTATTTTCTTTAAATTTATTCGCCCTATTTGAATCTTGGAGATATGTATCTAATGTTTGTAATCCAGTCGTAATGACTCTTATGACTTTTTTACCCGATTCTTTCGCTTGATCAAAAATATCAGAGCATAGTTGTAAATGATCACGTCTTTCAGTATCACCAATTTTAGAGGTATCTAATTTTGTTAATAATTGATGATATCGTTGCCAATTTGTATTTTCACTATTTGACATCATTACATCTCTTCTCTTATTTGTAATTTCCAAACGTTCCTTATCCCAATCATTTGGATCATACTCTTCTGTTCCTTCTACAACCGGTACATCGTTTAAACCAAACGAATTCAATAAACCTTTAACAAAGTGAACATTCTCTTTTCGGTTGATGCCAGTAACATTTACACCCTTGAGTTTAGTGTAATCTAGCTTATGAAGAGCAGAAGCAATTGTTAAAGCTATTGGATCATCATAGTCTGACATTTTACATGTTCCAGCATCAGTATCAAGGGTAAACCAAGAAGCATCCACGCCACGAACACGTTGTGCGTTAACATGATCAGAGATAGAGTCGATGATGACCCGAGAACCCGGGTCAAGCTTAGAAAGGGCTGTTGAGTGAATACTGGTTGTAAGTTCGAGAAACAAAGAATCTTTCATCAGTCATTTGTTGTCTCCATGGGCCAATAAGATATATAACATACGAGCTTGTGGACATATTCATCGATATCATATATAGTTATAATTGGGAACTTGTTGAAAGTTTGAAAGATAGGCTACTCTTGAATAACAGTTTTTAGGTAGCAGAATGATTTAACTTGAAATGGAAGTCAAGCATATACAGTATACTACATGAAAGCGATAACTCAGCTGACAAAGGTAATTTGCAGAGGTGATTCAAATGCAGACAATACGGTGGGAGAGGTCCTTTGTCTTCGTAGATTGCCCCGACGTTTATTCTCCCTCAAACACATGAAGGGATTATGACATGACCGAATTGGACTGTTTCAGCCTTTCATATCCTTTGTCGAATGAATCCTGGCTTCTTCGGGCTTAAATTGGTGTCATAGGCTAGAACGAGATTCAGAACCCCATACTGGGAATGAAAATTGAGTCAGCAGTTTCTCTTGGCTAAATTGGCTACATGACGTATGCTGGACTCAATGGTTTTTGCAAAGCAGTGTCCAAGCCATAAAATGATGCATGAGTCAATACAAAAGGAAAAGAGCAGATGTAGCAATAAAGGATAACAACCTGTAGATCTGAGTCACTGTATAACTACTCCTCTTCCTGCGAACTTTACATGGTGATCAAGCCTTTGGATTTCAACTCTTGGCCTCGATCAGCTATTATACCAAAAGATTAACGGACAAATCAGTAATTTTCTGTCAAATGGCGGTATAAGGAGATGATGACTTACTTATTGTCCAGGTAAATCCGAGCTTCTTATACAGGTCTAAGAGTAATATGAGATCAATTGATTTGTTTCATGGTTAAAAAGTGAAGGCTTACCCAAATCTGCTCTGTAATCATGTCCATCCAGCGAATCACCTTCAAGTAAGATCGCATCATGAGTTTGAGGGGGTTTGCTAGATTATGTTGATTGTATAATTTCATCAATCCCTCTTTCTTTCATAATAGTTGATTGAAAAATACTGTAACTTACTCAATCTTGAACAGATAATGAGAAAATTGATTTTCCAATTTCCAAGGAACTTTGAAATCGCCAATATCGAATCTAGAGAAAAACCAGGTGTTCAGCCACAATAGAAGTGCGTTTATAGGTATATATCCATATTCATATTGGAAAAAGAGCTTTAACATAACCTAAACTTACTGAAATTCTTTATTATCGTACACCCATAGATCACCTAAAGATGCGAAGAAACCAATACTTTTCCTTGGACATTCTGATGAAGTTGCATATTCAAGTAAATCTTGCATATATCCACCTGGAGCTCTCAAACCAATTTCGAGGGCAATCACGTTAGGATGATGTGACCAAGCCTAAGAAGTTTCAGAAGAAAAAGCGAATTGGGTTCAATGACTCTCAATCGTTATACGTATAGGTAAGGTCATAATACTCACTTTTATGGATTCTAATGCTATATGGTAATATCGTCAAAGTATTCAGTCAGCAGATTTCTCTTGTGATTGAGAGTATCCTTTGGAAAACGAACAATACTTACGATTATCTACTTGTCTAGTGGGCCAAGGTTCGTACACCGGAATGTAAATTGGATTCCCAATTTTCGTTGCCTCCTAATCCATTCATGCAAATCAGTACTGTTTATCGAGATTTGCAATTTAAAAATGAAATTGGATTGAGCAGAACCACTTACTTTCCACCAAGAGCAGAACCACTTACTTTCCACCAAGGTTGTTCTTCAAGTTCTTTAGGATAGCCATACATATGTACAAAAACTTTCCAAACGCACCATTCTGGCAAAGAGAGTTCAGCAGATGTGTATCTTCATGTAGCATGATGAAATGCGATACAAGAAAAAAAATTGACTTACCCAAAGCTGGTACACCTGAAGCATTTCTTCGATCTTTCATAATTTCGCGTAAAAAAGGCATAACTTCTTTGACTTTGCTAAATAATTACATTCACATACCGTCATTCACTTCACGGCATACAGTATACTAATAAACGCAAAGAGAGTGTAACTTACATGTCCATGAAAATTACAATATCAAGCTTTTGTTCTTCTATAAAATCTAACCTATAATTTTCGTTTATTATTAGTCCTATTGATTCAATTTGATAAGTTAGAGTTTACCTACATCGATGCAAAATCAAGAACACCTTCTTCGCTACGTAGTAAATTATTGAAATATCAGCCATAAAATCTTTTCAAAGTGTTTAAACTCGTTATATGTATATTTGACTTACCAGATTGTTCCATGTTCTTCTTTTAATATTAAATGCTCAATACATCCTTTCCAAGGTGTTTGTTCAATTAAAGGACTATAGCCTTTACCAGTAAATGGAGAATAAATTTCTGAAATGAACACAATTTCAAAGAATTAGATTTCCGCCACTGGATTGTCAAAATGTTTACATACCTGATTTTTGTAGATGTTCAGCTATATTTGTTGTTCTTCCAAGTGTTGGATCGTGAAATAAAACTACAATTATTATCAGAAAGAAGACAATTCCCAATGAGTTTGTAATCAGTTGGCGGTTCATTTTAAAATACACTAACCAGGTACATTATCTGATGTTAATCTAATATCAATTTCTACGCAAATCACATTTTGTTCAACAGCTTTTTGGATTGAACTTCGACTCTGAAAACATAAGAATTGGTATCAGAATTAGAAAGTCATTATATGTAGGAGTTCAAAGATAATTACGTTCTCAGGAATACCTTCCCACCTAATTCCTCTATGAGCAGATAATAAAAAGTCCCCCTTCTTAGGATATTTGATTCTATTTACGAATTCTTTCACATCTCTCTTTCCCACTTGGATCATTTCATCAGAGGGATTCGGCTTGTCTTGTGAATTGATTGTCATACTGCTTGATTTTAATTCCAAGGAAAATTTATTAGGTTATCGAGTGAAGATGATCGTTGTTGAAATTACAACCAATGATACGAGGGACTAAGAAGGTTTATTTATATATCCTGCCTTACATCTATGTTCATCAGCTCTCATTCTCTTCTACGATCTTCGACCCAACAGGTTGAAAGGATCAGTGTCAACTCCTTCAAAGAAACGATCCATAGTTTCAGAGGTCCTTTCATGAATTTTTTCACCGATACAATACAAGTCTTTTACTATGTTGCGTCACAATCATCGTCATCTCACTCATGTCACGTTCATTACTCTTTTGACCACCATCAACTATGACGACACGAAGCGGAAAAGGAGGGAGACGGTGACGATGAAGAGTGTAATTGTTTGCGAAATTCGACTGCCACTTTCACTGCAGTCCGTGTAAGGCTATTTTCGTTCCACAATATCCGCTATTATACTGTCAAAATGCTTTAGCTAATCAATATGTGTAAGTGCATGAATAACAAAGCTAGCGGGGTATATACGAGATACAATTTGAACTATGATGATTGATAATTCCTTTTCGGTCCGATGTCCTGCGGGGATCTTTGACTTGCTATCGATCTGCTTTTCCTCGATACTAATCCCTTTCCGAGCCAACTTATTTTGTTTTTTCCGATTCAATAGCTAATTTTTGCTTCTTCAATTCCTCGCTATACCATTCAGTCCACCTTTTCATTCCTTCATCTAATCCCACGATAGGATGATATCCTAAAAGTCTTCTAGCTTTTTCAATATCATAAAATCTTTGTTGAGTAGCTTGACTAACTCTGAATCTTGTAAAACCAGGTTCTTTTCCTGTAAATTGTGAAAACATTTCTGCTAAAGTAGCTAATAATAATCCAATTATAGTAGGTAAAACTATTGTATAAGGTGGAATATGTCCAAGTTGTTTCCAAATTGTTCTTGCAAAATCCCAAAAATAAATTGGTTCACCATTTGTAATAAAATATGCTTGTCCTGCAATTGATATACCTTGACCTTCTTCACCATTTTCATCTTTTGAAGATTCATTTGAAAATTGATCCATTTTATTTCTTAATACAGGTCTTAAATCACTTTCATCAACTTGACCTTTTTCAAATTTTTCTGCTAATTTTAAATCTTCTTCAGTTGGATTTGGATTAGGTCCAATTGGTTTTGATGATGAAGTTGGTATTTTATGTTTACCCAGAGAAATATCAATACTTGAAATTGGATCTCTAAGTAATGAATAAGGATAAATTGAATCTAATTTATCAGCAGCAAGAAGATGAGCATATGCAACATTTCCAACATATGTAAAATCTCCTAAATTTAAATTATCTCCAATTTGCCATTTAGTTTGACCATTTTTGATTACACCGTAAAATCCATTAATCATTTGTCTATCACCTGGACCAAATATTCCAGCAGGTCTAATTGCACAAGTTAATAATCCTCCAACACCATTAGCTTCTAATACCATTTTTTCAGCTGCTACTTTAGTTTCATTATAAGCGTCTAAAGGTGTAGCAGGATAATCTACCCTTTCATCTACATCGGTTATATCTTCTATACCTGAATATATTACTCCGCCGGATGATGTGTATACGAGCTTGTCAACTGTCGATTCAGGTTGTTGACATGCATCAAGCAATGTACGTGTACCTTCTACGTTGACTTTTTCGTATATTGCTCGACCCATTCCGTGGGCTGGTGACGCTGTATGAATAACAACTGATGCTTTGGACTGAATTTACAATCGATTAGCTTGTTCACTGGTACTGCAAGCAGACAGAGCAATGTGAATTTGATCTCACCTTGTATAAAGCGTTTTGTACATCTTCAGGTTTGGATAAATCACCAATGAAGAAGGTAACATTACTGCCAACCGTCAAGCCCATCAACTTATGTTCACTTATACAAAGTGAACGATGAACAAAAAGAACTGACCTGTCAAAATGCCTTTGGACTATGTCAAATACCGACACTTGAGTTTCTCCTCTAGCAAGTAATTGTTCAACGATATGTCGACCTAAGAATCCACATCCTCCTACTACTAAATATGATTCGGATGACATGGCGGGAGACTTGGCAGGTGGAAAGTCGGAATTGAGGTAATGTCTATGCGTCCAAAGACACTAGTGATGAGCAAGGGTGAAAGCTTATCTAATTCGGTAGCTATGATTGATGAAATAATCTTATACCCTTCTATCGTCACAAGCAGATTGTTCAATGAATTATGTTTGAGGATGTTAATGTTAATAGGGGGAACATGATACGAGTGAAAGCGGGCGCGGACCGGGGGACAAGAAGAGCTTTAAAAGAAAGCCACGTACTTGAGAATTGATAACGCGAGACCACTTTGCTTCCTTTCCGACGGGTTTGTATTTAGAATTGAGATATTTCGAGCGCTAGTTTATGAACAGCTTGCTGCAGCTGTAAGAGACGGATTTTCAATCCTTTGTCTGTAGCGTTCTCTTTGCTTGTCATAACACTTGTCTTTCGGCAGACTCAATCGAGCAACACCGTCAAGGGTGATTGTCTAGCAGGTTTGGCCAGAATCTTGCAAAATACTCGCAAGGGAGGAAAAGACGCTCTGGTCAAGATGATGTGCATCAAGCATGTTCTGCTTTACTTCTTTCTTCTGCCTATACCAGTGAGCCAGTCGTCCATTCAAGCTGTAGTACAAAGCATACCCTTACGACAAAGTGACTTGATCACCTTGACTCTGATTACTGATATTTCATTAACCACCCCGCAGGCAGCTTCACCGATATTCATATTGCTGTTTACGGCTGCAGCATTTATAGCTATCAAGCCTTGTGGATACTGTTTATCACTTGTCAGTTTTTCCCCTTTCCCAATTAGCTCAATCGGAAGCTGAAAGTCCCTTTTGATCTTTATATAGCTTGCAATTCTTTTCTTATCAAGTTCTCCTCATTCTCCTTTTCTTCATCCCTCCCTCGACTCACAGGCTTCCTCATCATCCCGTATTAATTCAACAAGCACAGTAATTTCATCTGCCAACTTACCACTAAATGCACCATTGCCGAATCGAACATGGATGAATTTAAATGGTGGACGATACTCTTCGCCCAATCTTGTAGGCTACGAAGAAATGAATAAAGCTATTTCCGCAACTTATTCAAATTCAACAAGACAAAACGCTCTCTGGAAAAAGATATTTGGTTGGGATTTGGGTCAATCATTTTATACTACCTCGAATAGGGTTATAACTGGAAATACCATTTTAGATAAAATAGTAGAACCTTATTTACCCCCTTCTCCGGAATCTTCAGCTATCATATCAATAGAGACGAATAAATGGAGAAAAAGGGAATTACCAAAAAACTATTTTGATATGAGCTGGAAAGGAATAGGATTTGTAGTTGATTTTGGTTTGAAAAGGTCTGAAGATGGGATTAAATGGGAAATTGAAGAAGTCATAGGCAAAGAATGGGTCAGATCTATACCTGATGCTCAAACAATTGAGGATATGTCGATAGGTATCGATGAAGAGAAAATCCAATCTCCTTTGCAGAATCAGGAAGCCGACCAAACGAGGAAAGGGAATTTTTGGGATAAAGTGCCAATATTGAGTAGCTATTGGTGATTGGCGAGTAGGCATGGACGTGACATGCATACTGTATATCTATACTTTAGGCTACTTGACAGAGTTACCAAATAACCATTGTTTCCACACAATGAATTCATAAATTTGCGTAAATGCAGTTCGAGTATATGTCACCTATAGTCTAAATATTGATGCTGCACACAGAGCCCTTACTTGAGCTCAACATGTCGATTTACGAACAATCGGAATGAACCATTTTGATCACTTTTCTGAACACAGCAGGTAGACAGTAAGAAGGCGGCAGAGTTCAGAATTTAAGAATGCGGGATATAGTGATACCAACAAGGCGCTAAAGCCTTTCTGACTCCATCGAAATTTGGTATCCGCTAAAATTCCGAGAGCTAAGATTTTTCAAGGAATATCGATACTCGTAAAACATGGGATGCTTATTCATGGTTACAAGCTCTTTTAAACTTCCTGCTTGTCTGTATGGATGACATGTTCTTGTATACACTTTCATATCCCTATGAAAGAACTAAATCTTTGCTTTATCCCCCCACACTTGCAGCCCCTCTATCCAACCACAGGCGTTTAAGTGACAATGACGTCTATCAAAGCGGGATAAGTTAAGGGGGCCCCTGAGTCCCTTATATAATTTCTCCCTAATAAGGTAATTTCAGGGTTTTTATAAAGTAATCACGGCCCCACCATCCCACCATTTTAAACAGATTGAGTAACTTATTGTATCGTCATCAAATTCCCAATTCCCTTGTCAATCTCAGGACTTCTGATACCTAAACTCAACTCCAATCAAAATAGCATCTTGATTTAACTTTGACTTGTACAACTAGTTGTTGCTTCTTCAAAGTCAATTGATCATATTTCCTCTAAGTCACGTCGTCAATATTAGATACGGGAATACACGAAGGTGAGTTGCGTTCGCTCTCGCACAATGGGTCTAGGGACATTGTCATGGTTTAGGGAGTACCAGGACATTGGAAATATGGACAATGGTACGAAGG
Organism: Kwoniella pini CBS 10737; assembly: GCF_000512605.2. Lineage (NCBI taxonomy): Eukaryota > Fungi > Basidiomycota > Tremellomycetes > Tremellales > Cryptococcaceae > Kwoniella > Kwoniella pini. The sequence goes on along the minus strand of NC_091717.1, from coordinate 1,281,943 downwards.
CAGCCGTCAGAGTCTGTGCGAATGTTTGAGTGGATACCTTTGTCAAGTTGACTATGATCCTGTTCTTTGATCCGGTATCAGCTTAGTTTGGAGTTGGGTTGAACGTTGAACGATAACGTTGAACGATTTTAGCTGACATTCTCCCATTCTCATCTTCCTTTCAATTGACCAATCTGAATCTTACTACATGTCCTTGTCAACGTCCTTCTAGTTCTGGCGATTCTACCAAGTAAAATAAAAAATATCATATCACTTGTTCATAACTTTCCTCCCACAACTCATTTAAGATGGCTCGTTCGGTGCACTCCCCATTACTCTTTGAGTGTGCTTGGGAAGTAGCGAATAAAGTTGGAGGTATTTATACTGTTATCAAGACAAAAGTACCTGTAACCACTAAGGAATACGGAGACCGGTAAGTTCATCATTTTTAACATCACGGAGCGCTCATACTGATAAATCGCCTTGTAGAGCATGTTTGATTGGTCCATTGAGTTATAAGACCGCTCCCATGGAAGTTGAATCTGAGGAACCGTGAGTCGATTTTGTGAATACCGTATAGAAGGTCGAAATACAACTAATCATACCTGTACGATCTAGTGAACCCGGAACACCATTCGCTCTTACCCTTAAGTCCATGCAAGAAAGAGGTGTGAAGCTCATTTACGGTAGATGGTTGATTGAAGGTAATCCTAGAGTATTGCTTTTTGACACTGGATCATGTTACGACCGGTAAGTTCCCTTTAAAATGATCTATTTGTTTTGTTCCGTGACGGGGTGAAGAGCTGAGGTTATTCCCGCCCAATTGACAGGATGGATGAATGGAAGACCGATCTCTGGAATCTTGCCGGTATCCCTTCACCACCTAACGATCATGAAACTAATGAGACAATTGTATTCGGTTATATGGTAGCCTGGTTCTTGGGAGAAGTGAGTCAAGTCATTTTCATAGATCCTTCGGGTTCACTAAATCGGGTATTTGCAATAAATAGTTCTCCTCAAGAGAGACCAGTACAGCCATTATTGCTCATTTCCACGAATGGCAAGCTGGTTTAGCTATTCCATTATGTCGAAAGAGACACATCGACGTAACTACCATCTTCACCACTCACGCTACTTTGCTCGGTCGATATCTCTGTGCAGGAAGTGTAGATTTCTATAATAATTTGCAATACTTTGATGTGGACCATGAAGCGGGAAAGAGAGGTATCTATCACAGGTGAGCGATTATCCAACCGATAATGTCCGGAGGGGATTGCCAACTGAATGAGCCATTTTCCAATAGATACTGTATCGAAAGATCAGCTGCACACTGCGCAGACGTATTCACTACCGTATCTCATATTACCGCATTCGAATCTGAACATCTTCTTAAGCGAAAACCAGGTGAGCAAAACGCGCCGCCCTTTTCCCACTTAGCAAGCTGACAGTTTGACTTTAGATGGTGTTCTACCCAACGGTCTTAACGTTGTTAAATTTGCTGCTATGCACGAATTCCAAAATATGCACATGCAATCCAAGGAGAAAATCAACGATTTCATTCGAGGTCACTTCTACGGTCACTACGATTTCGACCTCGAGAACACCGTCTATATGTTCACTGCTGGACGATATGAGTTTAGAAATAAGGGTGTGGATATGTTCATTGAGTCCCTAGCTCGTGAGTAATTCGATTATATCAATTTCCCAGTACTGAATATATCGATACTCTCCAACTAGGATTGAATCACCGATTGAAAGAGATGGGATCCAAGACTACTGTAGTAGCTTTCATCATTATGCCTGCTGCCACCAACTCTTACACGATCGAGGCCCTCAAAGGTCAAGCTGTTACTGCCCAACTGAAAGAATGTGTTAAACAGATCACTGGTAGAATTGAAAAGAGAATCTTCGAGCATGCTGCTAGGTATTCAGGGTATGTCTGATGACGGGTAGAAGCCGCTGTTCCGATGAAGTAAAGCTAACGAAGCGTTCTGATAGTGAACATGGTACCGAAGTTCCCAATCCAGAAGATCTTCTTTCTAAGGAAGATGCTGTTGCACTCAAGCGAAGAGTCTTCGCTCTCAAGCGAAATTCACTTCCTCCTATTGTAACTCACAATATGGCCGATGACGCCAATGATCCCATCTTGAACCAATTTAGAAGAGTTTCGCTGTTCAACCAATCTTCCGACCGAGTCAAGGTCATCTTCCACCCTGAATTTTTGAACTCGAATAACCCTATATTAGGCTTGGACTACGAGGAATTCGTTAGAGGTTGTCATTTAGGTGTCTTCCCATCATACTGTATGTTAGCTGAGTGGTCTACCACCTATCGAGGGAAGAGCTGACTAGCTGTGTAAATCAATCATTTAGACGAACCCTTCGGTTATACACCAGCGGAATGTACAGTCATGGGTATTCCTAATGTCACTACCAACTTGTCAGGTTTCGGTTGTTTCATGGAGGATTTGCTGGAAACACCTGAAGTGAGTCAGCCGATGCTATATGGAATATTGGCGGTATTTTAGCTTATATTGCTGGATTATTTTAGGACTACGGTTGTTACATCGTTGATAGACGTGGACAAGGTGTAGATGATTCGGTCAACCAATTGACCAACCAATTACTCTCCTTCACCACTAAATCGCGAAGACAACGAATTAACCAACGAAATCGAACCGAACGATTGTCTGAATTACTTGATTGGAAATCGCTTGGTCTCGAATACGTTAAAGCTCGACAGTTGGCCCTCAGAAGAGCCTACCCAGATTCGTTCGACGATGACGAGCCTGATTTCACTGGTGTTCAACGAGTTGGCGCACCTTTATCTGCACCAGGTTCACCTAAAATGAGAACAGGGATGATGACTCCTGGTGATTTCGCTACTTTGACTGAGGAAATGGAACACCTTGGTACTCAAGATTACATGGGAGGCAAAAGTGAGTTGGCCCTCCTCGTAATACAAGAATGAGTACAAGATTCAACTAGGCTAATGTGTATTTTGTTTTTTTGTAGGTTGGCGAGGTATCAATGATGATGACGATGAAAATCACTACCCTTTCCCCCTCGTCATGAAACCTAGAAACAGATCTGATTCTTTGGCATCGGCTATCTCGGGTACAGCTACCCCATCTGGTGGAAGGAAATTATCTGAGAAGGATTTGGAAAAAGCAGATGCTGTTTTGAGTAGTATGGGACAAAACGGACTCAATGGTAACGGTAATGGTCATTGATTGGAAGGATAGTAGCATGGATAAGATATTATCATCAGTTTAGCTTTTATGCGTTTTTACACGTTGATCGGTTAATGATGTGAATGATTTTTCAAGGAAAGAAAAGGAAACGAGAAATCCATAAAATTGCATCAGTCAAAATTCCATAGTTTAAACTTCAGCTTCATCTTGATGTATGAGATGTTTCTCCACAAACTACGTTTGGACTTTCGGATACGTATCTAACTGCTTGTTCAGTCGTTATTCACTTTACGATTGTGCCAAATACCACTCTGGCGATTACCGGCGGCGGTATTGAAGAAGGAAGTATTGTGCGGGATTTTATCAATATGAGATAATTTTACTTAAATAGGTAAATTGAGGAAGTTCGGTCATATAAGACCAATCTCCTGACTTCGGAGATGTTAAAATCCAAAATTGCATATAAGGTTATACCATATACCCGAGGTTACTAGTAATCTTTGATATGATAATACTACGGATTAAATAAAATATATCGTAATTAACTCATTTTTGGAAAGGAAGATCTACGCTTAAATGCCGTACTACATAGATATGTATGACTAATACTAAAGACTAAGATTAGAAAGATTCGGGCATATAGGACTAAACAGATAAATAGAAAACCGAACAAATTCATGAGAGATTACTTAATTCATTTATAAAAATAATTATATTCAATCTTTCACATACATATGAAATGTGAATTTCATGACAAAGAATCAAAGAATTATTTGTAAGTTACTTTTGACCATTACTTGCTCGGAATCCGTATTTATCTAAAAACAAAAGTATATAAAGGATCTTTTATTAAAACCTTTTGGAAAGTAGATCAACAAATCCGAATAAGATACATTTAGATTCATCAATTACTTAGTCAACAATTACTCAATTACTCAATGACAACAAATAATTCACCTCAACCACCTAGTCCATCAACTCATACTGTTTCACAAACACCAACAATGACAGAACCAATTCCAACTTTAAAAACAAATTTAGGTCCTTCTTCACCTGAAGATCAACCTTTTAAATACGGACAAGGTAATGATAATTCTAATAATAATGAAAAATTATCAAGAAATCATTCTCGAGGTACGAATATAAATTCAGATAATAATAAAAATAATAATGGATTTAGTCCTTTAAGAGTTTATGAAAGTAGAGATGCAAATAATAAAAAAATGCCAGAATCTCAAACTACAAATAATTTAACACCTGCTAAATCTATTGTAGCAAGTATTATAAAACCTGAACAAGGTGGAAAAGAGAAAAAAATGGAAAAATTCAAATATTCTTGTAAGTTTACAATCATCCAATAGAATAAAAAAAAACGTTAAATTAATTTACATTTATAGTTTTTTCACCTGAAATGGCAATGTTTAGAAAATTAGCATTGAAATTGTTAATTGGTACTGTTGTTATAACTGTACTTGTTATGTGGTTGACATTACCATTTTATTGGGGTTCATGTGAGTCAAATAAAAACAATAAATATGAGATTATAATTGAACTAATTTTTTTTAAATGATCAGTGTGGAAATCTAATAAATATACCGATAAATTGACTGTAAGAATTATTGATAGGGATGGAGGAGAAATTGGACAAGCTGTTTCATCAGCATTGGTAAGTTGGTTTTTGTTCTTGGATTGATCTCCTTATCTATATGTCATGACATAATTTTCAAGTTCCCAATACAGTCTAAATATAGATTAAATTACTAATATCTTTTATATTTTACGTATATAGTTACAACAAAAGAATTTACGATATTTTATTACTTCTCCTTCTGAATTTCCAGATATTTCAGCAGTTGAAAATGATATTGTACAAGAAGGAGCATGGGCTTCTATAGTTATTAATTCTGGTGCTACTGAAACGCTTAATCAAGCTAGATTAATTGGAAATTCAAGCTATAATCCCTCTGAAGCTATTCAAGTATTCTATGCTCAAGCAAGAATGGAAACAGCTGTCAATAGTTATTTGATACCTTATATTCAACAAGCTTTGACTGCGATTTTATTTCAATTCAATGGAAGATCCGTAGCTGAATTGTGAGTTGATATTATCATCGTCCTCAACCTCTCTCTCTTCAAAAGCTCCTTATTAACGGTTTATCTGTCATAGCTTACAAGCAAATGCAAACAATGCTACTGCATTAACAACTCTGGCTGCTGCTCCTGCAAGCATATCAACTCCAGTATGGTACAGCTTAGTCAACCTTAGACCTTACGATCAACCAGTAGCCACAGCAATCACTCTTGTCGGATTAATCTACATGTTAATTTTCTCATTTATCATAACAATGTCAAATAATGCCGTTCGAGAAATTATAGCTCCTTTTTTAACAACAAAACATTATTTGATTTATCGAATTTGTGCACCTATTTCATTATATTCCGTAATTTCTTTCTTCTTCGCCATGATTAATTTACCTTTTAAAGTTCATTTTGGTGCTCATTATACATATGGTGGAGGTTTCTTTTTATGGTGGTTTACTGTTTTCTTAGGAATGGCTTCAGTAGGTCTTTCAACAGAATTCATGATCACTATCCTTGGACCGAAATTTATCTCTTTCTTCCTTTTACCTTTAATAATTGCAAACGTTTCGTGAGTGAAATTATCTTTTTTTTTTCTAATTCTATGTAAAACGATAATTGATAAATGCTTTGTAGGGTTGTATCTTTCCCTCATGAATTACAACCTTGGATCTATCGATACGGAGTTGCGATGCCTTTTTATAATGCTTCAAGAGTAGTTAGAACTGTAAGTTTAATTTTTTCGTTATTTACAATTATAGTATATTATTAGGGCTAATTGTCTCTTGTGATATAATCAGATAATCTTTAATACTAAAAATGATATTGCTAAAAATCTTGGTATCTTACTTGCTTGGATTGTTGTCAATATAATCACTATTAGCGTAGCTACTTGGTTATTTAGAAGAAAGAGTGTAAATGAACATAATAAGGAAATGGGAGAAAATGAATTAGATAAAGTTGAACAACCATAAATAAATTGATTGTTTCCTTGGCGCTTGTTCCGATTTTTAGGACTGTTATTTGGTTGATGAACCAAAATGTCAAAATCAATGCAAATAATATACACAGTAGTATGCTTTCTTACACGTATACATGCATAACTCAAAAGGATGTTAGATTGACTCTGCTCATGTTTTGGCTTACGTTACGAATTAGAAAGCATATTCCATCGTATATGCTACATGCATTCCGGGTGAATACGTAATTGCGAAATCGCCACGTGCTAGGCCGTTTTTTGTTTTTGAGATTTTTGGGATTTTTTGAATTTCGATGCGATTGACAGAAAGAAGTTGTATATTCATAAGGCATTTATACTCTTATTGTTGTATATCGATCGGACCTATTATCTTATTCCATCGTCCTTCTGTCAACACTTTTCCAAAGGAGATCGCCTACAAGTTGTCCTTGCTGAACAAATCAGCTTTACTTGTGTCTTCCTACATCTTCTTCGATATTCAGAATGATTCCCCAATCATCACTTGCTAGGGCTTCTTTAGCTCTTGGTAATGTCATTTCAAGAAGATCAGTGCTTGCATCAAGGAGTATAATCAGACCCTCTATTCTTACCTCAATTCAATCATCCAAATCGCAAAGCTTACAAGGTGAGTTTTATCCATCTATCTTATCATATATAAGTGTTATGAAGGTTAAAATTTTATTTAACTTACTTTTTCTAATGAATTAGCTATACTATCAAGTCGAGGTTATTCAGCAGCTGCTCAACCAAAATCAGAAGATGAATTCTTTGTATCTGATAATACCCCTTCCTCTTCTTCATTCGCCTCTCGATCTTCAAATCCATCGACAACAGAAGATGGTTTTTTTGCTCCTTCTTTAACTGAATCTCCTTCCTCTTCACCAACTATATCGTCTGAAGGATCTGATCGTACAGGACCTGTAAGAGATATAGTACCTTTTGAATCTTTAAAAGGCAAAATCAATCATGATACTTTGAAAGCGTTGACTTTCAAACCTTTTCAATTAAAAGCAATGTCAGAAGTTCAAAAACGAGTTTTAGGTTTAATGCCTTCTTTAGGAGGTGGACAATTGAGAGGACAAGCTAAGGAAGATGCTGAGGCTGTTGGACAAGTTGAAGAATTTAAAGAGAGAGAAGATCTTTTGGTAAAAGCTAAAACTGGTACAGGAAAAACTATTGTGAGTTTTGCAACTTTCGTTGTCCATCGAATCAAGGAAGAAATAACTAATTACGATAATTAGGCATTCCTTGTTCCTGCAATCGATGCTCGAATCAACAAAGTCAATGAATTAGTAAAGACTCCTTACCCAGATGGATCTATTCCAGATCGAGCAGCACAAGGTAGAAATGAAAGAGCTATAACACGATCCCATGTTGGTACATTGATTATCTCCCCCACCAGAGAATTGGCCACTCAAATTGCAAATGAAGCTTTAAAACTTTGTACATGGCACAAAGAAATGCAAGTTAGATTATTAGTTGGTGGAGAATCAAGACATCGACAATTAAAAGATTGGAAGAGAGGTAGAAAAGATATAGTAGTTGCAACCCCTGGAAGATTGAAGGATTTACTTTCTGAAGAAGAAGTTAAAACAGCTATTGAATTTGCGGATCAATTGATTTTAGATGAAGCTGATACGTTATTAGATATGGGTTTCTCACAAGATTTAAATCATATAATATCACATTTACCTAAAGAACGTCAAACTTTCTTATTCTCAGCAACAGTTTCTAAAGAAATCGCAGCTATAGCTAGGAAATCTTTAAAACAAGGACATAAAGTTATAGACTGTGTACCTAAAAACGAATCAAATGTACACCTTCATATTCCTCAACATTACACTATCGTACCTTCCGCCTCTGAACAAATACCTCACATCTTAAGACTTATTGCTCATGATCAATTCCTCAATCCTCATAGTAAAGTTATCGTTTTCCTAAATACTACCAAACTTACAATGTTAACTGCTACACTCGTAAGAGAATTGAAAGACTCGTTACCAAAAGATATCAATGTATATGAAATTCATTCAAGATTAGATCAAAATCAAAGATCGAGAGCTTCGGAAAGATATAGACGTGATACAAAACCTAGTGTATTAATAACTTCTGATGTATCAGCAAGAGGAGTAGATTATCCTGGTGTCACTAGAGTTATTCAAGTTGGTATGCCAGCTAGTGCTGAACAATATATACATAGAGTAGGAAGAACAGGTAGAGGAGGTAAAGAAGGTGGAAGAGGTGATTTAGTATTGTTACCTTTTGAAGAAGGATTTGTTAATAGACTTAATAAAATTCCAATTAAACCTGTACCAACAAGTGAATTAGAAAGGGAACTTTTAGAAATTGCTTCAAGTGAAGATTCAAAATATATTGAAAAATTAAATGGTATAAAAGAAGCAATTACACAATTAATGCCTTCTTTAGATTCTGAAGCAATTGAAGAAGTTTTCACATCAATGATAGGTTATTATATGGGTAAATCAGATCAACTTAATGTTAATTCACATGAAATTTTACAAGGTTTAAAAGATTGGTCAGTTGAAGCTGCTGGATTACCTGAACCACCTTATTTATCACCTGGTTTCTTACAAAAATTAGGTTTAGGAGGAGGTGGAGGAAATAGAAGATCAGGTGGATTTGGTAGATCTTCAGGTGGTGGTAATAGATCAGGAGGTGGTGGTGGTGGTTTTGGTGTAAATAAAAGATCAGGAGGAGGTGGTTTCGGTGGTGGTGATAGAGATCGTGAACCTAGAGTAAGAAGTGGAAGTTTCTCTTATGGTGGAGATAGAGATAGATCAAGTGGTTTCTCAAATAGGGATAGAGGGGACAGAGGGGACAGAGGGGACAGAGGGGACAGAGGGGACAGAGGGGACAGAGGGGATAGAGGAGATAGAGGAGATAGAGGGAATAAGAGGTGGTAAAGAAGAAGAAGAAGAAGTAGTCGAATCTTGACAATTTGAAACGCAAAAACCCATAATTATTGGGAAATTTTATAGATACAATTTTACCCCTCAGAACCATTTTACGCATTTAGTACGATTTCATATAAAAATTACCTTGTCTTACATCTGTTGTATTGATTTAATCTAAATAATCATGAACATGCATCGCAAATACACCTTTCATTGTAGATTTGTTTTCTTTCTGGCTCGGTCAATGACCGGGTCATTGTTTCATAATCGCAAGTTTTTTGCGATATTATTTGCCTCTCTCCCTCTAAGCTCTCAAATTGACCACTTTACGTAGACGGTCTCATCGAGAGTCCTCCTCTGTTTTCCCTTCAGGCGGCTTTGGCTCAGTCCTTTGAACCTTCTTTGGCCAACTGCTGATAGCATTTACCCTACACTCGTCCAAAGAATGCCACATTGTTGTTTCGGCCAAATCCGTCATATGATCGGTCAACTCGTTAATGTTTATTTAATACTCTAATCCTCTCTTGCTTTTGTTGATCAGATCAAATTGATTTTATCGTTACATCGATACTACTGATTGATTGATAACAAACAAAATGTCACTCATAGAGCGATTGACAGATATCTTATCAATTCAAATTTCACAATATGCACCTATCAATTTAAATGTACCTACTACACCTATTCTTCAAATCTCTAAATTTATTCATCACGTTACAACTACTCCTATTCATCCAATATATTTCCCATATTTAAGATTTGGTGTATTACATGCTATTAGAGTAACTACTGTTTGGGCTAATTTAACTAAAGGAAAAAATCAAAATGGTAGTGAGAGTGGTAGTGGTAGATTAGTTGATCTTTTTGGATATTTAGTTTTAGCTTGTAAGTTTAGTATTATTTTTTTTCTTATAATGATAATAATGTTTAAATGTTGATAAAAATAATAAAATTTTCAAAGGGGGAGGAAGTACAGTAATTTCTATAATTTTAAATCAACCTCCTTCATGGTTAATTTCAACTACACCTTGGATAATTTATATTTTAATTTATATTTTATTAATTTTAACAGGTTTATCAAAATATTTCATTAAAAATTGTCCTAAAATTATATTTAATTTAATTGGATCATTTATAGATTGTATAACAAGAGGAATAACTATAACTTCTATTGGAACTTTAATTTCTTCTTCTTCTATTTTTTTAAATGAAAATGAAAATGAAAATGAAAATGAAAAAGATTTAAATTTATGGACATATTGTTTATTAAGTGGTTTAGCAATTTCATCAGGAGGTTTAATTATTAGTACATTAGGATTAAATGAAAATGAATGGAAATTAAATACACCAAATTTATTAAAAGGTGGTTTTTTAAATACATTAGATTTTTGGGGATCAAGTTTAATTGGTTTATTATGGTTAATTTTAACAAATCAAAATCAAAATCAAAATTCTAATTTAAATCATTTTAGTAAATTTTTAAATTATTATTTACCTGATGAATTCAAAATTTCAATTTCAGAATTTGAAGGAAAAGAAAAGAAAATTATTGATATTTCACATGCTAGAGCTATTTGTGTTTTGGTTTTAGGTTTTTTATTAGCTACTAAAGCAATTATAATGACATTTAAAAATGATGGATTGGAGAAAAAGAAGAAACGGGTTAATAAATTAGATAAGAAAGAAACGTTATTTTTGGATGAAAAGAAAGAAATTCCTTCTAAAGTTGTTAAAACTCCTGTCAAGATTAAAGAAGGGAATAATAAGGTAACACCTCGAAAGAGTCCAAGAGCCAAATCAAAGTAGAAATACAGACAATGTTAATATATGCATACAATACAATAATAGTACAATAATTAATTTAATAAATCTGCACCTTTTTTCATCCATCTAAAAGTTAAACTAATTCTTAAATCTCTTAATATAGTTTCTAAACTTCCATCTTTATTTTCAATCGTATCTTCAATACAATCTTCTATACCATGTTCCCAATTCCATCTTACTTCATCAGAAAGTACATAAATAGTTTTAGGTGGCATATAAACTTTATAATTTAATTCATGTTCATTTTTTGAATTTGAAAAATTCATTATACATCCACCAATTAAAGAACAACCAATTATACCATCTGAATATCTATTTGGTAAATCTATATGAGATTTTATACCTTGTCCAGGTTGATAAAGATTAATTATAACTTGTCTAGCTAAATTTTGTTTAAATAATAATTTCAAGACGTCTTTTGGTAAAATAGATTTCAATAAATCATATAAAGTTTGAATCAAGATATTTATATAATCTGGTAAAGACGTTTTGAATGATGAAGAAGAAGATGATGATGATGATTTTGGAGAATCAAATAACATTACTTGATTTCTTTGACCGCCTAAAAACAAATCATTTGAAGATATAGCGTTAATCACATCATCTGTTATTTCGAATTATTTAGCTATAGCTTTAGAGTATTGGAAAATTAGGTTAAAACTCACGAACAATATTATCAGGTAATAAATTTGGAAATACCCATAATCCTGGTATATTAGGAGCGATCCTACTTGCTATTTTTGATTTTTTATCTTCAACAACATCATGTTCAACTTCCGAAAAAAGTGAATCAGGGGATGAGCCTCTTGTATTGCTCATATGTATCGTTTCTGTTCATCCCTGTTTCAACAATTAGAATATAATATTAAAATCAGAACAATCCTAAATTTATTGGATGATGTGATTTGTTATTCTATTCTATTGACCGCTCAAACCCGACGGAGATTCCGCACTAAACGAAAACCCACAAACTTATTACACGCGTAACACCTTCCCCCCTTTCAAAACTCCAAAGTCCCTGTTCTAATTAATCACCTTGAACTCTTTTCATTTTTCTTTTCATACAAGCTATCAGCTCAGCATTTACTTATTCATAAGATAAATATAAGCTACAGGAAAAAATAAACAAAATGTTTGCCAACTCACTCAGACAAGGTAAGCTTAAATTCTATTTGAAAGTCTATCGTTTAGTCTTTCAACGTAGCTTACAAGTCGACACGTATAGGTCTTCGAACCGCTTCTCGATCTTCCGGTATGTGCATTCCTCTCAATTGGCCCAAAATTTAACAAAGAGAGATCTAATAAATGATTTGCTCCCCAGCGAGAGCTTTCTCAACTCTCCCAGCTAGAGCTGCTGCTCGACCTTCTTTAGGTGCCGGTGTAGCTATGGGCGCTGCCGTTGCTGGTTACGCCATGTACGAAGGTGAGTCTTCACATTCATCAGCAAATTTTTGATCGCTCTACGAATACTACTTGAAATACTGATATTGACTCTGAAATCCTTCTCAGCCTCCAGATCCCCTCTTCTTCTCGAGTCAAAGACTATCGCAGGAGAGAAAGGTACTGCATCCGAAAGATCTTTCGTCATGGTCAGTATATTCATTCCTGTCAACACCAACAATGACTGACTCAGGGGTTTACGATACAGATCAAACCTGATGGTGTTTCAAGACAACTCGTCGGAAAGGTTAGCTTGCCTTTATTAACTCTTGCGAACGCTCAAGCTGACTGTTCACTTGACAGATTATCTCCAGATTCGAAGGTAAGCTGCATAAGGTTTGATTGCTGGTTTGTAATGATCAATCTACTTATAATGCATTACACACGTAGAGAGAGGTTACAAGCTTGTTGCGTGAGTGTAAACCCATCGTATGGCCAACGCAGAAGCTGACAAAACCTCTCATACAGTGTCAAATCTCTCACTCCTTCAGAGGCTCTTGCCAAGGAGCATTACTCTGATCTTTCCGCTAGACCTTTCTACGCTGGTTTAGTCAAGTACATCACTTCCGGTACTCCAGTCGTTGCCATGTGAGTGATAGTATTAAAAGACTCTGGTCGTAAAAGTAATCTATCTATATGAGTTATAGCTAATATACCCATTCTTGCAGGGTTTGGGAAGGTAAAGACGTTATCAAACAAGGTGTGAGTCAAGGCTTCTTTTTACGTTGAATCAGGCTTCAAATTCGTAGCCAACAAGCTAACATGGTAATTTGTGACTTAGCGAAGAATCGTGGGAGCTACTAACCCTCAAGATGCCGATCCTGGCTCTGTCAGAGGTCAATACGCCGTTTCAGTTGGACGAAACCTCATCCACGCTTCTGTGAGTGGTTCTGCCTGTCTAGGGTTTGACAATATGATTTCGATACTTTCTCTCCCGCTTGTCCGCCTTACGCTATACTTTGTTGCTTTGCAAAGTTCTTTGGAATAATGACCAACGTTGCTAATCGCAAAATGACAGGACGCTTTCGACTCTGCTACAAAGGAAATTGGTCTTTGGTTCGCTCCAGAAGAGCTCAGTGATTACGAGGTAAGTTTGTCTCTATTGTAGTTTCGAACGTCTACTGATATCGTTGCATATTTTAGCCTATCGCCTGGCCTTGGGTCATGGCTGACAACTAGATTTGATTTGTATAGCGATTTTAGTATGTCATAGATATTTAGGTAAATGTCATTTGTTAGAAAGTTATCAATACAATGCATTGTGATGCGGTTTTTATTTATATTTTACATTCCGTTTGAATCATACTGACATACAGAATCTGTACATATATAAATCCAATTTTAAAAAGTTAAAGCCAATTTTGGGAGAGAATATATTGAATTTAAGGTATATTTGTTGATAAATCAGTTAAATGATAAATACTTGCTTCTCTAAATCGGTACATATATCAACTAACTGCTTAATTTTAATCATTCTTGCTTGATTTAATTGGAAAAGGTATTTAACCGTCAAAAATATCAATGTATACTCATATAATGTTGATTAAAGTTTCCAGGATATCTCGTTATCCTTTTATCCCTGTAAAGATGATATCCCATTCGTTAATGTTTGACTTTTCAATATCGAACAAAATCCTTCAAAGATGCTTTTCTACACAGAAAAATGCAGCGTTTAAACGACAATGGGAATGTACCATATCACTGACCATACAAGATAAATAATATATGTAAAGAAATGAAATGATGTATGTAATCATATATAAGCCCCCTAAGAAATCTAAACTAGAACACAACTTCACAATACAAATCAACCTTTTTCGCTCTTTTTCTACTATACGACAGCTCGTTTATTCTATTTCAAATTCAAGACTCAATCAGCTCAAGTCAATTATCAGATCGAGTAATGAGAAAATAGAAAAAAAAGGTAAAATACTAACCTTCCAACTTAAGAAGCCTTCTTTCTCTTCATCTTGATTAACTTTTCTAGTTGGTCTTGTTCGTCTAGGTTCATCTGAATCAAGTATAATTTCTTTATCCTATAATTTACTAGTAGTTTAGTTATTATGTTACAAATATCACTTGACTGTGCTTCAAATAACTTACGAGACCTGCTAAAGATCTTCTTTTTTTCATACTTTGTTCAATTTCACTTGACCACATTCTCAATTGTTTTAATAATTGATTTTCTCTTATTCCTCTTGGATTTAGCCAATTCATAAGTTCTTTAATCTATATTTTCAAAAAGTCAGCCAGCGATTACTCAAGTTTATTTGAAAAGCAGCTACACACTTACCTCATCAAAAGTTTCATATACAGCCCATTCACCTGCTTTTAACCTTTCTCCTTCTTCATTATTTCTTCTTTCTTCAACATATTCCTCTGTTAATTCTTCTTCAACAATTAACATAGTTGAATTTCTTAAAATAATTTCTTCCTCAATATCAACACCTTGTAAATAAATTCTACCAGTTCCAACATTTAATTTATTTTCTAAAAATAAAGGACTTGAACCAAGTCCATCTAACCACCAAAATTTATTTCCAAATCTATCATTTCCTAAAGGTTTTGATCTTAAAGTATAAATCCATCTTCTAAAATCATATTCTAAATGACGTATTTTTAAATTGATGATTTCTTCTTCATCAATTAATCTTTTCTTTTCAATTGCAATTTGTTTACCTTCTAATTTTTTAATTCTTAATTCTTCTCTTTCTTTTAATAACTTTTTATTTCTTAAATTTTCTTCTGCTTCTCTTTCTAATGCTTTTTCTTTCATTGCTTTACGTCTTGAAGCTCCTATTGCACTTAAATCTTTATGGTCTGATTCAACATCTGATAAACCATCTTCTTGTATTGAAGCTGAATCTTCTAATTCATCTCTATCTAAATTACCATTTCCTACATGTCCATTACCATTCATATTGGTGTGTCCATTCATAGATCTATCAGGTGAACCACCAAGCTCCCCTTTGACTTCCATTGATATATCTCCATCTTCACCTTCTTCTTTGGGTTTTTCCTTAGGTTCAAGAGCTTCCTTTTCAGCTTGGCTATAAGCATAACATCTCAGATCAGCTCAATTCCATCATACATCATGTGGTAAGAAATACTCACACCCTCCTTAGTTCCCTCTTGATCTCAACTTGGTCTTTCCTGACTTCCGTCAAATTCAAAGTCGACTCTTCCATAAATTCTCTCAATGCTTCCGTTTGACCAACTAACTCAATCAAGAAGTCTATGATGTCTAATTTATGAGAATGATGTAACGTAGGATATCGTTTTTCGGGTTTGGAAGGTATCAAACCCGCTATACTCCCAGTAGTGGATCCTTTAGGCGCAGTAGACCAAGTAGGTCGAGTAGGTGCAGGTTTATCTTCAAAAGTCAAATGAAGGATATTATCCAGATAATTCGGTAAGATCTCAAGTGTTGCTTTTTCCCAGAGACAACCGATTAAAGAAGATTCCCAACCTTTTCTTCCATCTTTAAAGCTCAATTCTCTTGTTTTCCAACTTTCAGCAAGAGGTGAGACTATTGGTGTAAGAGTTTCGGTTGTAGCACCTTTACGCCCTTCCCAATAATCCGTATCGTTATCTGGTTCTCCCTCTTTTCCGTAATTCGAAAGTGGTTTGACCGGATCATGTCCCGCTGCTAAATTTGCGGTCAATGCATTGAGCAGCACTGAATGAATCTCCGTTAATAGCACTGTAGGATCGGTATGATAAAGGGATTGTTCAAATTCGTCTAATGTGAAAGGGGATAATCCAAGTGGATTTCTGAATACAACAAGTTAATTAGCAACCTGACTCAAAGTCTAGTCTCATGTGGGACAGGCTCACCCCATGACGTTCAGGAAACTCCAAGTCATCAATAACTTTTCAAATTGATCACCAAACGGCAATGTCTTCTTAGGTATAGGTCGCACTTGAATGCGTCCTGCAGGTGAATCCTTCTCTTCAGACCATTCGACCAAAAGGTCTATATTGATGTGATTAGCACTTATCAGATACAGGAAGAAAGTAATGGGCAAAGTCACCTTCAGCCGGATATTTGAGAGCTTTCTTCTTTCTTCTCTCCTCTTCTTCTCTTTCTTTCTCCTTCTCGCGATCTCGAGCTTCCTTATCTTTCAACTTTTCTTCGTCTTTCAATTTCTTCTCTTCATCTTTCTTCTGCTTTTTCGATTTTGGTTTATCGTCTTCTTCCTCATGCGTTATACCTAACCTTTCTTCTCTTTCTCTTTTCCTCTTATCCATTTGTTTCTCTTTATACCTTTGTATACCTTGACGAATTTCTTCTGACATCTCAGTTGGAAGGCCATACCTAGCTGCAACGGAAGGTTTCACAAGCCATGGTGAATATACTGCTGGATCTCGAACAACGCAATCACGAATAAATCTCTTTAACATTGCTCGAGAGAAGTTTATTCGGTCTCGGCTAGGAAAAGAAAATTATGAGCATCATCTTTTCAAAGTATTTCACGATATTAAGTGAGATTTCATAGCGACTTACCTGATCTTATCACATTGTACTTCCATTGTACTTCCCATCCATTTTTCGCCTTTCCCATCTTCTTCCTCTTCATCATACGGCCCATTACTCTGACCATTGGCACTAGCATATTCAGCAGCTATACCTTCAGGATAACCTTCTTCAATCAATCTAACGTTGTAAAAGTATTTAGAAGGATCATCTTTCTCATTCACTTCTTCAAGCGGTAATGTTAAATCCGTAGCGTAAGGATGTAAGATTGGCTTTGTTGGATTAGATAGGGATGAAGTGGTAGCGAGTGAACGCGGTGGAAAGGTTTTTACTATCCTTGCTAAGTATTTATCTCCATCTACATCCACAAACACCTCTACAAAACCCCACATTTTGTCAGCTTCGATACCTCATCATACCATGAGAGTCCGTAGAATGAAGAAAATCAAGACTCACTCTCTTGATCGAAAAATCTATCGTGGAATCTCTCAAATATCTTATCTGCCAAAGTATCTAATTTACCTTCAATTTCTACAAGATCACAAACGAAATGTACTAAGATGTCAGCGCCTGCCTGGAGAGCAAGTTGCGAGGCAATGTATATTGAAGAGGGACATACGGAATTGAACAGCACTCAGAACAGCCTTTTTAAGTTGTCTAGGGAACCTAGAATGTAATTGACGGACTTCTTTTTGTTCTGATTGTAGTGCTGTATAGAAGCTTAAAGATGATTTACCAGATACTGTGTATTCAATTGGATAAGCTGTAAACTCTCGTTGTAATGGCTTTAGGGAATTTGACTTACCTTCACATTGGAAGAGAGGTTGAGCGTAAAATGCCCTTCTATTGCAGAATGATCTGGTTTAAATTTGTTCAATCAGTAATCGTAATCTTCGCATCATCTCTGTTAAAAATTGTCCAAAGAGACTGAATGCGCATTATGAATACTCACTCATAGTCCGTAAAGATTTCTCCAGTTTCAGGGAGATACCAACATTCTTTATCACTACTTTTCCACAAAGGTTTATTTTCCAAACCATTTCCATTTCCATTTGATTGATCTCCATTAATTGATATATCTCCTTCATTGGCATGTTTACCATTTGTCAATTTTTGAGATTTTTTACCTTTACCACTTGGTCCTATATTATCTTTTGTAACTCCATTCATCTCCCCTCTAAAGACTGATAATAACTTGTCTAATTGTTCTTCTTCATCTTTTCCATCATTCGGTAAAGGTGTTTCTACCTGACCGGAAGAAGAAGAAGGATCGGATGTTAATGAAGTTGATGGAAGTGGCTGAAGGACCGCTGAGAGCGATGGAAGGGGATGATAGATTACTGGTTTACGCTTGAGGAGTGGCATCGTGATTGAGATCTAGTCTCCGAGGATGTAGTACTGGCGGAAGAGGATAGATGGAAGCTGGGGTTGAGATGACTCGTTAAATGCGGTCTGATTGATTATCCACTATGCTATTTGTTGAGGTGATAAGCTCGCAATTGTGAAGATATGCTCGATATGCCTTAGCATTCGATGATCCAATTGTTCGTGGAAGGACAGCGAGAGAAGCTCATGAAGTTGCAGCTCTTCGACCTGTAGATTTTTTCTTTGTTGACGAATGAAATTACGCGTCGATATATATATTCATGTATGATACAAATGAATATGCTTTGTGCTTGAATTGATGAGAAGTCTTGAACCAGTCTGAAGTTGCCAGTCGATGATGCAATGTACTGATAATTAGATGAGTGTGTGATGATGGTAGATGCAAGGTATATACAAAGGCAAGAGAAGATGTCAAGTCAAATGGGATTGATGTAAGTAGATACAAGGTTGAGAGATGAAGAGAGGGATGGGAGGGGGCATACTCCATCTCATTTGGAATCGCTTAATGAGTCAAAGGTTAGGTAAACCACTTATCGATCATGGTGGCACAACAACCCATCTTAGAAGCAGAGCTATATTTATCCTGTCCCAAGAAAAAGCACATTTTTGCAAACTCTCGGTAGCTTATGAAGACCTCTCTTTGTCTCTAGATATGAGTTTCATGCATGATTATATCAGAGATAAGTGTTATAAACGCGTCTTAAAATGAGTTGTTATTTTGATGTTGTTATATAGATTTGTGGGATTTTTCTTCTAAGAGTGGCCGAAAAACATCGGAAAATTAGGATCAATCAAGGCGCGTCATATGGAATCAAAAACGTAAACAGACATTAACTGCCACTTTGAATTAAATAACCGAAACCCCGCACTTCCCAGTATACCTACTAGTTATATTACGCACTGACCACATCAACGTAAGGAACAAGCTGCTTAATATGATAGATAGACATCATAAGAACTTGTTCCTTTGTTATTGTCATTGAAGTTGTCATTGTCATTCCCACTATCAGTAAACTTATATAAAAACAACTCACATCGGTCACACTTCTTCCCAATAGGAAACAGCCGGTTTTAGTCAGTTCAGAAGAAAACAAATCTCCCTTGAAAAGGATACAGGAAACATAACGTGAGTCTCATTTCTCTTACATTCCCTTCCTCCACCTGACATGACCCGTTCCTTCACTTCCATATGAATACTATCACATCACATCACATCGAAAATACCAACAACCAAACACTCCTACACCTCAAAAATCTTCAACACTCCTCCTGACTCACTACATATAACACGCCCTCACTGCAATCCAACCTACCTGAAAAACCCCTGTCCTTCTTGATCCCTCAAACTTGTCATCAATTGCCGTAATACACACGTACACACCTATACACATCTGCGTATAATTTGAATGTCTCTCTTCGGACATGTTGGACATCAACTGACTTAGTCACCAAATTTGATCTACCTAAATTGCTCGTTCTCATCATGTCCGACGTCGCTACTCCATCAACAGCAGCTACAAACAAGCGACCAGCTTCCCCTTCTCCTTCAGCAGATAATCAAGCTCAAACTGCAGCTAAGAGAGCAAAACCTGACGCAGAGTCTGAAAAGAAAGAAGAAGCTACAAACGGAAACGGAGAGGAGAAAAAGGAGGAAACAAAGAAGAAGATGGATGTAGATGCAGAGGGGTTAGTTCACCGTTAAATACCGTTGACCCATGAATATATGATCCTATGCTGACACGGGAGCTCAATCGGATCAGTGCCGATGCTGGCCCCTCAAGTACCCTCGCCCCTCCTCCTGCTTCTGTCCCCGCCGCTCCTGTCAAGTCCGAAGCTCCTCCTCAACAAATTTCTATGAGATCTCTTATCGTTACCCAAGATGCAAGTATCATCATCGGACGAGGTGGTGCTCATGTCAACGAAATTAGAGTGAGCTCCTTTAATTACACCTGTGTGTCGCCCGAGTTGACAATTTGACGCAATGGACAGGAAAAATCAAGCGCTCGAGTGACTGTATCCGAATCCATCCCTGGTAACCCCGAAAGAATCCTCAATGTCTCTGGTCCTTTAGATGCTGTAGCCAAGGTATGTCAGCTCTTACGTGCGCTTTCATAGACAGATGGCAAAAGCTGATATTACAATTATAGGCGTTCGGGCTCATCGTCCGAAGGATCAACGATGAACCATTTGACGTTGCATCTGTTCCCGGGTCTCGTGCCGTCACTATCAAATTCATCATTCCTAACTCTCGAATGGGTAGCGTGTGAGTCATCAGAACTGGCAAAACGAGGTCAGGCTGATTCCGAGATCTCGGCAGTATCGGCAAAGGTGGATCCAAGATCAAGGAGATTCAAGAAGCATCTGGAGCCAGGTTGAATGCTAGTGAAGCTATGTTACCGGGATCAACAGAGGTGAGCTGTGTCACGACCAATACTCCTTGTTCCCATCAGCTAACGGATTTGACGGAACAGAGAGTCCTATCAGTATCCGGAGTCGCGGATGCCGTCCATATTGCTGTCTACTACATCGGAACAATCCTCCTTGAATACCAAGAACGAAATCCAGGAGCTGCGAGTGGTTCTTATCGACAAGTCGGGGCCCGCGGTGGACCAAATGGTTCCGGTGGCCCCGGTGGTCCTGGCGGTCCTGGAGGATCGTCTGGAGGTGCACCTCAATTCAACAAAGATCCTAACGCTCCTCCTCCACCTGGCATGCAAACTCAACAAATCTTCATTCCTAACTCCTTGGTCGGTGCTAGTGAGTTTAACAACGTCTCGAGGACAATTTGCATAGTTGTAGGAACCAGTTCATCGCCGACTAATCGTATCATGTTCGTAGTCATTGGTAAAGGTGGATCCAAAATCAACGAAATTCGTGGACAATCGCAATGCAACATCCGAGTGACCGACCCTGGAACAGCCGCACCTGGTACTGTTGCCAACCCAGAAGAGAGATTAGTGACAATCACCGGATATCCCCATAACATCAATACTGCCGTTTCGTTGCTATATGCCGTGAGTACCTAATGCTTCCCCAATTTCACTTGCCATGAGCCAATACAAGGATAGATGCTGACTGAGGAGAGTTCCGACAGCGAGTTGAGCAAGAGCGTTCAAAGATTTTGGACCAAAACCATGCTTAGATGGGAAACCTTAAGGTTGATCGATAATTGTATATCTAATATGAGACAAAATGAATTCCTAAAAGAGGGAAAGACTGATATGACAATTATCATTTTGAGCTTACGGGATCGCATTGATTGTCCTGAAGCATCCAAGTATTTGCAACTCACTGATCCTTGCCATCATCATGAGCTGATCTCTGTCCGCCTGCATACCTTGAGCAAGCCCACAATACGATTAGATCATTTCACGAATAAATCTGGAATCGATAGTACGCAGCAACCTATGTAAAGGGTTGTAATTCGGTCAATTGATTCGTCATTTTGTGTTCCGGAAAAGTGGTAACCGAAGGCGATTACGATAAATGATCGTCGTAAGAATGCACAAGCATAAAAATAACCTTTGTGTTTCAGCATACATCCCAACTATACACGAACACAGCATTTGATCTCTTTTTTCCTCTTAAAAGTCATCTGCTTTACTCTCCTTCTATTCAATATCATGTAGCTCATGACTCCCAAGTCTCATAGCATAATAGTCTGGCTGGGTAGCAATAACAAACACACGCAATAATTGAAACGACATGATGGGTAAAAAGGATCGACTGAAAGCTCTGTTCGCTAGGACAGCAAATACCCAGGTGAGGTCATGTTATACCAATCGTTTGGTACTGATTTGACTATATTCGCTCAACGGTATTGATTTTAGGATGAATCACTTTCTTATGCACGGTCACCGAACGTCGATCCTACTACTTCAGACAATAGAATACCTATACCACTTTTACCCCTCCAACATACCGCCAAACCATCACCTAAAATACCTATTGAAATAATTCTGAAAATTGTAGAATACTGTTCAGATTCTCTTGATTGCTTAACAAAATTGGCTTTAACAAATCATGAAATTTCAAATTTAGCATTAAAATTAATATGGTACAATTTAGAATTAGGCAAATCTTCTAAACATCCATTTCATTTAACGATTTCTAATAAAATCAATAAAATAAAATTCAATAATAGTTCATCATTATCAAAAATACCATCTAGAAATGAATTACAAAATTTAACAAAAATTATAAATTGTTATTTTGAAAATTATAATTATTTATTAAGATTTTCATCAAATAAAAATCAATTTAAAAATTTAAAAATTTTAAAAATACATTTAAATAGTTTAAAAGGTTTACCAAATAAAAAAGGTAATTCAATCAGAAAAGAAAATTCAGAAGATATTTTATCTAAAAATTATGCAAAAAAATTACCTTTAAATTTTAAAAAAATTATTTTTATTGGATTACCTGATCCATATTATTCAAATAATTGGTATGCAAATTGGAATGAAAAAGGTTTTAAACCTTATTTCAATCAAGATGATGATGATAAACAACAAAATATTAAAAAAATTAAAATGAAACTCTCAGGACCTAAAAAAATTGTATTTCAATTAAATGATAAATATACAGATAAATTAATAAATCATATTGAAAATATATTTAATGAAGCTAAATTTCCAAATTTAATTCAATTAGATATTATTTTTTTACCTAAATCAATTAAAAAAGGTTTTCAAATTAAACAAGAATTTCAATTATTTGTAAATCAATTAATTCAAATGTTAATTCAAATGAAAAAAGGATATCCTAAAATGAGAATTAGATTAATTAATATTGGATCATTAGATTCACGTTGGATGGGTATATCATCTAATAATAATTATCTTCTTTTTAGTACGCCTATTAATCTCACGAATGAATCTATCGAACCTATTTTTATTGAAAATCAAGAGGAATTAGAAGAAAGGAAAATGTTATGGTTAAAAGATTATTTACAAAAACAAGCTAGAGCTAAAAATCAGAAAATCCTTGATGATGCTGGTTTTTCAATCATTAAAAAAGATGAAGAGGGAAAAGAAGTAGAGAAGAAAATTTACAATCAGGAGATGATTAGCTTGAAACAATATAAGTTAGAAGAAGAGATTGAATCCGATTAGGTCTATCAATAGATCAGGATGGGAGAGGAGCATGAAATCTGCACGTACTGATTGGTGTTATGAAATACGCAATGGCGGTTT
The DNA here is from genome assembly GCF_000512605.2 of Kwoniella pini CBS 10737. Taxonomy (NCBI): domain Eukaryota; kingdom Fungi; phylum Basidiomycota; class Tremellomycetes; order Tremellales; family Cryptococcaceae; genus Kwoniella; species Kwoniella pini. The sequence goes on along the minus strand of NC_091717.1, from coordinate 1,258,476 downwards.
TGCTTTGTCAAATGATAAATGATGAGTTATGTATAACCCAGTCAAATCTGATGAAAAGTCTCTCTATAATATAGCAGGGATAGCACCTGTATCCTTTAGTCTACGAGAAGCCACGATTCAAGACCCAGACCTTTATACGCAAACTAGCCTTGTTTATGATGGTGCTCGTTGAAAAAGATATGAACCCAAACCAGAATGTGGCAAGTTTTCACAAAAATTGCAATTTCTCTATAGACCAAGCTCACAAAACTTGTTACGTCTTGTATTTTCAATTACACTTTGCTGACCAAGTAAGATATTATATACAATTTTCACAAGATCTTTACATTTTTCAATGAACAATAATATCATATTGATACTAGGTAAAGAATATATAACAACTCCATCCTAATTTTTTCAAAGACGTCACGATTCAAACTTCAGAGCTAGCATACTATAAGACAGGACTGAATGAGAAGCAGAAAGTTGGATAATAAATTTAAAGTAGAGGGTGAATGATGGTGTAGAGAACAGTCCGTATGTACTTCTCGATTTGAGCGTGTATGTGTGTGGAAAGGGTAAAGGGAAGAAGGTGTGATTAGCATGAAATGAACATAAGTTGGTAGAAAAATGTATTTTATGTGTGGCGATTGCTGGCTTCCTGCGCATATTGCTCTTTTTACTATGGCACAGACATCTGAGTGCAGTGAATGGAGGATAATCTGAAGTGAGTTGGTCTGTGTTGGCCGCCTCTGCAGGACATTAGTGTAAGGTTGAGTCCAAACCTCTAGATTTTGGTAAGTCATTCGGGTTGGGTTGGACTGAACTGGTGACTTGTCCAGCCGCGACTAAAATGAAACGTCAGAACAATTTAATATGATCGGACTCTTGGTGCAATGGGGAATCTAGAAAAGGATATCATGCGATTGTATCGTGTCTAGATACCCTAAAGCTATGAGATGGAGGAATTTTTCCCTCATTGTACTCACAGCGACTGGCGTGTTCTTCCACACGATCATTATGGTGTTTGTGCAGTTCCTTGATTATCTGCAATGCTCGATAAGTTTTCATTTGATCCATGATCTCCTCGTCCGTCAATGATTGGATGTCTTTAACTTCACCGAGCTCTTTTAACGTGTATTCTTCGAATTTTGTACGTCCACGCCCTTCGCTGACGAGGTTCCACCAATCTCTAGCTCTTTTAAGATTAGAAGCTTCAACGCACTACAAAATCAGTAGAAATGAATAACAATATGTGTCGTGAAGTCGACATGTGTTGAGTAAGGGAACCCAGATTTACAAGTCGAGCGAAGTGAAGACTCACCTGCGGAGTGTGGCGGGAACCTGGACCCGGGCAAGTATAATCAAACTTGGAATGATCATGTATTTCACACGTAACGTCAGCGTTGTGGATTTGCCTTCCCACGGCTGCTGCCTTTGCCGTTAAAAGCTCTGCTTCGTTCCGATCATTTATTTGGTATGTTTCCCATGGTCGAGGTTCCGGTGGAGGGATTTCTGGATAATACGAATAATCCGTTCCAGGACCGCTTGAGTCAGCATGTCTGGAATTGGGCTTGCTCTCTTTAAGCCATTTATTCCACCTGATGTTATCGTTGGAGGGTGGACCTCGATTTGTTCCTGTAGGGACGATAGGGTCAGGTAATGCAGAGGGCCAAAGAGATGAAGTACCACTGGGTGTATGAGCCCCGCGATCTGACGGGGTTAGGCCCCCTGACGACGGAGTGTGGTAATTATCAGCAAAGCTTGAGCCTATATGTGAGAAAGCGTATTCATCCCTCGCGAGGTATGAAACTCCTTGAATTGTATCTTGCCCATTCCCAGAGCTGACGGAAGGATCTTCAGGTACGGGTATCCCGCCAGTGCTACTGACGCTGTCCGCATAGGGGTGAGCATTGACCATGTCACTAAGCCGAGCCTGTTGTGCACTTCTAGAACTGTGATCACCCTCTTGGGGTCGTTTTGACATGATGATAATAAAATAAGACAAAGGTTATGTAAAGTCAGGAAATAGTTCTGACTAGTCGCTTGTAAGTCTAGCGATTATTTTGGGATGAGGAATGGAATAGGTGGGGGGAAAACTGTAGTGAAGATAGGGTTTCTGATTTTGAGAGGGAAATCATTGCCTTTTATATCTGTTTGTAGCTTTGACAGGTTCGCTTAGATGATCACCTCAAAAGCTTATGACGACGATCTTTTCCAAGACCGCTGCATAACGTATCAGAACAACCCTTTGATTTGCTCGGCACGTATGCCCCACTTTGAAGCGAGCAAAGGAGATTCAAGAAGGCAAGTGAGCTTTATGAAGAGATGTTGATATGACACGACTACAGTGCATGATCCGTCCGAAAACGATCAAAAGAGAATTGCGGATAATTTAGACGCCTAGACTAATTTCGTCATTGACCTGCTTTGAGGGTTTGTCTCTGCTTCAGCATCCCACAAAGGGGGTCAAGAAGACGATCGCTAACCAGAAAGGATGGTCAGACAACTTGCTTTGTTCGCGTCCCCACTCAGCGAACATCGAATAAGATTGAGAGATTCCTGATATTTTAAAAGGATGCCAATGTGTTTTTGCTTTGTCTGTATGCTCCACAGGCTAGTGCATCCAAGGTCGAGATGAGAGCAGCTATTCTGTGTTTCTGAAAGGTTCATCATTTGTAATGACATCTTTCTGGCCAGATTCTGTCATTTTATGCAAATTATCGATGACTTCATCCTTCTCGGTGATACGCGAAGACTCGTTCATGCGTTTTATACAACAAAGGGTCCTTGATACTATCTTCGTCGCCCTGTACCCTCTAAAATTGAAGAGGAGACAGGTATATTCTCTATTCTGACGTAATTGAATTAGTCAAATCAGGCTGACAAGGCTATTCTACCTTCGTCGGGCTTCGGTTTTGGCATTCTAACGAATAGTAGCAAGATAAAGGCTATCATAGCGGTCACCTAAAAATTATGCAGAGATCAGTGAAAGCCTTTATACAAGGGCGAGGAAAGAGACTATAATCTGAAAAACTGTATATTTTGACTCACCCCATTGGCCAAGAATACCAAAGTAGGTTTACCTTGTTCACTCAAAACTGCGAAAATATTACTAAACAATGAAATCGTTGATACCTGAGCAACCTTTTCGATTAGGGCGATCGCACTAAGCGCATCAGCCCTTTGATGAGGTTCGACGAAATCTAATGTAACTCCTTTGCAAGCTGCACCTGTTGCACTAGCAAAAGGTAAAACACCAGCAGCGAGATATAAATGCCAACCTTGATTCGAAAGGGTTGTAAGACCAGTGAGTAAACCATCAACGAAAATTGACCATCTGAGGAAATACAAGTCAAAGGTAGATCCATGTTGAATATCAGTTGGTTGTCGAGCTTGATCTTCTCTAGGAGCGCCAATATCATCAGGTTCCTCAGCTTCAATAGGTCTTTCGGGATGTTCTTCCGATGCTGCACCTGTAGGTACATCTTTTCTGTGTGAAATTAGGCGTCGACCGTAGGTAATTATCCAAGGAAAGCATATTGATAAGAAAAAGGCTCGTATCAAAAGGTTGCCCGACTAAACCGAATACCATTTGGCGGTTAGCACATGACTTATTCCGGATGGTGACCAAAGATGTGATTGGTCACAAATGTGATAAGAGTTGGTCGAAGCAGTATAAGAACTTACAAGCATCATACCGCTTTCACTAGGTGTGAAATCGAAAACATCCGTTCCCACAAGTTGTAAAGCTAAATGGACATAACCTGTGGCCAAAACACTAACAAACGCTCCTGCACCAAGTAAAAGCAAATTATAGTCTCTCTTGAGTCTACCATCGGAAGTCTCCACAAGCTTCGGAATGAATAATTTCAAGGGAGCTAAAAATGATTGTTTCTTCTTCTCCTCGGAATTTGTTGACTCTTCCTTCTTATCAGGTGGTAGGTAAGGTAAGAACAATGCTCCAAATACGGTACAAAAGCATAATAGGTAGAAAGCGCATTGAAAGGGAGCTAGTAAACCATAATATGTATATGCTAAACCGCCCACTATTTCCAATAGCACGAATATTAGCTCACCAACCCGTAAGAGTGAATAGAGAGGTTAGATGCAACTTACGAGTATACCCTAAAGAACTCCCTAACATGATCATACCAGCTAAAACGCCAAATTGCTTCGTACGTTCTTCGGCAGGTACTAGCATCGATACAAAAACATTACTAGCAATTTGATATCCACCTGCTGAGCCCAAGATATTGAATAATTGAGTTGATTGAATAATGAGCATACCCGTTCCTGCTCCTGTCTTGATAGCGTACATCTGACAAAGATTTCGCAAAGCTGCCCAAAAAGTCTGTTGAAACATCGTAGCTTTTACTCCAAATTTCTTAATAGACCAGCCGGAAAGGAACAAATTCGCTATCACTGTAAGGTTTCATCGTACATCAGCAAAATGAGCTTTGTCCGTATTTTCAAAGTCACCACGAAAGATCAGTAGGGATTCGACACAACTCACTAGCAGATACAGTAACTGTACTCATAATTGCAATTTGTCTTGCTGTTTTTGCTTCAACATAAGGTATATTACATTTATCTTTGCCATTCCCATTCCAAGTATGAGTTTTGTGATATTCTTCACATGTCATTACTCTGAATGCATATATCAAGGTGGTTTGAGTGAAAGCGAAAGTCATAGATAATAATGTTGAAGTGAAGAAAACTCTTGGAACAGGTCCAAAGAAACCACCTTCCTTTTTCGTTTTTGTAATAGCATCGTCGCTTTTTGAAAGAAGTAGGGAAGTATTTTCATTCGGTTCAGTATCAGGTTTGATAGTTGATCTTGTTGACGAAGACGCTGATGAAGAAGAAGGTTCGGTATATGATTTTATAGCTGACATCGTAGTCGCTTTGCTATTCCTATGCTACTCAAGAACAATCCCCTGATCATATATTTCTTTTTTGGTGAACTATCATGCGAAAGACAGCAATTTTGATAAATCAAGAAATGAGAATTTACTTGATGCTTGTTTATACTTATCTCGCTTGCAACGGTACTACTTTTATTAGCTCTACGAGCGATGGCGTAGGATCGTGTGCTTAGAAAAAGATAAGTTTAGCGTAAATCATCGGTCAAACCCGAAAGTGGAATTCACCGCGAAATAGGCTTAAACCGATATCAGCAATCATGCAGCCGATAAGGGGAAATGGATGGCATGCATATTTCATAAGTCTCTCGTCAAGAGCCAGTGCACGAGATTATATGGGATCAGACAGGTTGGTGCTACTTATGGTGTACTACCAATCGCGCCGTTGACTTTCTGTGATTTTCATTTGGGCGACGAACGGACACGTCGAAAACAGGTCTTAGACGGAACCGTTCGTGAGATGATTCAAGGTTCTACAATCGCATGACCGCGCCATATCGAGATCCGTTGTCTGGTTATGCATGAGCAGATGACTGCAGGCTTCCTTGGCTTGTTCGTTGTCTGTCCAACAGCTTGAGGTTGATCACTCACTATATTGGCTTTACTTACGAGCCTCATTGTAACTAAGTGGTACGCTCGTATAAATTCTCTCGCCCTCCACTTCTCAAGGTTGTTGAATGAATGACAGGCAATTGATGAACTTTCCAAAACAGCCTCCATTTAGACTAAACATATAGCAATCCGCCCTTGTCGAGATCAGCTATATCTACATCGCCCAGAGTCCGATCCAGGAGGTTATTCAATATGGCTCCAAAGTCAAGTGCTATTCCAGCCTCTACGCGTCGTGCGAAACGAATAATCCAATCTCCCAGTTCTTCATCAGGAGGGTCTACCCCTGTAGTCACTCCCGCGAACGTACCTGCATCAGACAGAAGTTTACGAACAAGAAACAACAAAGCTCCAATACCTCTTGATGATAGTGAAGTTGAAGAAAATACATCGGACGAAGAGGCAGAGGAGGAAGATGCTGAGGGAGAAATAGAAGAAGAAGAGGAGGATGCTGAAGGTGAAGTCGAAGAAGGAGGGGATGTTGAGATGGGTGCAACACATACTGATGTGGAAAGATCACGTCGTAAGTACTAAGCATCGTCTACTTTATATGCTGGGAGAAGTCAATTTGCTGACGCGAAACAGTATCTTCCGCAATTGCTTCTGAGGATATACCTCTAGATGATGAAGAAGAAGATGAAGATGCCGAAGGAGAAGAAGATGATGAATCTGCACCACCATCAAAAATATCAAATACTCCCGCATCAGTTCCGAAGATAAAATTAAAATTTGGTGCTTCGACTTCATCGACTCCTGGTGGATCAGAAAAGCGACCAGGCAGACCAGCAGGAAAGAAAGGTGCTAAAAAGGTAAAGAGGGTTGCAGAAGATGAATTTGGTATGTCCTCGACTTTAGAAGAAAACCAGCAGCATTGATTGCAAAAAGACTGATAATCGTACGTCAAATAGCTGAAAGTGACGATGAATTGTTACTTCGTGATGATGAAAGTATAATGTCTTCAAGGAGGAGCTTGAGTCCGACTAAGATGACTGCACGTCAACGGGCCAAAGGGAATAAGGATTTGCAAGAAACCTTACTACAGTTACCCAATGGTAAGTTTTACACCTGAGTGGATTTGAGATCATCGCTCACGAGCTATCCCGATGCCGCTTGCAGAGGTCTCCGGCAAAAAAGTGATTTTGACCGAGGCTGAAAGGATACAAAAGCGAGAAGAAACAGCTAGAAGGAGGAAAAGGCAGACTGAGCAAAAATTGCAGGATGAACAGGTATATCCGCTTTTATTATCGTGGCGCAAATCCAATAATCGATAGTGATACTGATGAGACGAAATTATGTACAGGACGAAACTATCAATCGATTATTACGTGCTCAAACGTCCAAATCACGTTCGAAATTGGATCAACCTTCTCCCGGTATGGACGGCGAGCTGCATTCAGGTCAAGTCTCACCTTCAAGAAAAGTGCCATCTAACCCATCCAATATGATTAGATGGTCAAGCACAATAAACAAAGATGGAGAAATTCAGTTGAGAGTCGGTGCACCTAAGGAGAAAGACCATTGGATATCACTGAGACCCGAAGCATACACTGAACCATCACAATCTGTTATCAAGCCTGAACAAGCTGAAGTACAACCGAGGGATTCGAGAGTGAAATGTGATGCTCCAGGTTGTGAAAAGGATAGGAAATACAGGAGCACTAAGAAGTTCGAAGTCGGGGGATGTTCATTACCACACTTGAAAGCAGTTGAAGCGACTCTGCAATCCGCCACCCAAGTTTAGCTAAAGGTCACATGGAATTACTTGTCTCTGTAATTTATTGTTGTATGAATATGTGTCTAATATGTTGTGTGCACTATTTCAACCAAGTCACAAGGCATGCTTTCCGAAAGCGGATTAAGCTCAATCTCAATGAAGAATAATCCCTAACGCCTTTTAATGGATAAGCACCTTGAATAGACAGCGATATCCTGCAATCCAAGTAAACCAACATTGCTCTTTCAAAAACAAAGTAACGTGGTCTTGCAAGAAATAGATGTCCAGATATCTAAACAATCTCATGCTCTCCATTCGAGACTTATCTCACCAAACCAAGAGAACGACGAAACAAACAAGTTGATATAGCCGAAATCGCTTCATGCAAAGTTTTTGGTACAAGGTAAAAGATCCCAATAAAACTACCTTCATACTAATAATCCCATTATGATTTGGCGAAGTTTTGTTGTGTTTTCGATTTATGCGGTCTTTTCACCTTGAGCGACCTTGGAAGCGATGGCAGCGGAGACAGCAGGGTTGATTCTCTGTTTGAAAGGTTCATAACAAATGTCAATTTATGTAAATACAGTCGGTTGAACAAATGGTACATAAGACACTTTACTCACCTTACCATCCTTGAAGACAGCTCTAGGAGGGGGAAGTCTGTTCTTTCTAGAGTTGATAGCTCCTGGTTTGGCGGATCTAACTCTGACAACTAAAATATTTTGCGACACATATACGAAATTAGCTGAAGATCATTGTAAAAATGAACCTAAAACGGCCCACTCACTCTTGGCGTGGATAGCACATGAGATACAGTAACAAAGTCTGATGTAAAGTTTTGGTAAAGCGTATTCGGGGTAAACTGAGGCTTCAGATAAATCTCGAACGGCAGCAGCTTCAACCATGTTCTTTACAGTGAATCTCTTGATGGCTTTGTCCTGTTACGATTAGGAATATAGTCAGCAATCTATAACGAAGAGCATTGAGATCATCCCGCATGATGAGCACCGTCCTTCTAAATCCCTTTCCCATTATTTTTCTGATTGATCTCCAGATCCAATTGATATCGTATCATTGTTGAGCATGTCCCATCAGATGCTCTTGCACATCTTCGCATACAATGTTACACCTATCCACTATCCTGCTCCTCAAAGCCCTTTACTTTCATTTCCCTTTTCTTCTTCTTCCATCCTTCGCCAATATAGAGCTCATTCTCCATCTCCAATAATCCAGTTAAAACGTAAAATCCGAACCCACCTTAGGAACACATCTTGAACAGTTTGAACATCTAACGAATTTAACGTGTCCTCTTCCTTTCTTGTTTCGGCCACCGCCTCTTCTTTTGAAAGTCATTTTGTCGGTTTAACTATTATGGTTTCCAGAAAAAGTCAGCTGAAGCCTCTTTTTTTCCTATGATCTGATAGTAGGGGTTGGATTGTCGTTTCTCTTCTATTCCAACTATCCAAATATCCGTGTCGATGTATCCAAAAAGAAACGGGGACACCTACAAAGGTCTTAAAGTTTGGCGACTTGAAGACTGATCCTAAGAATCTATAATTATCAATTTATGAATACACGAATTGTGATATCCTCCCAAGCAAGCAAGCACGAAGGGTCGAATGGCAAACCTCGAATCCAATGCCAAAACGCAAAGGCCACCGTACCATTCACATACAGGCATAAACATACATACAAAAGAGCAGGACGGAATCAAATGAGCCATTCAAGTGTGGCACCAGAAACACGGTTGACTCTAAGAGACAGCTGCATCGGTCATAAGCTAACGCCGATATGCGCGAGCTATGAATATCTGAGAAGATCATCCCGATTGCAACTTTGATTAAGCGAGCACTTCGTTACCTTCCCGAGTGCGTCTCGTAATTCCTGTCTGTCAGCCGACTACATGTCTGGAGAAGCAGTCATTACAGCGATACCGCTCTGTACACAGTCGTAAGGGTGACCATCTTGTGGTTCTCTGTTGGTTTATATGCTTTTTTTATCGATCCGATCGCTTTACACACTTCTCTTCCTCCAGTGTTCACATGCAACGACATATCCATCTCCAATATCGCACACGAAGGGAATGGGCCATCTGCTGCAACGTATGATTAGAGGCTGTATTCTCGTCGGAACTCCCATTCATATCGATTTGTGTGCCGACAACGCAGAGATCTTCTGGATCGCTCCTTACATCATCCAATCAGTCCATATACCCTTCCTTCCATAGTTTCTCTACTTTGAGCAAAAGAAAGAAGCAAAAGCAAAAACTACAGCACCCGGGATTCCCAAGTGGTCCCCCACCTTGGTACTAACCGAGCGATATCCAACTTAACTGCGGGGAGCAGACGGGACCCGGTGCTTTCTGGATTCTATGGCCGTAGATGAAAATTTACAGTGCTTATTGGCATCATATACTGCTGACAGACAGGCATGATTGAGGTGTCTATGCAAAATACGGACGTATCTGTTCCTGCTGAAGACTCGGTTCAATAGTTTTGCACCAAATCATATAATACAAACTATAATACCATATATATAATCTATCAAATCTATTAAATCTAGATATTCTAAAATTTAAGGCTTAACAGTTAAAAGGGAAAATACTAATTTATCTGCAACTTCATCTACTATTTGTTTCAAACTTTTAGCTGATGATTCATGACCTGCATCCTTATATATCCTTCCTAAAATCAATTTACCTTCTGTAATTGAATTTGGTTGTTTATTTTGAACTTCAGCTAAATATTTAAGTGAATGACCAGGTACAACACGAGTATCATGATCTGCTGTTGTAATTAAAATTGAAGGATATTTAATATTCTTTTCAGATTGTACATTATGTAAAGGTGAAGTTGCGAATAAAGTTGGGAAATCTTTAGGATTTTCAGGTGATCCAAATTCACCTGTCCACATTCTTCCCAAAGTCTATACCACCCACAAATCAGAAAAAAAAAAGCAATGCAAAATAGATAATAAAACTCACAAATTTATGAAATCGAAGTAAATCTGTCACTGCAACATCGGCGAAAACTGTATTGAATAATTCTGGATTTCTGTTTGTAACAGCAGTGACCAATAATCCACCATTAGAAGAACCGTATATCGAAGTCAAAGCTGGTGTAGTTAAGCCTTGAGTTTGAAGGTATCGAGCAGCGTATGAGAAATCTTCCCATGCGACATATCGTTTGGTTCCAATAGCAGCATCATGCCATCTTTTACCGTATTCTCCACCACCTCGAATACAAGCGATTGCCACTCTATGAATTGAGCAATCGAAATCAGCTTTTACAACCTTACAGAGAGCAAACAAAATTGTCGAAAACTTTTACTTACATACCTCGAAGGTTGCGCATGTAAGAAGCGAAGAAAGCATCATAGTGAGGAAGCATAGGTGCGCAGTATCCACCATAAGCATGTAAAAGTGTTGGTTGAGGTTTTGTCAAATCCAAATCATGAGGATGGCATATGAAAAGTGGAATTTTCATTCCATCATGAGAATCATAAAATATCTGTGAACAAACCAAATTTTCTTCAGATTCATCTTTATTTGATTTTGTTCCCAAAGAGCTAATATCAACTTCGAAATTATCACCTTTAGGTACGATAGTACCTTTCAAGACGTAAGAAGGTGCTACCCAAGTATCTACTGAGAAATAGAAATCATCTGAATCGTATCTTGATGAAATAGGTTGAATTGAACCATGTTCAGGTATTATCACTCTTTCAGAATTTGAAATTTCAAATTCTTCTTCAGGTATTGGGATTTCAATATTATTATCCAGATCAATATTTCCCTTAGTGTCTACCGAATCGGCAGATCCAAGTTGTTTACCCGTTAATCCGTTGATGAATACCACAGAAGCACAAGCATGTTTAAGGTAGACAAGAACGAGGATTTTGCTTCCTACGAGTTGACCAAATTGTAATTGATGACCTTCGCTGTTGACGGGTGTAAATTCCTTGATAGGTAAGATTGAATCAACAGAAGTCTCATTCCAATCTTGAGTATCGAAAGTTACTATTCGCCCAGCTGGGTTGCCGTCAGCTGTCGAATAGAAGAAGTGTTTCTCTGAGGTCAACGATCCAATATCTACATAAAAATTTGCAATTTAGCATATTATAAATCCTGAAACGAAGTAAAGACTTACACTTCGTTTCACCTGTAAAACCCTTTGAAATCCATTTTCGGTTTTTCTTAATTAGCTCTTCGATTACTTTACCATCCGCCTTGTTGGGTCCTTCCGGTAACTCAACAATGAACAACTCGGTCTCAGGACTGGTATTTCGATATAAATCGAAAGTGAGGAAAGACCGTTTCCTCGGCGAAGCCGAGTGATCAGAAGATACGATATACGGTTTGCCAGCAAAAGCCTCGGCGAATTCTCCTGTGAAAGGTAGGACTGCTATATCGGTTGATTGGGGTTGACCAATTCGATGGTAAAACATTCCGTATGAACCGTCCTCTCGGAAAAGTGATCCATCTTCGGTATTGTAATCCATGATCCGTTTATATATGTATCCCTGTATCAACGTTATTCAGCACAGAGCCCATATCATTATAATATAAGCGAATGACTGACTTCCTCGCCAATCCAAGTCACTCCAAAGGTGAATTTCGAACCTCCTACATCCTTTTCGATAGGTTGTTTAGTGGTAGTATCGAATACTCGAATAGATTGCCAGTCGCTCCTGCATAGTCAAATAAACTTCTAATCAGTATATATTCGACCACTTTAAAAAATGCAAAAAATGCATCATTTGGAAAGGTTTTTCGTATGCTCGTCAAGACATACCCTGATTCTTGTAAAACAGCACACCACAACTTTCCTGAAGGACTAAAAGAATGAGCATAAATAGAAGTATTTTCTTCTTTATTTAAATCAAAGAAAATTTCAGGTCCATCATCATTATTTGACCAAGCAGGTTCTTTTCCAAAATGTTTTTCTAAATTTTTTGATCTAACTAAAATATCTCTTGGCCAATTACCTTTATTAAAATTCCAATAATAATTTCCATCTGATTGTTTTTGTGGAGTATCCATTCTTTCATGATTATAAATCCCTTCGATTGCTTTTTCTAATTCTTTTCTTAAAGGATGATTTGATAATTTCGGTATAGATAACTATATTCTCCAATAGAAGAAATTAGCTTAAAAACCAATTCCCAGATATTTAGTTTTTCTTACAAGTAAGAAAAATTTCGAAATATTTAGGAAAAAAAAAAAGATTTACCTCATTTTGATCTTTTACAAATTTGATAGTAGATTTAGCTTCTTGTTCTTCAAGTGATCTCCAAGGATCTTCAACTTTAATGCCAAATATATCTTCAGTCACACCTCCATCTTTAGGTGGTTCGGGATAAGCGACCTCTGGACATTTAGAAGCTGAAACCTGTACAGCTTGAGGACCCCAACTACCTTTAGGCACAACGAAAGAAGAGGTTGTTTTATTATGTGATATCTCATTAGATGTTTTGGATAAAAATGATCCAGCTAAAACACTGTGCAAAGTCATGACAAATTTCTTATATACAATTGATAGCTTACGAAATAGTTGATGTAAACAAAATTAAGTAAATTCTTTATCAGATAATGCAAGGAAGAAAAATGAATTCAGCGAGTTTAACGAGACAACATCTTTTATGTACTTCTTATTCTTCCTCCTCCGAGCATCTAAGCCCCACTCCAGCTGTCCCTTTAGTTATGAACGCTCAGCGCCAACTTTTGAGCGAGAGGGAGCTTGTGGATAGATATGACAATTGGAGCCCATATCAGCAAAGATAGACTGACAATTAGTCTTCCGGCGCTATATTTTTGATTATATCATTGCTGCGGTATCAGGTGTTTCGAATAAACATAAAATATTACAAATTAGCGTAAGACCGAAGCGGAATCTAGCTTCTTCTCCAACGTAGGATAAGAGGCGCGCGCTGTTCTTCTTTTCCTATCGCAAGATAATAATAATGCCTTTACCCTAAGTAGGTTGTTTAGGTCAAACCCGAAAACCAGTAACGGCTTTTAGTCCGATAACTTAAGGATTGACCTAAAAAATACGCATGCCGAACAAAACACATCTGGGTTCTGATTCTGAATATTTTGATAGTAAATTAATATAGCGGGCGCAACTCGTTCTTGAAAATACGATTATATATATCCTCGAAGTTGAGTTTGCCCTAGCTGTAATCTCGCACAATCCGCACTTTCTCCAAGATATTCCGATTTGAGAATTTCCCGCCCTGAGCGGGGGTCGTTGAGCGCCTTTATCTTCAAGCTTTTATCGGTAAGTTAAAATAACGTAATAGATATTATTGTCGCGTTTTGACCATTCAGATTGATGCGATATCATGATTTCCCCCAAATTATTGATAAGTGATACTCAGTACATGTATGATAAACAAATCTCTATTCTTGAATGTAACAGCATTATACCTGTGACCAGTACTATAGTATACATCGAACTAAAATGACTGCCGCAGCTCTCTCAAATGGAAATGGAAACGATAACGGAAACGAATTGTCATCAACTGCTGCTAAATCGGCAAACCCAGCATCCGACATTAGATTATACAAAAATCGAGCATCATATGCGTTACCTGCTGCTTTAAGCATATTTCATGAAAATCCTGTTGCTCATGTCGCTTTTATACATCCTGGAGATCCTATCGAAGGAAGTAGTGGAAACGGTAGAGGAGAAACAATCATGAATATACCTCTTATAACGGTTATAATGTTTACAGGAGAAGACGAGGATGATAAGGATGATTATTCAGTTTATTTACATACGTAAGGGGATTTCGTCTTCTTCAACTAAATCTTATCATACTGACGGTTTAAACAGTCATAGACATTCTGGATTAGTAGAAGCTGTTTTGAGTGGTAATCATAATGTAACAGCTACAACGACAAAAAGTATGTAATTATTTTCATTTCGATCACTTATTTAAATTTGAACTTAATTAATATTTTTTTGGTATTATATTTAGTCGATGGTATGATTTTTTCACCAACAGCACAAGATCATACATTAAATTATAGATCAGCTACTTTACATTTAACAGAAGGAAAAGTTTTAAATGATGAAATTGGATCAAAAGATCATGAAGAAAAAAGAAAAGCATTAAGTTTAGTAACAAATACAGTAACTGATTATAATAGAATTAAATTAGTTGGAGAGCCAGATGATTTTAATACAAAAAGAACAACTGTAATTAAATTTAAGATAAAAAATTTAAGTTGTAAACAACGTTTTGGTGGATTTAATTCAACAAAAGAACCTGAATTAGACATTCCTTTAGGTAAAGAAAATGATCCCTTTACTGGAATTGTTCCATGTTGGACTCAATGGGGTGAACCTTTAGGATATGGAAAAGATTTAGAAAATATTAAGATTTTAAAAAATGAAAAAAATGAGAAAAATAAAGAATTTGCTGAAAAAGTCGCTTGGGCAAATGAAGATATTGCCATTGAGGGTTTGGGTAAAAAACGAAGACCCTTGTATCAATTCTGAAAGATGATCATTTTCTTAATTGTATAATCCTTTCATATAGTGGATATAATTCTCGTGATATGTCATAGAATATAGATTTTACATTACTTTTACGAAATTATTTCGCAGTAAACAATACAACCTATTTTTAATAACTGTATGAGGTATATATACTAAACCCAGCCTAAATTCATTTCAATTAAATCAACAAGATTCCCGATTGCCATCCTAAATCATACATAGTCTGTCTCCAATCAACTTTTAAATTAATTTCACCCGTTGATCTTCTTCTCCAAACTTCTTCCATAAGTTCTAAAGCAGGTCCAGTGTTTCCAAAAGCTCTAGCTTCAGGTCCTAAACATTGAAAACAATCTCTAAAAAAAGTTTGTTGTTCAATAGTTTCACAATGACATCCTGCTACTGTTATAGGTAAAACTACTGCACGATGTATTTGTACATTTGAATGTTGAATATCTAATCTTGTTAAAGCTTCCATTGTCTCTCCGACCGCTGCTGCGATTTCTGGGACTGTGGTCAAAATCAATAAATAACAAATATCAGTCATATATTCTTTTCCCTTTAAAGCGTCGTCCAACCGTTCGCAATGTCGTAAGGCGATATATTCGCTATTTAATCAAGGCTTTACTCACCCCTTGGGAAAGGTCCATTTATAGTTATAGCCAATAAAACCTTGACAGATCCATGAAAGACATCACTCATAACTCTTCTAAGTAATGCAGCTGAATCTTCCGAATCATCGTCCGCATTAATAGGTCTATCAAGATGAGATTCTCTCCATGCTCTCTCGTTAAGTATTTTCTCAACATTAGCAGCTCTATCCAATAATTCTTTATAAGATAAACATCCTGCTGATTCGGCTCGATCTTTCCATTCTGATAGAGCTACTGTTTCAGCCATCGCAAGGAGCTAATCAGAAATCGCAAAGGTAAGCTCTCATTTCGGACCTTGAGATGGCGAGTAATAACGACCTACAGTTGTATTATCACAACCCATCAATCTATCCATTAACACAAGAGGTTTACCACTACTTGAAGCATTCTTTACCGTTAAATTGGCATCACTGTTAAATGGCAATGGCATATGATTTAATATTTTCCTATAAACAGGTAATAATGTTGAAGCTTTATTATAAGTTACGGAAGCCAATATGTCTATCCAGATCATGTGTTCAATGAGGATATGATATCTTGACCACGGACTAGGTCCACTTTGAGATTTCGCTCTAATTATTGGAACATGTGCCGTTAGTTTTGAAGTACCCTTCTAATGTTCTAGTGTGACGAGCAGTTTGATGAATAATCAGACTTGTACTCACTTTGAACTTGCATTTGTTACCCCGATCTCTGGAGAAGAGTATAATGCAGCACTTAAGCATCTTTGAGATATCGATAACAATTCTTTGAGATGTTTTGATGTACCTCCGCAAAAAAGATGATATGATACTGCGAATAAAACCGAAATGGTAATTTCCTCCGTTGTAAGATCTTGTGGTGAGATAAATCGAAGTCTTTCCATCGTTCTTTGATGTGATATACTAGCCACTCTAGTGTCTGCATCATTATCTTCCTCATCCACCCCATCATCTGCATCCGCATCATCTGTCTCAGCATTATATTCACCGCTGCCCTCCAGTATCTCTTTTTCAATTTCAATCAATGTAGCTTGGGTTTTTTTATCCCTTTTCCTTATATTTGATAATGAAGATGTTGAATAAGCGTCAAATACAGTCAATCGACTTAAATTATGTGGACGTTTTTTCGTTCGTTGAGCTACCATATGTAAAGCTGCCAAAGAAGATACAGAAGTTAAAACTTCATTTCGTTGAAGTGCTAAAGGAGCTACAAAGTCTCCTATAGATATTGAAATCCCCATTATACGATATTGTAGTGGTAAAACCACATTCAGGTAATGATGAAGATAAGCTAAGTTAGGTGAAGCTGTTGATGTACCTAAAGGAGATAGTCCATTGGAAATACCTGAAGTAGGTGAAGGAAGATTGAACACAGGTGTATCTTGATTAATCATACTACTTATATCTGGACTTAGTTGTTTAAGACTACTTGTATCATTGTTATCGTAGTTAAGATTTGCTTGATTGTCACTGGGACTTATATGAGATCCATTTTGGTCTAATGTGAAATCTGGAGGA
Source organism: Kwoniella pini CBS 10737 (assembly GCF_000512605.2). Taxonomy (NCBI): domain Eukaryota; kingdom Fungi; phylum Basidiomycota; class Tremellomycetes; order Tremellales; family Cryptococcaceae; genus Kwoniella; species Kwoniella pini. Next base: position 1,241,592 of record NC_091717.1, on the reverse strand, counting down.
GGTTGTGGACCAAAAAGAATACCCCATAATGCATCCATGCTTATATCGTTGACACCTGGAATTGACGGTATCATAGGTCCTATATCAGCTGGTCCAACAGTATTCATTGAAGGTGGTGGAAATAACGATGGATCACTAAAAAATCCAGAGTATAAATTATCGGTAGATGTTGAAGAAGTTGAATCTACAAAATTATTGGTAGATGTAGTTGTATTTGATGTAGATTGTTGTTCAAATGGATTATTGTGAGTGTTATTTGTGTTTGTGGAACCAGTATTAGGTGATAAATTCCAATTCAAGGTGTTATTTGATGAGGAAGTAGATGCATTTGTACCTATTGAGCCTAATTCCCAAAAATACGGTTGGTGAGTCTGTGGCTGAGCCTGAGTCCTTAGATTATCATTATCTGTCGTCAAATCCACATCCATAACTTCTAAGCCAGGTTTCATTGTTCCTGCCACCTCCTGACTAGATTCATCTCCCATCGAAGTTGAAGTGCGTTTAACGCCGTGAGAAGGGGTCTTCTCGCTATCCGCTGAGCTACCTTGTCTATTCCTATTTGACCGTTTCTGTAAAACTATTTGCTTTCTGCAGTTCAAAAAAAGGGTACCTTATGAGCTCACTGTTGACCTGATACATGAATATAATCGTTGAAAACATATTGGAGAAATACTCACATATTTTGCTTAGCTTTCTTAGCATTATCATTTTCCCTCAACCATTTTGGACGTTTTACTCCGTATCCCATGCATTCTATTCCTAGTCTCGAACAAGTTGCGCAAATTGGTTTGGCTTCGTCGCAACGCTGGATAAATGTAGTGTTAGCCCGACATGTAGGGCAAAATAGGGAAGTGTGGACATCGCATGAAATCAAAACAAGGGTGAAGATTGTGCGATCAAGGCAGATGATAAGAAAGCAAAAGACAAGATACCCGGATAAAACTCACCTTTTTTCTTAATCTACAAGTAATACAACCCGTTTTACCTCTTTTCGAAGAACCAACTTGTTCAGAAGGTGTATCAATCAAATTTCCACCAAATTCTTCTTCAACTTGTCCAGATGATGAAGAATGCCCACTAACATTAAATAAACTCTCTAGATTGTAAGATTGGTTTAAATTCGAGTTCGAATTCGAATTTGAACATGACATTTTGGCTTATCAGATAAACTAAAACATAAAGAAATCAAAAACAAACTGGTAAACTTTGAAAAGGGCGTCTTTTTTCGTTTACTTAGTTTCAAAATTTCAGCGCAAAGACGATACGAGAAATTTTTAGGTGACAATCGTTATGTTTTGATAGGAATCGATGAAATAATGATATGAACAAGAACCTGGCGTCAATTGATTGGTAGACGTTGACAAGCGAAGATAACGAGTTAACGTAATGTTTAGTTTAAATCCAAAAAAGACAAATATGGTTTATTTGATCTGAGCGCGTCGTAGCAGCGTTGACAAGGTAATGCTATCAGTAAATCCGAGGCGCATAGATAACAATTTGAATTCACCAGAGACTCCAAACAAATAGACGTTTAGTCACTTGTTTTCGTCCTGGGCGGTTAAACCAGAAAGCGCAGCGAAGTACAAAGCCGAAGTCCGGATCATTTCACCCTTTCGGACAAAAGGGATCTCCTTTCAGGGTAAAAAGTTGAAGCATATGGGTAAACGCTTTTTTAAACTTGATGCAAAGTATGAAAGCAGATGCTCATAAGTCTCTTCATATATCACATATGATAATTGTGCATAATGCATTTGGTTCATTGTAATTGTTACTACTTGCCCTTACTTGCATCTTCCTCAATCCGCGTTCTGCGCAATCACCTTTTGCTCTTCTTTTGTCGGTGTAGCATTCTCTAACCCGATTAAGCCTTAGCTTCACCATTGGTAGCGGCCTTCTTTGCCTTCTTTTTAGGTGCCCGCAATGGTTGAGTGATCAAAGTAGCTAATTCCTCATCTGCGATCTTCTTCTCGGTTGAGACTTTATCGGCGGAGTACCATACTGGTTGAGGTGATAACAGTAATGGACCAGCTGGAAGGAGGGCGACTGGGGCAAACACTTAATCAGCTTCTATCCGTCCGAATATATGACGAGACTGAAGCAGCCGATACATATACTTACTTGTGAAGAAGAATTCAGCTACAACGGTACCGGCAGCAGTTTGTACGATATCGTAAGGTTTCAAAAGACCTATTATCAACTTGGTATTAGCACAAACATGATCACCATTCTCTCCTTGGAATACAGTCACGCAATCCCGTTGTCGAGGCAGTACTCACCATGGGCAACGGCCTCTTGTACACCCATTCGCGCCCTCTTCTCATCATCAAGAGCTCTCAAGGTGAATGGGAAAGCACCAGCCTTCTTTTGGATTTCGGAAAATACAGCTCGGGAAGTCTTCATCTTAAGTTGGTAATTGATGTCGGCCTTTTTGTAGATGGAGGTTCTCGATGGGTCTGCCTTGGCCTAAAGGTGTAATATGGTCAGCACTACATACCCGAAGGCCATCGTTCTGCCACCCCCGCCACAGAGGGAAGTTGGGGAGAGCAGAATGGTATCGAATCGACCGCTGGAAATAGGTAGCAGGTACAGATGGGGGCCTGGATACAGCAGCCGTAAAGCAAGGGGAATAAGGTGGATATTATCGATGATCAAACTCACTTTACCGGTTGAACCAGTGACAATCAAAACATCAACACCGTAAACTTCACCTTCCTCGAAAGTGACAGTCTCGTGATCTCTCTTAAGTTCAGGTGTAGGATTGAGTAAGATTCGTTTTTTACCATCGGTAACGTTTTTCTCATGTTGACAAGATAACATGCCTTCTACACCTACACAACCGTAATCTTTTGATACTTTTTCGACAACTTCAGTTACATCCCAGTTCTTGTTTCCGACCTTGATTGTTCTCATAGCTGCTTGGGCGGCATCGTAAGCTGCTTTTACGACATCTGCTGCTAATCCTTCTGCTTTACCCAAAACTACAGTTTCGGCGTGAGTGACAGCGTATCCATCTAATTGAATACCCAACATGATCTTCACGACATCTCCATCTTTCAAGACGATCTCGGGGTCGGAAGGTAAAGGAGATACGTGGGATACGACGTTGTTTACTGAGATGGAAGTTGGGAAGGCAGATCCTAAGAAAATGATGAAAAGTCAGTTATTTTGCTATTCAGACGACAATTATCCTCTGTGCTCCACTCCAACGGCCCCCGACTATGCTCTTGACAGATCTTGGCCATGTGGGCCTGAACGATGCAAGAGTCGAGCTTGAAGTTTCGACCACAATGCTCAAAATTCTTCAAATCCCTTAATACTGTCTCCCAGCATGACTCCTGGACTCACCTTTACCGACTTTGACACCGTTCTTAGCCTTGTTCCACAAAGGAGCAACAGTATCGTTGACGAGCTTGTCACCTCTAAATAATTTCAAAAACAAATCAGCTTCATTCTTGAACTCGCGCAATCGGTCATACGACCCTTAAGAGAATTACTCACTCAATACACAAGTCCAAAACTTTCTTTCCGGCAGTGATGGAAGGAATGAACTTTTTCAACACTTCCCCTAAAGCTTGACCGGCAGTTGTGTACTTGGTAAGACTGTAGCAATTCTCGAAATTCAAATCAGTAAGCCAGTTACATGTTCTATTGATAACACTTGGATCCAAACTAACGTATCATTGTTCAAGCCTTTCTCTTCGACTTTTTTCTCTTCTTCGACGGGAACGGTCTTTTTCAAATCGACTTGAGCTTCAGTGGCCATTTTGACGACGGATTAGTGCAGTTTATATATGAATGTAGTGAACTAAATGGTTCTTAGTCTATGATATGTTTAGACAATACTTGGTTGCTCCATTGATCATCTATCGTATACTCTCATATATTACACTTAGTTGGGATACTTTCTTTGTACGTCATGACAATGAAAAAATGATCCCGATTCAACCAAAATTCACCAACATACCTCAAATTCCTATAACTCCGCCACGTGTAACGTTGAGCTCAAATATCTTACGTAATCTCCTCAAACTTATCAAAGGAGATTAGATAAGAAATCAAGAGATCTGGTTTCGGTCAGCGGAATGCGTTGAGTACGTAGCAACAATAGCGCAAGGTAACTCGTTATCGTGCGGTTGCCTTGCTTTATCTCATTATCCTGATGAAAGGTGCATCACTACGCGATGAAAGGATTGTTAAAGAGTAAGTTCTCATATATAGGCTCTCGCTCCGATATCTATGTATATATAATGGAGACCAATTGAATAAGTATTATTCATCTTTCTTCCCCTGACAATTCGCCACCGCATAAGATAAAGTTCCACTTTCATCTGCATTCTTGAGATCAAATCAATTCACTGTTCGAGCGGTAAGATGTCAGCAAGCTCCGGGCCTGCTACTTCCAATATAGATTGGAGAGCGACAGCGCTCATCAGGCACTCTCACGATCCCCCAACGAATTCACTGGTAGTTCAGGATCAAATGTGGGTTTCCGGTCAGTCTGTTGACTTAGACAAGTGCATCTCATGGAAAAGCGACTTGTTGATAGAAGCTTTCAGACAATGTGTAAGTTTTTTGAATTCCGGTCGAACACCTTTTGGCAGTGTCTGGCATTTCCTTGTCAAATATGACAATGTACAACATTTCGCTGACCTCTGTCCATCCTTTGCACCAATTCTAGTTGTATTGTCAATCTTACGACGCGCTTCCACCAGACGCGACTATCCATCCCGGCGAGTTGACATTCTATTATAGAAACATACAAATGACTTGTGATTCATGTGGGGAAACTTCCTCACATAGTGGTAGCTTCAAACTTACGTTGCCTAGAGGGGAGGCGTCAATTTCTTTTCGAGACGGTATTCGAAGCACTCGGACATGGTGTTATCAATGTGAGGAAGAACAGTCAATGAGTGTCTAATGCTTTTCACAAAACGTAGATTTGTTCATATTCTACTTAATCTCGCAACTTATTCAAATAACTTAGTTGCTGACGGATACCCTCAGCGATGCGATTTAAATAAGTTCAATAAAGTACACATGTACATATATGCTGAATCGAGATGTGATGTGATGTCTACCCACAAATTGTAATACCGAGCATGCGCTTGATTATCTGATTGAGTGTATAATGAACCAAACTTATCGCTTGAAATAGCATCTGATTTCCCAAAATGACCGTTATCTTCAGGGAAGATTACAAAAAACCCTTTGAGAGAAACGCGAATATCTAAATATCCGGCCCCCGTTGTACGCTACACCCGCCTGCTCAGGATGATGCAGGTCCAGATTGACAGATAACCTTGATTCATTGCTGATGTCGTATCCCCTTTCGTAAATACACTTTTCGATAGACGCTCCGCCAGAAGCGCGAATCGACTTTCAAACCACGGACATATTGCTTACTCAGCTTGTCGTCAAATGTCAAATACAGACGAATATAAATAGACCTTTTAAGTGTTCTGGTTCATTTTTGACCTCTGATCCTTAACTTATTTGATTATCCCTTAAGTATCTTTCTTTGTAAGGTAGGACTTCGCAAAATGTTAGCAGAACAAAAAATCGTTCTGATTACAGGTGCTAATAGAGGGTAAATGGAGTCTTCTTTCCGTTGTTATGGGTGAAGAGAACTATGCTGATCATCTGGAATATAGACTTGGTTTGGGTCTCGCCAAGGAATATGTTTCAAGAGGATGGAAAGTAATTGCCGCTGTACGAGATCCATCAATCATGCCTTTTCTTAGCGAAGAAGTGATCGTTATTAAGCTGGATGCTGCTGAATTAAATGACGCTAATCAAGTAAGTAATTTGATTTAGCACGTAAAACGATTGGGATGCTTAAATTCAATTTCTCTTATAGGCAGTAAACGAATTGAAAGAAAGATACGAAGTACAACATATAGATGTAGTGAGTGATAGCTACTTTAAATAGCATGCTTCGCTTCAAAGGCTTTTTCTCAACTTTTTCCGAGGATAGGTATTAGCAAATGCTGCAATGGGTAATCATGCACCTGCAATTTCCCAAATTGATCCTGAGATATTTACAGAACATTTCAATGTGAATACAAGAGGTACATTATTATTATACCAAGCTACTCGAGAGTTATTATTATCATCATCATCTTCATCAATTAAAGGAAAATTCATTATCGTTTCTTCTATTTTATCTACATTATCTAGATCATGGCATAAATTGGGTATGGTAAATTATGGAATTACAAAAGTTGCTTTAAATTATCTAGTACGCTCATAACATATTTTTTCCTGAAAATGAAGTGATACTGATTATATAGGGTTTGACGCATTAGTCAAAGGGTATTCATTTTGAAGAACCTAATTTAATTTCATTCACTATAGATCCGGGATATGTGGATACTAGATTAGGTCAAAAAGCTTCAGAATTTTTAAATAGTCCACCTTCTCAAACTGTTGAACAAACTGCTCGTAAGTTTATATACATATGGTGTATCTATGAGTTCAGGAAGAGCAGATCGATTAATCATTTAAAAACAATTCGTAATTTAGCTATGATGTGTGATTTGATTGATAAAGCTACAAGAGAAGAATATTCAGGTAAATTATGGCGAGTGTGAGTATCATAATTATTGGCCCTCAGATCAGTGAAACATAGTGCAAGATATAATCAATATGGTGAATACTAATTAGTTCCTTATTTTAAAATGAATAGCGATGGCACACCTGCACCATATTAAATTAAGAAGACATAAATCGTACAACTCGTCGTCTATAAAGAAAAAACCCAGAACATGGCTCTTCTTGTACCATCTTGATCATAGCTTCGAATCATTTACTTCCCATCCTGCCCTTTTTTTATACGTACATACTTCCATATATGATTCATTTTTTATCTTTAAGAGAAAATAGATGTATTCTTTTGCTGGAATCCAAATTCGGTCATCTCCGTAATCAACAAAGGTACGGTTGCATCGCGGATCGTTTAAATCATTGATTGACGTCAGAAGCAGAAGCAATTTCGCAAAGATCTTGATTGAATCTCACCATCCTAACATCTACTCGAGTATAGAATTGTCCATATAAACTTTTTACTTCTGAATTTATATCTACACTACAGACCATTCTTGGTAAATCCAGTTGTAATACTATCAAAATGCCAAGAGACCAAGATGATAAGATCGCTCAAGCTGAACATGGTGGCTATCATAGTTCAGCTTATATGGTAGCTGGAGAAGCTCAGATGAGGTGAGTCACGACATACAGTCCAAGTAATTCTACTATCTAATCTCAAGTCAGCTCTGGAGAGACGTGACTGTCTGACCTCTAACGGAGATCGGCATGTACTGATATGTATGCAAAATTGGAACTAGCTTTACACCTATCAATCAGATTCATCAACATTTATGCGGATTACATATATACTCCCATGATGGAAATCGGGCAGTTAAAGCACATCATTATTGTACACATTTAAGAAAAGATTTACATCAATGTGTAATTTATGATAGTGATGATAAGAATGCTAGGTTAATTGGTAATTAATCTTTCATTATCTTTCAAATACGGTACGCATTCGTATTGATGAATTAACATTGATAAAGGTATCGAATATCTCGTTCCGGAGGAAGTGTTTATCAAATTACCAGAAGATGAGAAAAAGGTGAATTCCTTAATCGTAAGATTTGAATGGTGGAGCTGATTATGATGATCTAGTATTGGCATTCACATAAATACGAAGTAGATTCTGGAATGTTAATGCTCGGAACTAAATCACTCGTACCCAGTAAGCATCTGCCTCAATCATTTTTTCCAGTCAAGGTAGATAGTCGGGTATATTAAGCTATTTTATGGGTCACAGATGCTATGACGGATATAGCAGAACGTCCGGCCATGTTGGAATTACATCGTACATACGGTAAAACTACACATACTTGGTAAGTAGCCATACATTACATCTCTGCGCTCGAGGCCTGTCATGGCAGCTCGTTGTTGATATTATGTTCATTCAACATAGGGCTTTTGATCAATATCCTGATTTACCATTGGGTCCACCACAAGTAATGATGGCTTATACGGAGGATGCACAAGTCGACAAGGCATTATTGGCAGAACGAGATAAGTGAGTCTGAAGTTGGCTTACAATACTTGAAAATGCTATATTCGAACATCAAGGAGAAAGGATATTTGATAACATTGACTGATGCAACTTGATAGGGAAATGGGTGTAGATACCGCAGCTAAGCGAGAGACAAGAAGACAATACTTGATTAAGGAGAATCTTGAAACCCCACCTGCCGAAGGGGCTGATCAGATCTGGACGAGTGATAGAAATGGTCAACTAGAGTGGGTCGATCAGAAGTAAATGGGAACTTATAAATTATTCCATTTGTAATATCGTACATGAGATGTAAATTACTTAGATACAACATGGTGATAAATTTTTGAAATTTTCCAGTACCGATATTCTGAAAAAAACAATTATGCTCTATTTTCCTTTCCAACGACATTTCCAAATTTCAATATCATCCCAATCTTCATCTTTCCAATTATTCCAATATTTTTCAATTTCCTTTTTTAATGTTAATTTATGGATTTGTTTTAAATTAAATCCTAAATTTTTACCTTCATCTAAAGCTTTATCAATTAAAATTGAATCTCTTCTTTCTAAACTAATATAAATTATTGGTAAATTTGATTTTTTATTTTTACTTGTATTTGAAGAAAAAATTGAAATTAAAATCAAAGTTTTCCATAATGGTTTAATTAATTCAATTGTATAAAAAGTATCTGATAAAATTATAAAATTAATTTCTTTAAAATATTCAAATTCAAATTCTTTTTTAAAATTTTCAATTTCAATTAAATTATTTAAATTATTTTTTTCAAAAATATAATTATCATATAAATTTGAAATTTTAATCCAATTTAATTCAATAAATTTTAAATCTTCTTCAATATTAATTTTAATTTCATTTTCATTTAAAATTTTAATTCCTTCAATTAAATTAGGTTTTAAAACATCATTTAAAATTGGTTGAATATCTGTTGAAATTAATTTAAAACCTTTTGATAATAAATTTAAACTTGAATAACCAATTCCACTTCCTAATTCTAAAATTTTTTTCTTTTTTTTTTTTTTTCTCTCCTTTTTTCTTTTCATTAGAATTAAAAACATTTGTACATAAATATAATGAAAGTATTTGTGAAGATAACCATAATGTAGTTCCCGTTGTACCTGTACTTTTCCCTTCTTTATTTAAAGAAATTTGTTTTAAAGGAATAATTACATTTTCAAAAGGATAAATTAAAGGATGATTTAATTGATTTAAATGTTTTGTTTCTGATGCTGGAATAGGTTGTGTCATTTCTTATCATATCTAAATCCGAGTTTATCTCCAATCCTTCATAATCTTGAACATTATGCTCGACGGAACGAAGATATCAAAAGAATTTTCAAGCCTCATGTATGTATATGTATCTTGGATTCAAGCACAAGATTTCTCAAATACTTTTTTGAATTCCCTAATTCAACTTGAATTGCCGACATGACTACATCACAATTCAATCTCGGTTAAATCCTACGGTTGATGCCGGTATAAAGGAAAAAGAGAAACAAACCTGAAATATACTATTGAGTCTCGTTGCCAAGTATTTCTTTGATCATGTTCTGTATATATACATACTGAATAGCACATGACACGTTGGGATTAAAATACTAGAAATGAGAAAAGACGTCTAAATGTCCAAGAATTTAACAAGAAAATCCCAAGAAATTACATGAAAATTGATCGAAATATCAAACCCTTGACTTCAGTACCTTGTATATACAGCACAGCTCAGATCGCTTACTGTTGTGATTCATCATAAATACCTGACAGTTGATTCAGGTATAGAATCTGTAAAAGAAGTCATTTCAACCCAATCACAGGAAAGTATCAAAATCCCTCTTCTATGTTCACTTTCCTCCATTTTCACCACCATCCCTCTCTTCCAACCTTCTCAACCTTTCCCTGAGCTCTTCAATCTCCCTATCTTTGTTTGAATTATTTCGCTCCACTTCATACCGTACCATATCCTTCAGACTATCAGCGGATTGTTGTAGATTACCCAAGAGAGTATTAGAGGCATTGGCGGTATTTTTAAATTCGTTCATTTGGGTTAATTGTTGTGAATATAAACTTTCATATCGATTATGTAAATCACCTAACTGATATCTGTACGAATCCATTTGAGTATAAATGAGATCGTATAATTGGTTAAAAGGTTGAAGGAACGTTTCCCTGGATACTCGAGGTGAAGAGGATGACGGTGATGTATTTGAACTTTGATGTAATGATGATCTCCTGGGTGATGGAACGCCCGGTTCGTAACGTGTCGAGGCAGAAGGAGGAATTTGAGGAACAGAGAAATTTCGACGATCTGATACCGTCGCTGGACCACGTAAATTACCTTGAGATTCGTATGGTCTACCAAGGGGTCGAGTTTGTGGTAAATTATAATATGGTCCTTGTTGTCTTGCAAACTCGTGCTCTTCTCCATTCCGTGATCTATGACCGATAGGTGCGGTCCGGGGATCCGTCAAACCACTTCCGTGATGACCGTAATCCTGTAAAGGGGGTAATATATGAGGTGGTACGGAAGTTTGACTGCCTGAAGGCGGTTCTCGCGGCGAAGCTTGTTGTGAAGCCAGACCTTGATGATTCAGAGGTGCACTCTGTATAAGAGAGAGAGAGTTGTCAACATTCAGTCGTTATTGCGCTCAAAGTGAGTGGTATGAAACTAACCTTCGATCCAGGAACAACATCACGTTCAGTAGCGGAGGTGACAATACTCATCTTCTCAACCTTGTCTCTCGTCTTTTCTCTTCTTCTGCCTACACCACCGCCTCCACTGAGAGGGTTACTGCCTGAGGTTGAGGGACCGCTGAAGCTTTCACGAGAGTTGATCGAGTTCGTAACATTGTCAGCATGCGGTGGCAGGCTGTTATTGGTGTTATTGTTACTCGGATCTTTCGGTGCCCAACCTTTGAATGTCAATTCTTTTGGTGTTGAAGGTTGCGATTGAGCGACTTCTCTTCTTCGAGCAGCGATAAGGGCTTGTTGTTGTTCTTTTATGGATATCGTATCGCGTACCTGTTCAGTCATAAATTCAACTTGATTCTTGTCATTCTCACTTGCGAAGCAGGGTTTGAGTTGTTTTGTGAGTAGAGAAGTATTCAAACCTACGGTCTTCAGCTGATCTTCATCGATAGCCTTAAAGTCAAATCCCATAACAACAGGTGAAGGTAAAGCTTGATTACCATTATCATCTCTTCGTGCTTCTCTCGCAGCTGCAAAACCGATAGGTTTTATTGGAGCCAAGGCTAATGGCCTGCCATTTCGCGAAGGCTGTGAGGTGGCTGTACCAAGACGTGGTGGTGATGTCGACGCAGACCCTTCACCAGATCTATCTTTTCTTGGGGAGGGTACAGCATCCACTGATTTGCCACCCTTGGTAACCCGTCTTCGTTTATCCGCCCGTCCATCCAGGCGAACATCCTCGTCATTCTCGCCTTCGGCCGCTTCTCCACTATCGTCCTTAGCCAGTATTACAGGAGGCAACCGAAATCGAGCATTGAGTGGAAGCGAATGTCGTCGAAATGACAGAGCATTGTCACAAGCGCCGGAGATTGTGTCGACAAGCGACGATCGATGTTTGGAAAAAAGGTGTTTTGATTGGGGTAAAGCGTCATAGGCAAGGGATGTTCGACGAGAGGGAGGCGGAGTCAAATAAGGGTCAAATAAGTCAGGCATAATAGCGGGATGTCAGCGAGGTATTCCTACTTCTTCTTGAAGTAGAGACAGAGAGAAGTAAAGTACACAAGTGATGGACCATTGGAAAGACAGAACATCCGTATATCTAGGCTATATCAAGCTCATTACGGCGCTAGCACGGCAGACAACATCATAGCTCATATCGGGGTGAAGTTAGGGAAGGCTTCATGAATGAAGCATGTTTCAGTGGACTAAATCACAAAGGATAGATTGGAGATACCGGAGAAACCACTGGATTCGCGTCATAGAGTTCAAAGCCTATCGTAACAAGTAGAACAAAAACAGGGGATCCTCATACTCGAGAGAACGGAGGAGGGGGCGGAGCAATTGTATGAGATTCAGTGGACTTCCTGCAGAACCCCATCTCAAAATATCGCAGACAAAGTGTGAAGGGAAGAAGAAGGAGGTCATCTATAAGGGAGCAATTAGATGAGTGCGATTGGCATAGCCGAAGCCGCAGTGGGGGTGATACATGATTGAAGCTTTCAAGAGGTGAAAGGAGCAAAACGAATTGGGGTTCCTTTTTGACTTAAGTCAGGAAGGCAAGTAGACAGATGACGAATATCGTACTCAATATGGATATTGCCAACCTCCGGAATAAGAAAGTAACAGTACTCACGTCTGATCATCCTTCTTTCTGCTGACCTTCCTTCTACCGGATCTAGTCTGATGAGCCATGAATTCGTCGTCCTCTTGGTCTTCTGATTCTACAATCGAAGGTGACCTGCTTGCTCCCGGCGGCGGATCTCTCAAAGACGAAGTTCTACGGATAAAAGGCGGAGGCGCAAGTGGTGTTTGTACGTGAAATTGTTGTGTAAGTTGACCGTTAATGAGTCCAGGTGAAGAGACAACGCGATGCCCATTCGTCATCGATGTGGAGAATGGTCGAGGGTGCATAGGTGGAAGACGAGGGGGTAAAGGTGGTGTCGAATGGACCAGCATGATCGGCATGAGTACCGTTGTGACGGGCAACAATAACGGATGAAAGAAATTAAAATTGTACGTGTTGGAGTGATAGGGGTGACAAGTTAAAAGGGTATGCGTGTTTAGAATAACAATAGATGAAAGAGTGAAACAGTTCGACAGGATGGCGTTTAAGTATCAGATGAACAGCGAAAAGCGATAGCAATGATGGTGATGGTGACGTTAAGAAGGATAATGGTGTATTGTGTATCGCGATATGGTGAGAGTGAGAGATTTGACGGGAATGGGTAAGAAGGCACGTTGTGTGTGGATGTGTAGGTAAGACGAATAGCGATAGGAATCAAGATAGAATGATGCACGGGACACCAGGCAATACACAACCCAATGATTATTGAAGTGCGGTAGGAGGGAATTGACGGTAGTGATCCAAAAGAAGTGTCGAATATGATGGTAGTCAAGGTACCGAAAGATAGATGAGTAGACAGGACAGATTGTGTCAAAGATCAAGTTTTTAGTGCGAGTATGAAACAAATAGTAAATATTCATCAGAAATGATCATTTGCGATTTGAATAGGAATAGGGTGGAACCATTTTGATTGAAATTGTTGAATTGATCGATCCAAGAGAGGGGTAAAGGTGTCAGATAAAGTTTAGAACAATAAGCATTTTTGGAAGAAAACAAAGCAATCATCAGCATTTTCCATTACATATAGAGAGGTCCAAAATAGAATAATGTCATCCCCATTCCTATCCCACGCATCCTCTACCAGCACAACCATTCTAATCATGTATGATGAAGTAAAAAGACACTTACGGATGTACTGATCCCGAACTTGGACCTCCTCTGCTTTCTCTTCCTGAACCACTTTGATCTAAGGGATATTCATATCTAGATGTGTGCTGATGCGTATGACTCAAAGGTACTCCACTTCCACTTGCATTATTGGCCGTAGTTCGGATTGATGTAGCGGCCATCACAAATTAAGCCACTAGATGGGACAACAATAACAAAGAACAATAATATCGGATCTTTTGTGTTTTCTCCTTGTTTTCACCTGGAACAATAAGATCTATCGTAACTTGGTTTTTATCACTTTTGGAAAATCCTCTTATTGTTCTTCTTCATGCACGTATCCTATTGATTGGTTTTTTTTTGGATTCAAAATAAGTATAATAAAAAGATTATAGCATGAATGTCCAAAGGATATACTTGAGGTGATGATAGACCTTATCGTTCCAAGATGTAACATGATCAATTGACTCATAACTTACATTCCTGCTAAAACAACGTAAATATGATACTACGTATTTGACTTTGACGGTTTAAGTTAAAACCCTGAACGTGACTCGGAAGCTTCCTAAGTATGATTGTTTGTTCATGTCTCTTCAATCAAACATCTTGTGATGATACATGATCTCGAATGGTGTTGTCCGTCACCTCGTACTACTCCGCGACGAGCTCATCGATCATGTCAGCCTGCATCTTTATCGCTTTCTAAGAACCTCGAAGTAGAGAAGATTCACCAAAAAGTCTACCTGGCCGAGGTAGCTTAACTTTCAGGGTTAAATCTGAAACTTTATCACGCGGGTAAAGCCAATTACCATATTACCCCTTGCACTCTTTAAGCAAAGAGTATTCTCAGCAGAATCGATGTACATATGAAACCAAGTTTTCTTCTTGCAACTTTGCAGTGGCATATGTACCAATAGACCAAACCTCTCTGTCAACATAGAAAGGCTAGCAAAGATACATATATTGGTTGATGAATATCACTACTGTTTTGACTGTCACGATATGAGATTACATTCCGTAAAACTCAAATTAAGCGGTGATGACCGATCTACATACGTCAGACTTGGATTTTTTCGAAACTTCCGTTGACCGACTTGGACCCAAATCTTGCGATAATGATTATTGATATTCTTGATAGAGTCTTTACGGGAAAGATTGGACGAGCACATCTCTCAAGATGGTCTGTAGGTCATGTCGGGCTGTCGCCGGATTACTCATAGATCGGCCAATGAGCTCAAAAATCGGCGCAAGAGTGTTTTCCAGATATCTATCAACAACATCAAATTCAAGACTAATTTTGTCTAGAACAAGCTATGTGAGCCCTTCTAGGCCCCTTGAAAGCAAATTGTGGACAATAAATAGCGTGAATGGAAGTCGCCGGACCTCATCCTCAAACCGATCTTCTCAAAATATCTCATCATGGACTGTAAGTTTCGGCTATATTGTTCAGTCTGTATTATCAATTAAGGAGGCTGATTTTTCACTGATTTTCAACGGCTAATTAGGAACTAGGAATTGGGCAACAATTGGTCGAAAATCTTTTCCATGCTTATCCTCACATAAATCAACCTACTCAAGCTCAAAAGTTATTCTTATTAGCTGTTGGAGCTGGGAAAGAGGTTTATCTGAAAGATGATATGGGTCGAGGCAAGTGAGTACCTCCAAGATTTCGATCTATCTGTCACGCCTGACCCGTATACTCAGCTCCGTGTTTCGATATTATGACTCAAATTCAAGCAGCTGATTTGGGTGTATGTGCTCAGGACACTAGCATTAGCTCTGAGCGCTATGAATATCATCATGAGGTCCAAGTCACAAACAGATACCAAGGTTATGATACTTGTACCTACACTATACTTGGCGCACCAAATTCATACTCACCTGCTACAACTTTCTCCACCAAGCGAAATCGACGAATCCCTTTTCACTATCCTACCACCGACTTTCGGTGACACTACAAAAAGGGCCAGTCCGAACACACCAATCATTATCTCCACTCCTAAAGATCTGTTATCTTACGATCTATCAAATCTCGATTCATTGAAATACATTTTCCTAGATGAACCAGATACAATGATAGGTCCTTTACCAAGCAGACATTCAACACCTAACATGTTGATAAATCATACATTATTCAAACATCCTCCACCTATTATATCAAGTTTAAATAATTTACTGAACATCCAATCTAAGGGTAAAAACGAATTAGATTATTCCTGTAGACGAAATGATGTTAACACGATATGGATTTCTTCCAGTCTGAATAAAGACTTTAAACGATTAGTGAAAACTCGAGGATGGATCAAGAAGTCAAATTCTCATTTGGTTGATCTGGATTTTACACAAGGAGCGTCAGATAAGTTGAAAGATATTAGAAACCGTTTACTGAATGCTATAAAATCCAAACTTGCTTCTGAAAATGCAGATCCAAATCCTGCTTCAGTTGCGGTCGTGAGGGAGAATCATCGGCAAAATCAACCTGAACATTACGCTTTAGTAATCAATTCTGAAGATGGCTCGATTTCGACTTTAGATCCCAAAATACCGTCTTCGTATATTCCTCCTAATAAAGAAATTGCCGATAAGGATTGGAAAGATGGGCAATTTAAACAAAGCGATAAAAGGGGAATATCCGCAAATATGATAGAAGCATTATCAATAATTCATCTTACTTCTCCACCACCAAAAGGAAAATATTCTTTAATTCTACCTCCGGAGGGAATTTCATTAAACACTTTATCAGAAGAATTATCAAATTTAGGTATTTCATCTTTAATAATACAACCTGAATTGATTAATTTAGATTTAAGTATTTTATCGGAAATTCAACCTGAAATTGAAAGTGAATTACCTATATTACTAGCTAAAAGAAGTTCAATAACTGGTATACATCTTCAAGATTTACATACGATTTATCTTTTAGATGGATTAGATTATAAAGGTTTAACTAAAAATAAAAGACAATCTGGAGGAGTTAAGGATAAGCTTAAATTTTATGATTTGGTAACTGGACGATTAGGTAGATTGGGTACTGATGCTGCGGAGAATGATAATGTTAGGAATCAAGCACAAAGGGTTATCAGTATTGTCATGGAAGGTACGGAAGACGAAAAGAGAATGAAAGAGATGTTTGAAGATGGAGAGAATAAATGGACAATCAAGGAATGGGATATTGAGGGTATGAATAAGATCTTGGAAGAGCAATCGATCATTACACAAGATGGGAATGCAGGAGCTTCCGAAGAAGTCAAACTGCAGAATGCGTGACCTCCGAAACTTTCCCAATAGCGCTGAATTTTGCCGGAGGACAGCAGGATAAGGATGATCTTCCCAGAATCAGTGAACAGTGCAGTTCGAGTGCTGATAGAGCGGATACGAAACGCTACGACAGTATATCTCCCAAGCCGTACATATACCTAGCACATGCATACCACTTCTCTCTTGACCTACTCTCCCGTGTAGAATTCATTCGATTGTGACTCGTGTTGAATTATATTGTGGATTTAGCACCTAGAACGCTGAGAAGCAAGTGGACAACCTCCACTTCCTTTGTCCGCGGTTTCAAACGATGATGTCACAATTCGTCTAATTCTTACTGTACAAGCCATAATGTTGTCACTAAAATTGCTTTCTTGCTTCTTCAGCTTTTGAAAAGATCTTTACCTAATATACAAGCTAGCAAAGCGTACCACGAATAATTTTTGCAAAATGTCGATTCGATATATAAGTCAAAAAATTGCTCAGCAAGTAAGCTAGTTTTCCTCCACTCTACAAATTCTGCTTTATACCGTTTTATCGTATCCGATCTCACCAACATCCCGAAGCTTGGCAAACTGAATGCTGATGAGGAACTGTCAGATTGATGAAGAGCTTATGTCATCTTCTGGTGCATTCTCTCTTGATCAAGTGAGTCAGTTGAACTTTCTCATTATGGTCGAGCAAAAGCAACTAATTGTACAGATTAGTTAATGGAATTAGCCGGATTATCATGTGCTCAAGCGTTATATAAATCTTATCCTTCAGCTACACATAAAAAAGTGATGGTAGCTTGTGGGCCAGGGAATCAGGTTAGTCTGCTCTACTCACACCCGCATATGAAGCCGACTGATATGTTTCCAATAGGGTGGAGACGGTTTAGTAGCTGCTAGACATTTACACCATTTCTCATATAAACCAACTATTTATCTTCCAAAACCAGGTTCAAAAGATATATATCAAAGTTTATTGAAACAATGTGAAAATCTGAATATACCAGTGATTAAAGATGTAGAAGAATTCAATAATGGGTTAAAGGATACTGATGTCATTTTGGATGCTATTTTTGGTAGGTTATTAACTGAACATCAATTTATCGAATATACTGTAATGCCCTAGGCCATTCCCATTCCTATCCCCATTCCCATCTAACTGAATTACGCGTGAATATCACTGACATGATGATGACTCGAATTACTAGGCTTCTCATTTCATCCTCCACTTAGAGCTCCTTTTGACAAAGTTCTCAACGCTATAACAGCAACTTCCATACCTATAGTCTCGGTTGATATACCTTCTGGATGGTCAGTAACAGATGGACTTCAACCATTATATACGGAGAAAGATGAACAAGGTAATTCACAATCTATCAAGACTTTTGAACCTGAAGTGTTAGTCAGTTTGACAGCTCCAAAGGAAGGTGTGAAGAATTTCAAAGGAAAACATTGGTTAGGTGGAAGATTTGTTCCTAAGTAAGTTTGAGAATCACTGGCTAGTCTCAGTCAGACAGAAGCAACAATGCGAACAGAGTTTGATGGCTAATTCATCATGCAGTGAATTGGCTAAGAAATTCGAATTGAATCTACCGGAATATCAGGGGGTTGATCAGGTTGTAGAATTGCCTTCTGCCCTTACCTCAAAGCAGTAGGATTATCATGCATTGACCAAAGTCATAACAGAAACATGTAGTGAGATCACATGTATCGCCATGTTGAATAACCACACCAAGTCAAGGTAACATTTCATTTACAGGAGTTATGATTGGACGGGCTATGAGCCTAGTCTCACGCCTACGGAGGAAAGCCCTGGAGCACTTCGTAAACCATAATGACCGTAGAATCCATATTGTCTAACTAGATAAACAGCTTTGGATGAAGCATAGAGACATCACTGGCAATGTTGCGCGAGCTTATCACCTCGGCCTACTTAATTTATTAAGCGTTACGGTTATCTGCTGCTTCGGCGTTCTTAAGTATGAGAGCTCGCATGATCCGCTTCAATCATCCCCTATGCCTCGGAAGGAGACGATAAGCCGTAAGGCACACAGGATATTACAGTTTAGTGTGATTCTGTAGTGTCGATTGATTCAGGGATTCACAATGGCCCGAATGAGATATACGCTCGAGACTTCAGCTTGGCGTTGCCCGAGCGAATGTGAATGTGTGCCGCACATTGCTAATCTACCTTTGTCCAACCACAATAATTACTTTTCCCATGAAGATATTGTGTCGTGTTTGATACTAGCACCTTGAGATTGAATCAATTTACACGCGACAAGACATTTTGCTTTGGACTGATTCATTCTGCTACAAATACACCTTACCCATTCAAGTAGAAACCGTTATCCCGACGTGCCCGTTTGAGAAATTATCAAAATAAAAGATTATTTTGCCGGTATTGACGCGCCAGTGATTTTGTTGATCTTTTGTTCTCTTCGGTCCCCGAGGTAAAGTTATCGTAATGAGATCTCAAACACTTTTAAGCGTAACTTGATTATAGGGACTAAAGGGGATCTACCGTATGACGCCCTGATTCAACTTTTACTACCTAGGGCTGATCTCTTCATTAAAAGTGAATGAATCTATTTTTGTAAACAAAAAATCCACAGAGTGCTATAATAATTGAACAGGCCGAGCACCGAGCTTCGGCGGCGCTCACGTTCATTCCATGTTAATTCATTGCATCAATGATTGATCTTTTGATTCTTGAGCCGAGGTGACACTCATGCGTTGGATTTCAAGTCTTTTCATAGATATAAATATACATCGATAACAACGACAATAATATGTATCTACTCGTATCTTCTTAATACTTTACAAAATATCGATATAGTGAAGAAGTGAAATAATTCCTTTGATCAATTCTCAACATAATCATCATACTCTCGAGACCTCTTTGAAAGTCGAATCTCAATGGCTAACACTAGTGTGGAACATCATTCCAATATGCCTTCACCAACTACCACAATACATTCCGAGACTAATTCCAATCCCGTCAAACAACAGATTCCCGGTGGTGCTCCAGCTACTACTGGATCGATCGGTACCGGTTTACCCAAAACTGATACCACCAGCAGTCAAGCTTCTTCTCAAGGTTTAGGAAAGGGTGATAAATCCAAGAAAGAACATAAATCTCGTGCACCTCCTACTGGAGTTTCAGCTACACATGCACCTATGGAATTACCGAAAGCGAGATTTTGGGCCATCTTTGCATCTTTGATGGTCTGTATCTTCCTTTTCGCTCTAGATCAATTGATAGTGGCTACTGCTATTCCTAAAATCACGGCCGAATTCAACTCCCTCACCAAACTATCTTGGTTAGCCTCCGGCTTCTTGTAAGTACAGCCGAATTGATTCTGACAAATACCAGGAAATCTTGGCTAACGCTTTGATTTTCTCAACCTCCCAGCCTCACTTTACTCGGTTTTAATTTACTCTATTCACAATGGATGAACATCTTCCCTTCTAAACATGTTATGATGTTTGCCGTCTTCATCTTCGAAATCGGATCTCTAGTTTGTGGTGTAGCTCCAAATATGGATGTTCTAATTTTGGGAAGAGCTTTAGCTGGTTTAGGCGCTGCTGGTATCTTCAGTGGAGGTATGGTCATTATTGCCGAGTTGACTTCGCTACACAATCGAGCTCAGTATTTCGCTCTTTTCGGTGTATGGTGAGTCTTGTATTTCTATCATAGACCTTCTTCTTTCCGCTCAGTAAGCTAATTACCTCGATTGCTATCATAGTTTCGCCATTGCCTCTGTTATTGGACCTTTACTCGGTGGTGCCTTTGCAGATCACGTATCTTGGAGATGGTGTTTCTACATTAATTTACCATTCGGAGGTGTAGCCGTTGCTTGTATCGCATTCTTCCAACCTACAAGACCACCACTTGGACGTGAAAAGGCATATGAAGGATACTCAAAGAAGATGTTTTGGCAAGTAGTCAAATGTGATTGGGGAGGTATGGTCATTGCTATGGGTTGGGCTATTTCTTTCATCCTCTTCACTCAATGGGGAGGTGTCACCAAATCATGGAAAAATGGAGGAGTCATCGTTTGCATCGTACTTTCAGTCATACTCATCCCCGCATTTGTCTTATACGAAATGTTGATTGGTTCCGATAATCAGATGTTTAAACTTCGTTTACTCAAACGAAGAAATGTCATGTAAGTCTCATCTCCATCTCATCGAATGATCACGGATCTATAATTGATAATACTTTTTCCCAATATAGTGGAGCTTCAATGGTCTGTTTCTGTGTATTTGGTGTTTTCATGATTCTGGTTTACTACCTATCTATCACTTATCAAGCTGTATATCACACTTCAGCCACTGCAGCTGGTGTTAAGCTTCTACCCCTTATCTTGGTTCAAGTCGCCACTTTAATTGTCTCATCAAGAATTATCCCAAAAATCGGCCGATTCAAGCCAGTAATTGTTTGCGGTCCTATCTTACTCGCTATTGCATCCGGCTTATTTTACACTATCAAACCTTCTACTCCTATGGCTCACTTATACGGATTCCAAGTTATATTGGGTGTTGGTATCGGTTGTTGTCTTCAAAACGTTATGATTTCGGTACAACATGAGCTCAGAAGAGAACCTTGGTTAATCTCCCTTGGTACTGGTATGACCGTTTTCAGTGAGTCAAATCCTTCATATCAATCTAAATGTAATATAGCTAATATCCTTGCATTCTCAGTTGGTTTCGCTGGTCGAATTGTCGCTCTTTCAATGGGTGGAAGTGTATTTGAGAACATGATTCAAAGACACCTCAGATCATCCGTTCCAGGAATAACAGAAACAATCGTAATGGCAGTAGTCAACGATGCTACAGCAATATGGACCTACGTACCAGATGAAATGAGACCTGCAGTACTAGCGGCATATTGCAAGACCCTTTCTCAAGTGTATATCATCGGTTTACCTCTAGCTATAATCGCTCTTGCTGGTGCATTGATCTTAAAGAACGACAAAATCGCTACTAAAGAAGAAGAAGAAGCTGCCAAGCAATCTGCCAAAGAAAAAGACGCATTGGAAGCTACAAAGGAAGAAGAATTAGCTGTAGCTACTGCTCAAGTTGGTGATGCACAAGGTGCTATCGATGCTTCTTTACCTTCAAGTGAAAGACAAATAGATGGAGCTGCCGTGATAGCTGAAAAGGAAGGTCGAAGTGCTGTTTAATCTCTATACATATCATGCAAATACAACAGGTTACCTATTTTAGTGGATATTCCGTATGTCTAATGAGTTATGAATATAATAATTATCAATAGCGTTATGGTGCAGGAATGACGAGGCCATCAAAGAAATTCTTTCACACTCCTTTCCTTTTATTGATCCACGATGAGCCTCCGGTGCAGGCTGGCTCGGCCCAGAGCGCTACAGTATAGCGGTCTCAGTGAGTGCGTAAGAAGGCTCACTGTACACCTCACTCTCGTGATGTGAATGAGGAAGTCTTCGGGCCGGCAAGTGGGGAAAGAAGATTGGTCATACACTCGCCGATCATCACGGAGAGGATTATCGTCATAGGAAAGGTAAAATTGGATGCATCATTTGTATGACACTTCCGTCACAGAGACTATCTGAAAGGATAGTGACAAGTATCGTGGAGTCACTTCGAATTGGGTCAACTTGAAAGAGCAAGTTGCCCTGCATTGGAAGGCTTCCTTACAAAATGGCTGATCGAACGCTGGTCTTGTGCAACACTTATGCATGACAATGATACATCATGATGTAATATTTATAGACTAAGACTGAATGGTGAAGGGAAGGGCCTTCAAATGACTTTGCTAGTCAAGGGAGGCTGTAAGCAGAGTCGTCATGGTCCTGGCCCTGAACATATTGTTGCTTCCTTTCTACCACTGTCGTGGACTTCTCAATCGCGAATAATGGATAGCTGATCTCCTGGAGGTACTTTGTCAATATATATATAAGCTACCTCGCATTCTCTTCCACTCCAGTACATTTCAAACCCGCCGTTTCTCACATCACATTGATCAATATCCCAATCACCCAGAGTTTATCTGCCTTTATTTCTCTATTTACAGAAACCAATCATAATGAGCACTACTACTAAATTTACCGCCTTTTCGGACAAACTTAAGGATTACACTTTGCTGGGTTGCGATCCCGAGCAGCTCGAAGCACACCTCCCGGGAGACCCCACCGTCAGGATTGCTTACGTTAGTCAATCTAGACATGTCCATCAGAATACGTCAGAAGGGACAGTAAAGGAAGGAGCCGGTTTTTCCAGTACAGCGATCTCTCGTACCAGCCAAATCGACCCCTGTATTGATACGATTAAACGCACAGAGGAGAAGGTTCATACCGTCACGGGATCGCTGACTTTCAGGAGATTACGCTCGTATTTCGCCAAAACGCCTGGAACAGAATGTGTAGGTCTTCATTCAACCATGTTCTTACACTCGTAATTAATGAATTCTTTTTGCTCGATGCAGACCATCAGCAAGTCGTCAAGAGCAGATCAAGATTCCACTCCGACTCAGGTAGAAACAGAGAAATTATCAGCCATTTTTGAAACGGAGAACAAGCTCATGGTATGTCCCAATAAACACATACAGCGAGCGCCTGGTAAGATCACGTTGAGCTGGAATCAGCCAGAATCATCGGAATTGATGGAGAAATGGGAAAACAAGCCGATCACTTATGCTAATACAATAGGTACCCGAAGCGGAGGATTTTACTGCGTCGGATGTAAAAGCTCCCGACCTATGAAAGTGATTACAGACTTTAGGATCGCCGATCAACACCGAAAGCAGATCGACCACTGTTGGGCTAGTCAAATCGCCGACAAAGTTAAGTCCAACAAAGTCGACGACTATACATTAGTGACCTTCCATTGTGACTAAAATATCACATTGTCAACCTACCCAACACTCATTGTATGAATTTTTAAACCGGCATACTGAAATTTATCTCCAATATTGATGGAATGATTTGAAATCTAATCTTGTCTATACAAATCTTCTTCTCAAGGTCACGATGCACGTATTTGACGATTGCGTTTGTTGATATCTGACCAATGCCCATGGATGATTGCAACCTTGTTCCTCTGTAAATCTGCCCACCGTGCACTCACGAATTGTGTATCACCATTTTCGCAGTGACCATTGTGAAAGCCCAAATGTGCTACCTCACGCTGAGGACGATACACGGTAATCATACATTCGAGGGTCTAATTGTACAAGCCTTCCCATTCGTCTATATCCTCATTCACTGTAACATCACTACCATGTGCGGCGAGTCCGCTGAGCTGTTTGCCAGCGGTACCAGAGAGGTGGACTGCCTCGGTTGTTGAGATACCCCTTTCCATCTCTTCCAAAGCCATCATCTCCTCCAAATCGGCGTCCATTGCATCGTCCTGCGGTGGTCGGGAATAGAAAAGTGGTTCTGCACGTTCTGGTACTTCAATCTCTTGTGAAGCGGTGGGCGGTGTGATACCGCGATCTGACACTGGAGGTGGAGAGGGCGATCGAGGTGGAGGATAAAAGGCTTCTCGATATCCCTTCAAGGCGGACTGTGACGGATGGGCGTTGGTAATGTCACGAAAAGCGGCGTTCGAGGATCATATCGATAGAAATGGCTCACCTCCATTCGCTTTGATCTACATATCACTTCTACTCTATTGATCGTATGCTGAAAGTCGCCTTTGGGGAACATTCCGTGCGCCCACATTTGGTACATGTTGAGCAAGTTCGTCAAATCTTGAGACTTTTTCATTGCATTTTCCATTGCGGAGAGTAGCGAGAAGAGGTCAAATGATACCAAAGGAGGATTGAGCCGACCTTCTTACGCTCAATTATCACGGAACTCTTACTCACCTCGTAGCCCTTGCCTTTCACCTTAAACTTCTTCGCCGCTCTGCATAGTGCCGGTATTCCTCGATCGCTGGTCAGACTGAAGAATTCATTATTCAGCATTCAGCACGTGCCCCAAACTTGACCGGGAGAACGAGAATTCTTACCGGTCCGCATCTACTTTCGCCATAACCCTTCTCTTTTTTCCTCCTTCCTGCTCGTCATCGTCCCCATTGTTCGCAGCATGTAGCGCTGCAAAGGGGTCTTCGAAGTCTCCTTGTTGATGAGTCCTATATCGTGCATCTTCCGGCGCCGGTATGTTTCTACTTTGTCCGGCAGGAGGATGTGTTGATAAGGTAGGAGAGACCGATCGTTGTCGTGGTCGCGGGCGTGAAGGTGAACCAAATTCCGATGGGCCTCCTGGAGAAAAGAATAGGGGGTTTTCGTTGTAAATCTCGACAGCGGGACGTGAGGGCGATATGGGAGAGGCTGAACGAGATCTTATTGGAGAGCGAGGGGGCGGTGCTTTGACAGGCGAATTGAAAAGGTCGTCCAGGCCCGACATAATGTTGCGCGATCTGGTAAATCGTTGACCCGTTTAATTCGCTAGAATCAGTCGTTGTGCACGAGAATGACAAGTCTTTCGGTCGGAGTATTTCGTTCTGACGATATCAATAGTATGCGCTCGCAGGCTATCTGGCTGCTGGATCGCCTGTAGGAAGTATGTTAGCACGTTGTTGCAAGGATAATATATCGAAGAAATAAAGCAGGAAACGCGTCGCGTTGATTTTTCCTATCTACCGCGTTCGAACATTACTCGAACGATATTTGATCCCGTTTGTGCTTCAACGACTACATTCTTGCCCATAATTCACAGTGGTGCATTCCACTCAATTTCTGCATGAAGGGCTATACACGACGATGCCTGCGTATGACGTATACCGACGCTGTGCCCTATCCCGCCTGGATGTCGGAGATGCATACTTCCTCTTGCTCGCCAATCATTGTGATCTTACCGCGGAATGCAAAAGCGGATGCAATACGAGTATGCCGAAGACGCGAATGTCGGATGGGGCCGAAATGCGCTATCAACAATCGTTGTAAATTCCATTGCTACTATAATTCTACGAATAATATTCGGCGTCCAACTCAGTGGCACGAGAAACATTCAGTGAGCTGGTCGATTCCTTCTCAGACCTTATCGAACTTATATCGAGGCTCGCGCGGCGACGTAATCGGTCGAATTGCCCCAAGCCATACTGTATACTGCAATAAGTTTGGCACGACTTCAGCGGTTCGGTGACGGCATTGTCGCGTTGAATCTTGCCAAACTCATTGCGGCATACAGTATTGGAACTTGATAATCCCTAATTCTTGGTCAATCAGCTTACTAATTGATTCAGGTAACAGTTTTAATATAGCCTTGAGGACGGTCAGCTTAGTCATCAAATCTGTTCCTGTTCGTGACATCACGACTCGGATCAAGCAATAGGCAGACCCAGGAATAAATTGTTCAATGTATAAGTCACCTGACAGCCCATCTCGAACTCTGAGTATCTCTTCCAAATCGAAAAGATACATACCCCCGCAACACGATGGCCAACAATCAGAAAGTAGCGCTCATCACAGGAGCCAATCGAGGGTTAGTCAAGGCTGGGTCTCTCATTTATCACGACTTCATTACTGATCTATTAAATAGGCTGGGTCTGGGATTGGCCAAGTTGCTCATCGCGAAAGGCTACAAGGTTATTGCAGCTGTACGAAACCCTTCATCGATGGAAGATCTCGATAATGTAATTACCGTTAAGATTGATTCCGAGTCTCTTTCTGATCCCAAACAAGTATGTTTTCGCCTGTTAAACTCAGTGATGGCTCAACGAGCTCAACATGGCTTCAATCTTTGTGCAGGCTGTTGAAATACTCAAAAGTCAACATGGTATAACTCATTTGGACATCGTAAGTTTGAGATAAGCCCATGATCTCAAAAAGCGCGGGCTAAGTGTGCGATTATGATAGGTCGTAGCCAATTCTGGTATATGTTCGGACCAAGATGCAATTTCTTCTATTGACCCAGAATCATTCACATATCATTTCAACATCAACACTCGTGGTCCATTGATTCTTTACCAAGCAGTCAGAGATCTCTTAATTGCTCCAAATTCAAGGGAGCAGAGTAAATTCATTGTGATATCTTCTGCCCTGAGTAGCTTGAGTGATGAAGACCACTGCAAAGGACAAACTACTTATGGAACCAGTAAAGCTGCTGTTAATTATCTTGTGTGTAAAATTATTTCCCCGTTTGAAGGGGGTTACGCTGATGTGAGTGTTTCATCATAGACTAGGAAAATCCATTTTGAAGAACCAGATTTGATAGCCTTCCTGATCGATCCTGGCTATTTTGAATCGTACGTGATACGATACCAATAGAACCAGATCCCAGAAATCAGCTTATAATTTCGCTTACTTAGGGGTAATGGTCAATACGCCTCAGCTTTTGTAGGCGTCAAACCACCTCAAACCGTAGATGAAGTAGCTCGTAAGTTTTGATTTCCACTTGTACTCTCACCTCTCTCTTGCTCACTGAACCTCGTATCCAGCTCAAATAATCGATGTGATTGAAAAAGCGACAAAAGCGGAAACCTCAGGTTCCCTTTGGACCTAGTAAGCTGCCCTCTGACTTGATTTCGGTAGTTGTTGTTGTGCTGATCGAGAAACGCAGCAATGGTCAGAAGTCCACATGGTAAGAGACTAGCGATGGCCGTTCTGGAGCTCATTCAAGTCTTGATGAGAACAAAGATGCCTAGATTTTAGATTGTGTCATGATGAGCGGTGGTTTACAATATGATACATGAATTATTACGATAAATAACTACAAGATATCCTGGTATACTGACTACAATCCCCACGGTCATACCGTACTGATCAGAAGAGCGCACAACACTCGTGACAGGCGACGGACAGCCGATTTAAAACCGGTCTGAATCGCTTTGCAACGGTTCCCGCTTCTCATCTTGAAAGCTCATCAAATCATCGTCGATTCTCCTCATTTCCTCTTTTTCCGTTACGCGATAGCTCTTGCTTCGCAATTGCTCGACATGCTCAGGATTAAGTTGTGGTAACCATCTGTTATACGGTCAGCTTTGGGTTTTATGCGATTTACGAAGACCAACAGAGCATTCTGAATGGGTGGTACTCACTGATCTCGGTGATCCAGCCATTGCCTCAGATTACCATTCCACGATGCTGTGAGGAACATTCCCAACGTGGTGATTGGTAAAGCATAAAACATGATCCCCATAAGTACCATTGAATCGATATACCCCTTTTCGCCAAAGGTATACGAAGCTGTGACATGGAAAAACACTGTACTTGCAATATAAGAGACGAAGCCAACAGAGGTAATTGGCTTCTTGAAGCGGGGAACATGATTTCCTGATAGTGGTGCATGGATTTCGCCGTTTTTGGCGGTGGGTTCATTCAGAGCATAAGTTGAGGAATTCAGGTATTCAAAACGATGCGTTGCAGCGAGCTATATTGAGAAATTAAGTCAGCGACTCGTTTCCTACTAACGCCCAGCTCATTTCACTGAATGAGGGGACGAGACATCTACATGAAAGACGTTAGCTAGAAACTTCACTTACCAAAATAGCAGGCAACATCATTCCCATTCCCACATTATACATCATGAAAACGTTCAACGCCCAAGGAGGTGCAAGGGGATCTTTTTGTTCAGGTGCTCCTTTGTTGTTATTAGGCAAGAAATGATTCAACATGGGTATAGCCACTGCTCCAATACTCTAATGAGACGGAACATCTTACTCAGCTTTGTTTTCAATTCAAGCGATAAAGGAAAGAGGAAATGAAGAACAACTTACAATCATACCAATGAGTAGTATTAAAACGAATCTGATAGAAATCTTGATGAGGAATATCATGCCTGCAGAAATGATCACTTGACTCAAAGCCACAAGAGAAGACAACCATAAACTTCCGAAATATCCCGAAGTCAAAATGGCAGTTGTAATGAGAACAGAAACGATCCTCAAGAAGTTCAGATTTGTGTAAAATGGTATTTCTGGAATCGGTAATCCAGTCTCATAATCATTATCTAATGAAATTGATGATTGATTTTGATAAATTTGTTTAGATTCATACTTGTATTTTGTTTTTTCAGTATTATCTTTCAGAATAATGAGCTTATCAATTCTAGGTCTAGGTAAAATACATTGCAGAGTCTGCATTTTTTAAATATCAGTTGAATGCATTAGGTATTAAGTTTTGTTTCAAGGTATTGATAATACTCACACTGAAGATGTTTCCGTATACACTATAGCCCGCCATCAAGGTCCAGATGTTATCTCTGATGAATTTACTTGTAATTTTAGGTACACCGTATACTAAGAATATTGCCAAACCAGCTGATAAAGATAAAAAAACAGTAATGATGAAACCATTCGAGTCGACTATTCTTCTCCACCATGCTTTTCTAGGTTCTGCTGTGTCAGTAGAACCAATCGCTGATTCAATGTTATTTTGATCATGATCTGCCTTTTCATCCTCTTCTATTGGCAATGGCGTTGCAGTAGGATTTGCTTCTGCGTAATTTCTTAACGAGAGGATCACTATATAAGTCTAGGCAGAAACGGACATGAGCACGAACCGCCATATATTCAATTCGTCTAGGTTTGGGGTACTCCATAATTCAAGGTAACTTACCTTAATTGAGCGGTAACATGCTATATAAGCACCAAGTACACAAAGCAGATGAGTGAAAATAGCCAGTGAAATCATCCTAAGATGTCAGTTCTGAGCTCAGTAGACTAAGGGAGTACGAAATAACGATCTATCGTAGTGCGACAGAGCAGAACATTACTCAGACAGCAATCAATACCATCCACGACTTGAATCGTCGTATAAATAAATGTAAGAGAATGATTTCAAGATAAGCAAGCGCATAGATCGTGATTATGGGGTGTTTGACCAAGGAATGTGGAGTAAAAATTAAGCTC
The DNA here is from genome assembly GCF_000512605.2 of Kwoniella pini CBS 10737. Taxonomy (NCBI): domain Eukaryota; kingdom Fungi; phylum Basidiomycota; class Tremellomycetes; order Tremellales; family Cryptococcaceae; genus Kwoniella; species Kwoniella pini. The sequence goes on along the minus strand of NC_091717.1, from coordinate 1,212,007 downwards.
ATTTAAGCGTATTTTCCTTAAGTTTCGCCTGATGCAGCTGACCTGCTCATCCTTAGTGAGTATGTGGGTTGGCATCATGCGGCACTACCCGGACTGACGGCCGTAAGAGCTCCCCTTTTGGAGTATCGGCAGCTTTGAGGTAGAGGTGCTTCGTTGGAACCGTATACATATACGGGTACGACCGATTAGAATCAACATAGATGCATTACAAGCAGTGAAATTAGGTATCTAAGTATCAATCGAAAATTATTAATCTAATATGTATGGAACTTGTTATGACTGAAGCGTAAGGAGAAAATATGCGGGACTATTCTACTATTACAAGGTATTCAAGATTTCAATCGAGAAAGGGGGAAGAAAAGAAAGAGTATATTATGACATTACGAAACCTGAACCACCTCTTAATATTCTAGAAGTGGATCTCCAGAACAAAGCTTCTGCTCCATCCATTTCTCCTTCTTGTTTAGATAACCAATATCTCATTCTTGCTACATCACCACTTGTTGCACCTTCTTTATCTTTCATTCTTCTAATAACAGTTTCAACTGCATCTTTTGCAGAAGATTTCGTATTTACATCAATTGATTCAGTAGTTACTGCACGATGCCACCAGGCTCTGACCAATAGCATCACTGCTCTTTTTCCAGCTTCATCTGCTCTCCATGAGTTCGTTCTTCTGTCGGCAAGTTGTGCAGCTTGTGTACCTTCGATTAAGAATGACCAACCCACTTCTCTTGCTGCCCATGTTGAATAAACTTCAGCAGTCACCAATAAAGAAGTCCTCTTTTCAGCCGCAACAGTTAATCTAGGTGCTAAAGAGGCCATAAACAATGAAGAATAAGCAATAGCAGTAAGAGTTTCATTTTTAGCTTTTGCTAATTGAGCATTTGGTAAATCTGATCCGTTTAAGACTGATAAAGCGAGTTTATATTGTTTGACTCCACCTTCAAGTAATTGCCAAGCGGATCTAGCTAATTCAGAAGAAGGTACTAAACCAGCATTTTCATCTTCCGAGCCAATTGAAATGACCGAAGCTTTTCTATTCCAAGCTGAAATTCCATCTGGTCCAACCAAAGGTCCACCACCACCAATAGAGGATATTCTTCTGGAACGAGGTTCAGGACTAGATCCGAGACCCGGTAGAGTGGAAATACTACCGAACCCTAAGGAAGATCTTCGTCTAGCTCTTCCACCGATCAAACCACCAGCTTCAGCAGCATTAGGGAGCCAAGAACCTCTTCGACCAGTCTGAGGAATAGATATGGATGGTCGAGAACCTCTAGATCGATTTTGATGGAAATCTGAAACTTCAGCATCTTCGGATACAGCGCCAAGGATTGAGCCCTTTCTTGATCCTTGTCCTTTAGACCCTGTTGAGGAGGTCGATTCCCTTCGACCGATACTCTTGGGGTCCGAGTCCTTTCTTGGCGTCCCTTGACCGTCTGCTTCCTCTTCATCTTCCTCTTGGATGGTGCGCGCGTCCAAGCTACCATTTCTAACGCTCAGTCTTCGTGGTGTGCCTAGACCAGATGTGGGGAGTAACGAATTTTTCGTTGTGCTTCTTCTCCTAGGTCCTCGTTTTCTCCAGACTAGTCTTAGCAAGTTGGCGTATAAAGTCTTAGCATCTGCAAGTTGTCTGATCGCTTCCCAAGCCAAAGTAGCGGCAGTAGCAGCTTTACTACCTTTTAATTTGGCTGCTCTTTCTCGACATTCAGTAGCTAACATGGACATATCTTGAATCAAAGCTCGGAAATCGTCTTCATCAAGATCGACACCCAAATGGAAGGTATGTCGAAGTCGCTCAAGAGAGGAAGCGCCAGATGCAAGTTGTACTCGGGTGATCAAGTTGGCTGATGATGTTGAAGATTTGATTCGAGCAGCAGCAGCTACGGTAGCCATGTTAGAAGCTTGATCGAGAGCTTGTTCAGCCAATTCAATATGTAGATCGACGATGTTGATATCGGTGGAAAGGGAAGAAACGAATACGGCAGCAGATGATAAGGCTAAGAACATTTCTGCCATGACTGGACTCTGTTGAGCAGCTTCATTAGAATTGAGATCTCTCATTCTATCCATTTTATCCCCAGCTACATCTTCAAGGTATTGTAAGGATTCTCGAGCTAATTGACCAATTTCACCATCCCAAACAGCCTTTTCGTCTTCTATATTATCATCTAATTCATGTAAGGTGTTTGCTAACAATCCACAAGCTTGACCTAAAGTTTCTCTAGCTGTCAAAGACAGAGGAGCTAATTTGACTAATTCTCGAAGGGTTGTGACAGCATCTTTCAATGATTGGGTAGACACTCGTGGAGGTTGATAGTTGGTGGCTAAGTTGATGAGTACTTTAGATCTGCCCAACATAGCCTTCTTGTCTTGGGGCCGAAGCTCGACGGCCAATTGGAATAATTCGCTAGCACGATTTAAGTGATGATAAGCTTTTTCCGTACCGACTTTATAGGTTGCGGCTTTGGTGTCATGACCCAGAGCACCTGTGGAGAGGGTACCGTCAGCTCAATTATCAAGTTTACCACTACCTTGTCTGTAAACCCACCTTCCATACATGCTTCGTAGGTGTGGTAACCCTTTTGCCCCTTAGTAGTAACACTAGAAGAAGGAGTGGGTTTGGGTGATTCCTCATCTAACGGATCCATAGTTGTGAAACTTGGTTTGTTTCGGATAATAGGAGGTGGTGGAACGGTGAAGTTATCGGCTCGTCTAGGAGAGGTAGGTGGAGTAGGGAGAATGCTATGATTTCCCGGCGAGACGGATGCTGGAAGACCAATGAATGGTTTTGGGGGGAAAGCGATATTGATAGAGTGGGCAAGATCATTCCCAGCGATAGAAGCTCTGGGTGTTGGACCGCCGTTTTGGCTCGGTGTGATACTGTCTCCGGAGGTTGATCGCGAAGAAAGCGAGTAATCCTCGGCGAAAAGGGAAGAGCCCTTCGAGGTAGAATTAGACATGGCTGATGACATTGGTGTGTAGTGAAATGGAGAAGGAGAAGAAGGGCCACCACCTAATGAAGAAGGTTGTGTACTTGACATTGCAATAGATAAAGTAGAAGATGAGGATGGGAATCAAAGATAAGACGATATGACGATTGCCGTGTGAGATAGCCTAGATTGAACTGGTGAGAAAGATGCTAATTTTCGTTGAAGGAGATAGTGGTTTGGTGAAACTAGTAAAATGGTCCTAGTTGAGTGATGAGAATTATCGTCTGATAGAGAGGAAAAGCAAAGATACTTTAGCAATTACCGATTGGTCTTAACGTAATTGTATTATGTTATTCCCTGTGAGAAAATCTACTGTTCCCGGTTTGTGATGATAAATTACAGTCTAACGTAGTTTGATCGGGAAGGGGATATAGTGTGTATTAGACGACGATCTCTTCTTTTGATTTGATGTGTGACAACGTGATGGGCGTTGTGAGTGGTCAATTTAATTGATATGGAAAGATGTATATATGAATGGTGGTTGTAGCCATGTACGTACAGATGAAGACAAAGTGTCGAGAATGGGTGGTGTAGTCAACGTACAATGCAATCTATGAGTAGTGGCTTGGCTTTAAACGTCAAAAAGGTGAGACAAAACCGGTCATACTTCACTGATCATCGCCTTACTTTCCTGATTTTCCGTTCGTGGGGAGTGACTTTTGTCTTTAGTATTAATGCACGATTCAGGAAAATACATAACGCTATCTAAAGTAGCGAAGACTATATTCCTTTTTCCAGAGGTAAGAAATGGCGAAGCAGTTTCTTCGTTTTGGGACGAAAAGAGATAAGGTGAGTCGCGATTTAAGGGTTTTATAGATGGGGGGATGCGCAAGTACTCGAAGCGGATCACGGCCCAAAAAGGATCTACGTCCCCATTCAGGGTCAAAGTTAGCGTTTTCCCTTAGATCACAAGGAACCGGGTTTGATTTGTGATCTTTCAAATCAAAATGCATAATCAAATTTGTGGGAGTAGAATTCCAAAGCTACCAAACGAACGGGAATTACCAGCTAATTACGGTTTGAACTCGCTTCGGTACCGGTTGTACCTTGCTTTTTTCCGTTTCTTCTTCTTCTCCTCCTGGTCATACAATAAACTAGTAAACATTTTCAGGTCGATTTGGTTTGGAACTGTCACAGCACGTGCACAAAGATCGATATGTGAATGCTGAATTTCCCAAACCATACTACCGGGAACTTATCTGGGTTTGTAACTCAAATCGAAATGAAATCATCGCCGCATTAGGAACTTTTGTATGGATACGAACGCTGACTTATTCTTTTTCAAGCCACGGTAATTTAAACTTTCTCAATCGGTGTCGCCATCTCTCGCTTATCATGCCGTAAGAGAATCTTGATAACAGGCGTGCGTTCTTGGGAGGGCATGCCTAGACCGATTGATGACAGCACGTGTCTTTTGTACTCGCGTGATATGTCACGGCGAAGACCGCTTCGATTGTTATTGTTTTGCCACTCTAAAGCCTGAGCGATCAGCGAAGGATGGCACATGACTTGTATTGATTGCAACCAATATTAAACCGTTAATACAGCATTCGGGAGCGGGAGAAGATTTCTCAAAATCGTCAGAATCGAGGACAGGAATTGCTGTCTAGCCAATCTGTAGACAGATAAAGAATCGCAGAGAAAAGCCGCATATCGGCGTGAGCAACAATTGCAAGTCTGTCAGGATCAGCAAGGGGATATTCGCCACTCAGTCATCATTCAATATGCCGTTGTCGCCTGTCTCCGTAGTTGTAGGAACCACGTTAGCGACAGCTATAGTAGTGATAGGTACAGGTTATGCTTTCAAAAAGGTGAGTAGACTGATTTGTTCCCCCTGCGGCTCAGTCGCCGCAACCCTCATAGGATTGAAGTTTCAACTGACCCATGTGTACATCCTTTGTATGCGCTGCTGTTAGTTCGTATATGATCCCCACATCTCACATCACATCGAAGCGTTGATTGCCCAACATCATCAAGCGCATTCGCATCCATATGCTGCTATACCGATTCCTGTATCTGAAGAGGACAGCAATGTGCCAGTAGAAGGGATATCAACCTCTTATAGAGATCATCATACTTCACTACGAAGACGTAATATCAATCGCTCGAGTTCAGGGCCTCGGCCTCACGAGTACGAATTACAGGAAAGGCCGGTTGAACACTTCAGAGAGAATGTGGAAGATGAAGCGAATTATGGAGGAGCTTCGAAATATGAATTAGATGAAAGTAGACTTAGTCTCTTGGGCGATCATCCGACCAAGTCCACTGAGTTGATCGATTTAGACGATAATTTCAGAGCTGAATCACCTCAAGATCGAGAGATACAAGAAGTCATTTTTAACCTAGTTCCAACTCCTTTGCGATCAGGCTCATCTACTCCTTCAGCTCAAAACCCATTCTCTACTCCCGACGAAAACCTAGAGGTAAGCCACTTAGACATACAAAGAGGTCGCCTAGACCCAAGGACATCATCTACATCATTCTCTTTCTTATCGCTTTCTCAAGTTTCGTCTCCCGAACAAACACCCCGGTTTCCCTTCGCTCACCAGGATGAAGAAGGTACATCGACGATTGCAGATGATAATGATACCAACGATGTGATCAGTATATCGGATCATGGTATGACGCAATATGAAGATGCCGAATCGTACACGCCTATATCTCGCTCAATCAGCAGAAATTCGATACCAATCACATCGCCTCGAGCGGGAGACAGAGATCTTGTAGGAGAAATGGGTTTGAGCTATGTGCCTGTGATTCCTATCACTAGGGGTGCGATGAGCGTTATCAGTGTAGACGGATCAGAAATGAGCGAGAGTGATTGGGATGTAGTCTCTGAAAGTGGTCGATGATTACATGTCGCAAGTCTTGAAGGGGTAGTCGTTGTTACTGGACGGTATCCTTATCTGTAGTTATAGATATGATCCTGCTTCTCTGTAAATCCTTTTGTATCTCTACGGCTCGATGGCTGAGCCATCTCCGAATCCTTGTTGTTGATATGCCATCTTTCATCTGACCTGATCGAAAAGCTTCGGGTATATTAATTTGTTTGTTACCATAATCACGATGATCTTGAAATACTATGCATCTCCAGCATATTCAAGTATATACATGAAATATGCAAAGCCTTCCGGAGGACCGATCTCCTTCCACGATAGCTTGAATCCGGGCCGATTTTCCATATACCTGACAAACCGAAAATATTAGCTTAGACTCTTTTTGCTATCGCGGATGGACGCGAGACAAAGGGTTACCTTTTTCTGAAGTGTGGTTGACCAAATGTAAAGCTGTGGGAGTGATATTAGCATGTTATATTATTGATCCTTGACGAGTAGTCTTCATTATGAGGCACGTTACTTACTATACGAATTTACTTCCTGGTCTTTTCCGTAAAACTCTAAAATAAAGCTATCGGTCAGTCTTCACATGTGATGGGAATTAAAGTACGACTAAAATTACCTAATTGCTTCTGTTACTTCCTGAGTACATGTTCTCACATCCTTCTCGTCCGGATTCTAATCACAGACAACGTTTAGCATTGTATCCATTGCTTTATTGACAATCACAGACGACGTACCCATGGATCGCCTTTGGTCGTCAACATAGCGCTATCGAATCGGTATTAGCAAAGTTTGTGATCTCTACATATAACAGAGCAAGTCTCACTCCATAGTCCCTATTTAGAGCTCCAAAATCAGCTCATTGGAATCGCCTAAAACATTTCCAGAATCTCATCTACATCAAACTGACCTTTATCAACCACTAAATCAAAATCCTCATCTTGAAAGTTCAAATCAAGTATATCCATTTCTAACCATTCCATCTTAGGTCTAGAAATATGCCTTTCTTTCATTTGATCAATGACTATTTTAGAATACTGTATATACGTAAGCACTCTCTTCTGAAAAGCTTTGAATAAGGTTTAAGCAAAATGACCTACATCAATATTTACGATATTTTCCCACCCATTATCATATAAGACTTCTCCCAATGCAGAATTTCCACATCCTAAAGTCAATATACGAGTTTCTTTACCTTTTCCTTTACCCTTATCCAAATTACTGGATGTCAATTCTTCAAATAACGGTAAGAGGTATGTTGGTGATAAAAACCAATCAAATGTGGTACCATCTGCTTCACTTCATTTCGAACATTCAGCATGAGAGATCGTGTGAGTGGGCTTGTTCCGTAGAATTGTAACCTACTTGGCATATCGTTGTTCCCTACGTTCACAGATCACATCAGTTTAGAATTTTGAACATCCATAAATGCGAGACTGTAGCGTACCAATATTCATGAGTTCCATATCCCTCATTCGTGGGAGGCAAATTCAGTTCAGCGTTAGATGGCATCTTGGTCTGGTCGTTTGCGATATGTTCACGCTCTCTCGTGGTGCTATTCACTTGTAGATCAGATCAAAAGGCAACAATGTATACCTAGCAGAAATTTCAAAACGAGATCTTTAATATTCATCTTTTCGCGTCAACAAATATACGCCGTTACGTAATTGATCGATACAAGTTGCACGGTTAACCGGAAGCTAGATACCGCAAAATGAACAAAGAGCTATATAATGTGAATGAATGACATCTTGGATCATATTCGATCATGTCATCATTGTAACGTACCAAGGATACTTGACTTCAGCAGTACATCGGTATCACTCATAGTAGTCTCAGAGCATTTTCGCAAGTGGTTTCGAAATCAACACGCCGCTATATTAACGCCTAATTCGCTCAAATGTCAAATACCAACCCTGTACATTCTTCAACCAATCTATTTCGTAGATTATCATGGCAAACATCCATTTCAATATCGATAAGAATAGCAGATGGAGAACCTGGAGCAGGTACAGGTGCAGATAAATATTTCGTGAGTTTTGTCTTCTGTATGCTTGCATGATGTATGTATCTGATTTGCGATCTGTTTACTAATGAGATGAAATTTCATTTTGCTGCGTTGCAGATACAGGCACCTCGATATTCTTATCTTCCTTTACTGATACCCGAAATACGAGAGAATCTGATAGAGGTTGCACTTGATGATAGACAGTCAGAAGAGACAGATGAAAAAGATTGGTGGTTTGAGGAAGAGCCTGACGAAGAAACGGGAGCCTTTGCTAGTCAAGGCGCTTGTAGGTGGTACGTGCCTATGTCTTCACGTTTACCTTCTAATGATCTATCGTATGTAATAGAGCAGCTGATATGTGCCTTTCGCATGATCACCAGGCATTGGCCAATAGACTTATTATCGATATATTCTTACATATCTCGGCCCCGGCGATTACCTTCATCTTCGGCTTCAGCTTCGTCCTCAACTTCAACAACAATAAGAGAACCAAAGCAATTAAGATTGATATTACATCTATCGAAACCTCCAATAGATAAATTATTGATGCCAAACAACATAGAAAATTGTAAAAGTTTATGGTTAAATCAGGTAAAAGAAGCTGATTTCGTTAGATGGAGAAACACGAATAAAGTTACTAGTTTAAGGAAAACTGATTTAGATAATGGTTGGGATGGGATTGTACAAGGTATGTTGTAAAAACCTTTCCATCCAAAGTAAGTTAGTCGCTTAATGTGTAGGTGATGTCCAGATGATTACGATTTATATCTGAGAATGGCATCAAGAGTGTTACCTTTACCTATTGCTCCTGCTACGAATAACGTCACTTCTCCTCAACCTTCTAGACCACCTTCCACCGATCCATCAAGTTCATCTATCAAGCCTGAATCAGCCTATTCGACAAGGGGAATACCGCTCAAATTGTATTTACCTGATAATGCTCCTGTCATACAGGAGATAATACCGCCATTAGGAACTGATGGTGAGGCTCAATTACTATCTGTCATGTCCCGGTCCTCTGGTTCTTTCTTAAGGGTTTTCGCTCATACCAAGGTATTATTGCTAGGCAAACCGACGACTCTACTCTCAGTCCTACGCCAGCATCTTCACCTGCTCTTTCCGTCACGTCCGCAAGATCCTTACTCGATGGCATTTCCAATAGCTCAAGGTATACTGATACCGGAATATTCAGATGTGGCTTGGTTGTCAGCTTGTATGTGCGGCGCGGATGGCTGGTTGAGGATAGGTATATGTCTAAGAGCGCCATGATCTAGTCATTGCTGCGAATTGTACTGACATAGAGTTGTATCAACATGATGCAACGTGAAAACGAGCGTCAAGCATGATATTGACAAATGATCATCTGTTGCATCTATTGATATCTACGTTTCTATTTTCTAACAATCTAGACTCTATCGCTACAATTACCTAGCTTACTATTTCGACAACACTTCTGTCAACCTCAGAATATATCATACCACCGACGTTATCTATAATTTACCACCATTGTCTTCGTTGACCAATACATATCTATATCTGGCATTACCAGCAACCATGGAAGGTACAGCTTCGTTAACTTTGTTCATTGACCATTTTTGAATCCAAGATTTAACTTTCTTTTCAGCAACTAATTCAAGCATATCTTTGAGTGTTTGAGGGGAAGCAATCAAAGATCCACCAACATGAATGTTACTGAAGATCAAAGTTGCAGGTGAAATCTCAGGAAGTTTACCAGTTTCTGGTACACCAACTAAGATGAAGTTTCCTGCTGGTTTAAGAAGAGATAAATAGGCAGCCATGTTCATATCTGGTGCGTCTATTATTAATTACGAATGATTAGTATAAAAACTTACTATCAACGATCATTTTGAGAATATGAACTTACTAGAAGTACAGATGATTAAATCAAGAGATCTTTCATGACCTTTGAAAGCTTTGGCTTCGTCATCTCCAGTGATCAAGAAATGTTTTGCACCTAATTCTTCGGCATCTTTTTGTTTTCTTGCGGAGTGAGAGATGACAGTGACATCAGCACCGAGGGCGGTGGCTATATCGGGAAAAGCATCATATGTCAGCTCAGAATACTCATGGATATCTTCAATGACAAATGGACTAACCAAGAGTGACACCGAAATGACCTAATCCACCAAGACCAATGATACCAACGTTCTTAGCTTCTTTACCCGCACCGTATTGTACAAGAGGGGAGAAGACTGTTCCACCTCCACAAAGTAAAGGAGCAGCTTCTGCGGGATCTAAACCAGCTGGAATTGGAATAGCGAAATGAGAAGGACCTCTCCAGTAATTGGCATATCCTCCATATGATTTTGATCCTTCTGATGTTCTTGAGAATTTTCCGTTGTAAGTACCAACCATTCCTTTAGAACAGTAGTTTTCCATATCTACAGAATCAAAATAGAATCAGTATAACGTTATAGATGAAAAGTCTAATTGGGGGCATTTTTCGACTCACCTTTGTTACAGTAATGACATTGTAAACATGAATCACATTGGGCACCAACACCAACGATATCACCCATTTTAATACCATTTTTAGGTGAAGATCCTACTCTGACGACTTCTCCTACGATTTCGTGACCAACAACTTGTGGCCACATATCCCCAAGAGGACCCCATCCTTCTGAAAGGGTAGAGATGTCAGAAGCACAAATACCACAGTAAAGAATTTTAACTAAAGTGACCAGGCAAATTCGACGTTAGCCAATGTTGAAACCTCAAGAACAAGATTGATTTTACTCACGATCAACATCATCTTCTGCGAATTGTTTAGGCTCATATTCGATAAATTTCAAATTTCCTTCAATCGATTCAGGACCGGATCCTGCCCATCCTTCGAATTTGTAATCTGTTGAAGTGGACATATTATAAATTTAATTTATAAATAATTGTTCAAGTTTAAGATATAAAATAAAAATTAATTAAAGATTTCTTTATTGTTTGATCAAAGAGAAATAGAAAGATATTCTCAGTGTTCGATGAAATGATCTATATATATATGTTCGAATGACCTAAGGTATTTAATTGAAACTTTTTTTTTTCAATTATAATCGTAACCAATCGAGCAAGCCCTCTGTGTGTCATCATCATCATAATCTTCCATCGATTTCTTCCTCCACTTTTCTTTGTTTCTTTTCAAGCAAAAAAATTATGTCATCATAATTACATTTGATCTTTGCCCTCCACTTATGAATGCTCATAATCTTTTCATTTCGATGCAGCTAGGAGATGAAGTCTCTATCTAACCGAATCATCATGAATCAAGTTTTTGATTTTGGCCAAACGCCGTTTGTTTTAACTTTTGTCTTTCTAACTAAAAACCTCTGAAACTTTTGCCGAGATGAGTAACATTTCCGAATTTCGCGGAAATCGCGGCAATTGATTTTGATGATTATTAAATGACGTACTTGGCCTTGGAACCAAATTTTAGTCAAAACAATCTCGTCCGAAAATTTGGTACCGTTCTACCTAAATTACTCGTTAAAGAGTGATCAATTATCCTCCACCGCCCAATACCTCCTCCACTTTATAGAAATGTGGAGGGGAATCGTCTTCTAGTGGAGGATAAGCCAAAAGCGGAACGCAAAAGCTGAAAACACTTTGCTTATCAGACGAAATCATGCTACACGTACAGAATGGTATTTCACCTGGCGGCGACTGACTACATTTAGCCCACCCAACTCGAACAACATGGGAAACGCTAGGTTGTCACGATTGATTCATATAAGTATTGAGAAGGGACAGCAGTGATTATTCAGATTGAAGACGTTTATAATTATATTCTTTCAGTACAAGTTCATACAACCAATGAAGTATATTTCAACCTTGATCGTCGATTCCTTGCATCAATTCGATTTTATCCATAAGTGATATTACATATCCATAGGTATGGGTAAGAACTGTCCAATGATGACTGACGGAAGATCGAAAACCTTAAAAAACCAATCATCATGTCAGTTCTGGTGATCTCGAGCTCAAATAATGATCCAAAGTACTTACATCTCGTCTAATCGTTATACAACCTGTACACTTCAACGTTGTGTTTGGCTTAGACAGGCCGACTGGCTGGAAGAAATTTTGGGTAGTGTTCTCGAAAGCGTGAACACTGAAGTTCTCCCAGTAAGACACGACTCTGTCATGATCGA